>NC_073725.1:46939282-47246628 GCF_023634155.1 Falco peregrinus | reverse complement strand
GGATCACACTCCCTGGCTTCTGACTTTGATCTCTAAGCATCAGAGTTCTCCTTAGTCTGTGAACGGAAGACTAAAATGCACATGCAGGATCGCACTCATGAAACAGCACATTCTTGGCTTGCAGACACATCCAAATTAATTAATCGTAGTTTTCTGCAACTGCCAAGAGAAAGAAAGCAGTAACATTGTAACTATCTTGTGATGCAAACAGTTCACGCTCCCAGGAGTTCAGCAAAATGAAGTGGAAGCCTAATTAGGGACAACCTAAACTTCACATTCATTATGTTTTTACTTCTTTCACAACTCCGCCACAAATCCTGAAGTTGCTTTATAAGAAACTTTAACATCAGCACTTAACTCATAAATTACACCTCTGTTTAGAAGTATTGAAAAAACTAATTATTTGTTCTTAGTTTCAACTGTATGTGGTCTTCTCCTCTCCAAGCACTTTATTAAAATATAATGGGAATATTGAGAAGTATGAAGGATGTATCTGCTCCTGGTTCAGTGCACTTTGGTGGTGGTAGGTGGCTTAGTTACGCAAATCCAACCCATTAAACAGGATTAAATACCAGTAGGTATGCCAGGGATTGGGAGATGGCAGCAAAACTGAGGAGATGTTTGATTTCTGCATGTCAATAATGGAAGGGTTTTAACTGAAAACCAGAATTAATAAATCATTAACGTGTGAGATTCTAGTAAGAAAAACAAGGGATCATCAACTGATAATACAATGAGGAATTGTATGAGAAATGATTGAATTATATGGATAAGAGAACTGCCACCATTAAAACCTGAAATAGCATTCATTATTGATATAATTAACTTTTCAGAACAGGAGGACTGCAAGTCAGAGAAGGCTCCAACAGAATTTCTCAAGTTGGATGGAGTACCAATGGATGTATTGCAAAGTTCAGCAAATTGGATCATAGCTTGCTGATTGGAAAAGTTTCTGCAGAACAGCTTATCTGATATGGTTTAGAAGCAAGATCATGAGGAAGATATTCAGGAAAGAATTAAAAGTGAAACAGAATATGAAATGTCAATCAAACAGGTAAATTGTTGTGACAAACTGTTGTATTCCTGCTGAATCAACTTTATGTAATTTCTGCTTCATAAGTGAGAAGTTGGTGGTACAAATGGCAGAAGGGATATCAACATGGTTTGCAGTAAGGAAAACTGTTAAGACTGAGCAAGAAGAACAAGAGATATTTTGGTGAAGGGACAAAACTGAGGTTGGTTATTTATCAAAACTATATGAATATTCAAAATAGCTTATGCACAGCAAAAACAGCCATGGCAAGCTCACTGAGCACATAGAAGAATAAAAAGGCCAGATCTGAAGATGTCTGTCAACATCATAAATGTACCTTTATGGTAGCTGGATCCTGAGGAGAAATTCTGATATACAAGAACATCATAGAGGTAGCCTCACAGAAAAATACTGAGAACTCTATAGACAGCAAAAGCTTACAAGGTGAAGGGAAAAAACCTGATGTATTTTGAGATTTTTATAAATATAATGAAAGAAGAAAGTTACAATTACCTTAAGTGCAGCTAGAAAAATTCAGAAATTGGTAAGGGGGACTCAGAGATAGATTGCTCATGAACATCAAAATATCATAAGCCCTGTTTCCTCAGGAAAACAACCTAAAGCAACAAAAAATAATGTTTAACATATGTATTCAAGATCCATGTGCCCTACACAAACATACAGATTTCTACCACATCAGTCAGAAATCTGGAGTCTCTAGAGCAGTCCTTTGCTTTAACAAACTAGGATTTTACTACAGGTTGCATCTGTAATAGGAAGACCAGGCAAATAATGTGTACACATGAATGTGCATGTTCTTTCAATAAAATAATTTGCATAAATCATTTACTGTACCTAGATATACTTCAGAGTTTTCCTGAACAGCAAATTTCAGAAGGGTTTGCAATTATAATGGGAAAAAGTGAGAAAACAAAATAAATACACTTTTAATAAATGAATCTGGTTTTACATATTTTCCAGTATGCTCAATTTGCAATGACTGAGATATTACATTTTCCAGTATCCTGAGTTTGCCATGACTGGCAAGATTTTTTGCTGGTTCCAGTTCCATTCAGCCAGTCCTTTGTGCTAGCCACAAGGCTGTCTGCTGGAATACCATGAAGATGAAACAGTAACACAAAAACCCCAGCAAGCATTTACAATGCATCAGAAAAAAACAGATGTCTACGACTGTTTATTTCACTTGTGCTAACAACAGTGGAATTTGAGACAGAAAAACGACTAAATTGGTTATACTGACTAAAATCAAGGAAATAAAAAACTTGACTGAAGGCAGCCATCATAAATATTTTGGAAGCCATTCAAATATATGTCTGGAAAAAAAATCTCTATTCTCTAGGAAATTTTCTAAATAATCAGGTCTGGTAAACTCTTCTGTAAATATTATGTGATACAAGCTGTGTGCCAAAATCCGGGGAACAGGTCAAATGCTGCTCTGAACAGAGTGGGAGACACCTGAGATGGCTCGCTTAAATTATGCAAGAATCTCAGCTATGCACAGCGGAAGCGTCAGTGTCAGGAGGTGAAGAACACCAAAGCAGTTTCTACGCACACACAACCAAACATATTTAACCCAGGAGTTCTCAAATCATCCCATAGGGCTGGCTACATTTTGACGAGAAACTGGCTCAGTTTCGCTTCCCATTAATGATCATACAACATCTTTGTGCCAGATATAGCAATTGCCTGCACGGAAAAAATAATTTTAGGAAAGTATTTAGTATGCTTTAGCTGCCTTGTAACACCAACTTAGCAACTAGAGAAGAGAGGTGCCAACACCTTGTGATCAGCTAGATCTTTAGAGGCAGCCAGGAATATTCTGTGGGCCTACAGTGATCTGCAAACGTGGTACCACCTGAGATGTCATTTTACTGCTGCATTCTCTTGAGAGAAGATTTCAGATGCTGCTTTTGCAGATTTCCAACCACGTCAGCAAAACAGAAGAAAATCTCCCAGCTGTTATCAGTCATGTCTAAACTGTTTTGGGAACTAGCATGTCACAGCAGCTTCTTAAGTGTCTCATTTCTTCCTGACATTTTCCACCGAAGAAATCCCTGGGAAGAAATTAAAAGGAGAATGGCATCTAACCTGCCTAAATTTAATTCCCTAGCTATCTTTTTTTAGTCTGGCTCTTAGACTTTCAGACTCAGACTGATTTAATGGCTTTGGGATGCTTAGTTCTTTAAATAAAGTCATGCTGGAGAATATCCTCTGGAGATGGTTGTCTCCCTTGGCTTTGGAAAAAGCACTGACCTGTTGAAAGCTCTTCATTCTCTCCTTACTTTCATCTCGTTTGCTATCACATGGGAGTGTTCAGCTTACAGGAGTTGCTTTGTTTTGAGTTTGTGGAGAATACACCCTTTTTCAAAACCAATGGAGGGCTCAACTCACTCTTGCCAAATGCTACAATAGGAAAAGAAGGGTAATACTTGGATGGGTACAATGGCAATTCATCCTTCTGGCCAGAAGCCTTGTTTTGGAGTTTTGTTGCTTAGTGTCAGTCAGCGCTTTCATCCTGGGGAATTTAAGTTTTTCATACAACAGCCTGGCCTCAACTAAAAGTTTGCATAAAAAATACCAGAAATCTGAACTGTTTGGTTGGGGGTTTTTTTTTGGTTTTTTTTTTTTTTTAATTAGTTTTCCAAATGAGGTTACGTCTTAAGATATGAAAAAGTACTTGGGTGGTACACAGCAAAAAAGGAGGAAATTATTAGCTTGGCATCTGTTTAATCTTGTGAAATATTTATTTAAAAGGAAAGCGAGAGGAATATTTAAAATATCTCAAAAAACACAAGATATATGTATTCATCCAGAAACTGGGATACATTTTGAGGTGTCTAGCGCTTCTAGGCATTGTAATTACTCTGCTGTCTTTGAGAATAGTTTATTCAAAAAACTAACCACCTATGTTCAACTGGTTTCCTTTCAGGAATGCTTCAGCTGCTGATGGATCACAAAAGGAAGGATCATGTTCCCAAGTCTTTGAAGATAAGGATAAGAAGGAAGTAATTGTTAATGATTTTCTGATCTAAACCAAAAATGATTGACAACATAATGAAATCCTGTAGTGTGCCAAAATCCCATAATTTTACATTGAACAGGAACAGATGTCGGAGGATGCTGAATGAGATTAGTTGCATTATACAGTACACAGCTATGTGTGCCTAATAATAAAAGGTCTGCCCCAAGAAGCGTGATGAACTTGTAAGCAACTTAATAGTCTTCTGGAACTGGTTATAGATCTCAAAGAATTTTTGTCACAATTAAACATTTCACTTGAAATACTACTTGATGGCAATGCAGAAAGGCCCCACTAAGTACAGAACAATTAAAGCTGTCCCAAACCACTTGTAACAACATATGTTGAGGTTAGCCAAGAACTAGTACCAACACAGCCTGGCATAGACCAGGGTCTCACTGCTGCGAGTTGACTGCCTGGTGCACTAAATGCTGGGTTTTGTGGACACTGGGCAGCACTGCTGTTGCAAACACATGTATTTATAATCCCAATGTATTCCTCCACTTGGAAAAGACCGGAAGAATCCTTGGGATACTTTACTATATGAAAAATTAACCGTTAAGAATAGATTTACTCAATGACTAGCCTCATCCCTTCACACACAGGTAAGGCCTGCAGCCTGTCCTGGTGAAGCCACCGCTG
This sequence comes from Falco peregrinus, assembly GCF_023634155.1. NCBI lineage: Eukaryota > Metazoa > Chordata > Aves > Falconiformes > Falconidae > Falco > Falco peregrinus. The sequence continues at coordinate 47,241,913 of NC_073725.1, read as the reverse complement.
CCCCTGCCAGCTACCAAGCCCTGTCCCTCCCGCAGCCCCGCTCCCCCACCAGCTCCAGGGAATTATGTCCTCGGTGCGCGGCTCTGCAGCCCCGAGGGGAGCGGCCAGACCCAAACACCGCACCGCGACCCCGCGGAGGCTCCTGCGGGCCCCCTAGGCACCGTGGCGACACGCGGTGCCGCGCCCCAGCCACACGCAGCACCGGGAGGGCCCGCACCAGGGCGGACGGAGGAGGGCCCGCACCAGAGGGGAGCCGCGCGTGGCGCAGCACGGCACTCCCGCCGCGCCGCGGGAACCGGCGGTTCTCCACCCGCCCCGCCCCCGCGGCGGACCCCCCCGGCCCCAGCCTGTGCCGCCAGGCCCCAAGGCGCCCCGGCACCGAACGGCGAGAAGGCGAGGCAGCGCGACCCCCACGCCCCAGCCCGCTCCCGCCGAGCCCCCGCCACCTGGCGTCACGCGACCTCGCGGGGCGGGCACCCGCCTGCCACCGCGGCCAATCGGTGCGCGGCCGTGCGCGGTCCTCAGTCCCCAGCCAATGGAGCGCGAGCCCTGCCTCGGCGCGTGCCCGTGTGAAGGGGGGGCCGGGGTCGCGCCTGGCGAGCGGCCGTTGGGCTCCGCGGTGCGCGGGGCCCCGCCCCGGTGGGCGGGCCCTGGTGGGCGGGCCCAGGTGGGCGGGGCCCGGCGTGCCCGGCCCGGCCCAGCGCGGCGGTGGCGATGGGGAGCCGGGGCGCGCGGCTCCGCGGGTAGAGGGAGGCTGGGGCGCGCCCGCCGCCACCCGGGAGGCCCGGTCGCAGGTAGGAGCCGCAGCCCTGTAGTGCCTCTGTAGCGCCTCTGTAGCGGGGGGGTGCCCCACCGCTCGGCCGGGGCGCGGCGGGCGCCGAGCGCCGCCGGGGTAGGGGTGCTCCGAGGTGCGCGGCGGGGTTGCGCCCTGCCGGCGGGACCGCGGCGGGGGGAGACGGCCGGCGGGGGGGGGGGGGGGGGGAATGCGGCAGGTGCCGGCTGTGGGATCTTGGTCCCGGCGTTGTGAGGGGGCTCCGCACCCCTTGCGCGGGGCGCCGGTTCCAAGATGGCCCCCGCCCCCTGCCCCGCCGCCGCCCGGTAAGCCCCCCGGCCCTGACACGTGCGGTGCGCGCGGGCGGCGGGGGGCCCCGCGGGCCTGAGGCGGCTCCCGCGCCCCCCGCCGCCGCCGCGGCATCGTGAGGGGAGGTCTCGCCCCGCCGCCGCGGGAGGCAGGCCCGGGGCTGCCCGCGGGCACGGCGACATCCGCCCGGCGGGCGGGAGTGTGGGGGGAGCGGAGAATTTAATCAGGGCTGGTGCTGCGGCTGTGCCGGGCTGGTAAAGCCCGCCGGGCTGCGGGGAGGGGGTGAGGAGAGCTCGCTTGCGGCCGGCAGTGGACGTGAGTAAACCATTCAGTGGCATCGGGCTACGCAGCCGGGCTCGGGAGACTCATAAACTTTAATCTATAGGTTATCGGTACGATGAGGTGTTTTTATGAATTGGCAGAGAATGACTTCAGTCACCTGTGAAACCAGCTCCTTGCTCATTTTGTTAATGACTACGTTTAATCTGTGTTGAGCAGTAGATAGCGTTACTAATTTGGCGTGTTGCATGTGGAGAACGTAAATGATATTTGGTGTAAGAGCTCGAAAGAGCGGTAGGCGCCTGTGCATGCTGCTTTTGCGTTTTTACCTCTGAATTCCTAGTTTCGTTCTATTTATTCTGTATTTGTAACAAACTGCCTTTCTGCGTTTCTAGAGCATTTTCTTTTATTTGATTTCTTAAACAGCTCACTGCATCTTTGCCTTTCCTTCCCTTTAAATAAGCGATAGAATAACTTCAGGGGCAATAGCTTTCGGTGATATTTTTTTTTTTTTTTAGTTCTTCCCTTGGAAGAAGACTGAATAGTCTGGACAGTGGCGACTAACATCTTTACGCCTCATGGCAATCTTCAGTACTTGAATTCAGCATTTCTTTTTTTACAGTTACATTTTTTGAATGAGGTTCAGAGTTTTTATTTTCAAGTTAACTTAGATTAAGAGCCCCATTTTAACGAGGCTGTGTAGGGGTTTTTTTGGGGGGGCTTAAACCTACCTTTTGTAGGTGTTAATTTTAAAATATAGTAATTAGAATTTTGGTACGAGGTATTATCGTCATCCTTCAGGTCCCTTTTATGGAAGGATGTTAAATCTTGGCCGTATTTACAGAAAGATCTTATTTAGTTTGCAACTAGGTTATTCTTTTACTGAGTGTATTGTCTGCTCTAATTGATGTGGATCAAATCTTTAATCTTACCTAGAGTTAACAGTAGGATTTTGCTAGATATCACTGTTTGGATTGAGTAAGTTTTTTTGTATTCAGAATGAGTGATTGCATGCAGCTTCTAAAAGCTGTATTAAAGCCACAGTTAATTTAGATTTTAATCTTGTAGAGCCAGGGAATGAATGAATGAAACTTACCAGTTTCAACTGTGCCCGTTTATTCATCAGAATGAAAAGGAGTAAAGCAGTAACCTAAATGGAGAAAAGTTGATTTAATTGATTTCAGACTCAGGAATAGCTTTGGACTTTAATGTGAATGTGTTCATATTTACAAGTGTACACTTAAAATGAGACAAAGGAAATCCCAGAGCTGCAAATCACACTGTCAGTGGCAAAGAACATCAAGGAAAGGGTTGCTGTGTGTTTACTCTGTTCTTGTTCTCTTCTCTAGGCATATGCTGGCAGTCCTCATTAGGGACAGGATGCTGTGTTAGATGGACCTTGAGCTAGTATGGCGTTTTTGTGTTTGTAATAAAGTGTTTTCTGTGTAGTAGCATGCCATTTGGAATTTAAATTTTAATTCAGGCAGGTGTCAGAGCTCTTAAGTTTTTAAGAGTGTGATGTGAAAGTCAATACCAGGTGCAGAGAAAGCAAGCTAATGAATGAATGTGCTATTACTTTGGATGCTTATGTGCTTTTTTGTTAACGCTTATAGGACATCCCAACTCCCGATAGGAAACGGTCACAAGTATGTTTTCTAAGTGGCAACTTCCAGCCCTTTCCTGAGTGCCTTGTGGGAGTACTGTGCTTCTCACGAAGATGTTGTTGGAATCTGCTGGAACTCCCATCTGTTCTTACGGTGTTGCAATGCCTGCCTTCCTGTGCTGTATCTCCCCTTTTTATGTGGCAAGCACCTGGGTACCCGTGAGCCTTTCATTTTTCTCTGGCATATGGAAGGGAGCAGAAGGGATCTATAAAAAGTGCTTCAGTAGCATCTTCCCTTTAAATCACTTCCTCTGTGTTAAGGTTTACTGTAGAAATTCCTTCGAAAATAAGTAAAACCAGGAAAAAAATCCTGTCTCACTGCTAGCAAAGTGTCTGTTAGTTGTATTCTAGAGCATCTTCTGGAAAGTTGTTGCAGTGAATTAAGCAAGTTTCACCATCTACAACTACATGAATTATGTGTAGGAGTCATGAAACCTGCCCACATAGTTGTGCTAATGCAGTTTAATCCCAGCCTGTAGTGTATATACTCTTCCTGACCCTGTCTTCTGAAAAGTTTTCATCTTGGTTGCTACTGTTCCTTGTTCGTTAAGGAAAACATGCAATATATTAACTTGACTCTTGCTAATTTTAGTCTTAGAAATATAATAATATAGCAGAATTCATTTATACCTGCTTTCAGCGGATCGTGGGTGTTTACATCTCAAGTGATATCATACTTACCTAATACAGTGCCTTGCCCTGTATTACGGAATTAGAAAGACGGGGAGCAAGCATTACTTAACACACATCAGATAACTTTTACAGTGCAGTGTCCTTCACATCCCTTGACAGTTCAGACTACTAGCCCTGTCCCATGTCATGTTGGCCGTATGGCAGGTCTGAGAGCAGCTCTGACTCTTACGTTTGCGTATTATACAGAACCATTTTGAGCATAACCACGGGGTATGCAGTAAAGTTCTTTGACAAGTGAGTTTCCAAAGACAGTGATAAATCATAGAGGTACATTGACATGCTCTTTATTTCAGCTAGCAGTCTGGCATTTAGGGGAAAACCAGCAGAAAACAAGAATAGTGTGTGTTTGAAGATGCACAAAACTTTACTTTGCTGTTCTTGAATATCGATGTTCATTATGCTTAGCTACCAAAGAACAGAAATACCTTCTCTCCCCACCCCCCCCTTGAAAGGCTAACAAATTCCATATGTTCTTAAGCAACAGTGTTAAGCAGACTAGTTTTCAGGACTCCAGGTTTTGTCCCTAAAATAATTTATTAATCTACATTATGAATCATGTGTAGAATTGACCTTAGCTCCCAGTTGTGAGCTCTGGAGAAAAGATGAGCTGCTAATGTTAAAGGGTTTCAGTATATTCAATCTCTTGGGATCGCATCTTGTTACATGTGGCCAACATCTCGTTTCTTGTCGCATTTCCATTCAGCTGTGAAGGCTAATATTGATCCCATTATTGCTGTTCTTATGTTACTTGTATGAAATAACAGATCAAGTTAAAATCCAGCCTAGACAATAGTACCCTTTAAAAGAAAAATAGTCAATACCCCCTTCAATAAAAGAAAGAGTCAACCTTGGGAGTTGTTTGCTAGTTTTAAAGAACAAAAATTAAAGCTTTCTTAGTTCTCAGCCATGTGAAGTACAGTCAGTGATGTAATAAGACTGCAACCAAAAGCTCTTGAAATGAGCTTATTGTTTAAGTCTTCAGTGACATCAGTATATAAAGATAAACATTAAATCAATCAATAAACTTTAACTACAAACTGAATTATATAACTACGAAGCTGGAGATGTGAACATTGTAGTTTGCGGTGCGCAGAAGAGATGGTGATGTATGAACACAGAAAGAATAGGTCTCCTTTGATGTTTTTTACCCTGTTTTGATTTAGGTGCTTGCCATATATCTGGCAGGGTTGCTGTGGTTCTGTTCCCCATGTGCATTCTGGTTTGCTGCTCCATTTCTGTTCCTGCAGCTTATTGCCAAGACGAGACATTGGGTGTTTTCAGTTTGTACGAGGATTAGGCAGGGCATGATGCCAGGTGGAGTGTTCAAAACGACATTTGCTGCATGTCAGTAAGCACAGTTAGTAATGGTTTTGAGGTTATTGCTGACTTTCCAAAGCAGAGTGATCAGCCATCACGAACCGAAGAAATGACCATCTTTACCACAACCATGAAGTCACAAGTGCCTGAAGGGTTTTCAATATGGACCCATTAAGTGCAGTGGGAGAAGGCTTACACCTAAAGTTTTGTGCCAGAACTTGCATATTGTTTATGTGTAAAATGTGGTTATACACCTGTGAAGTCTTACAGATATTTATATGTCAGACAAAGCTTATCTGCACCCATTTTGAAATCATTATTTTGCTTAATTACCACTTTAAGACCACTTTATCTAGGACAGGCATGGAGGCCTGAACAAATTTGCGACTTGAAATCCTTTCTCTTCCTAGCTTAAATAAGTCTTTTCTGACTTTTCTTGTTTCTGCAGGGCTTCATAGAAAAACAGTTGCTGGGAAGTTAACTACTTTAAACCTGTGTTCCTCACATTGAGAATAAAATCATGAAAATAGGTAGTATTTCCAATGCTGACTAGAACCAATGTCATATTACTATGAGCCTTTCCTTTTTCCTTCAGGCCTCACAGATTCTCAGCTCCATAGTCTGGAAAATGCATATCTTAAGTCCCTGTTGAAGTAAAAACGGTCATCCAGGTAGGATTACCTTATGATAACTCTTTTATCCACTGTTTTCTGATGCTGGACTAGGCTGTCATTTGTTTTCTACAAAAAATGTGTGATTATGAAAGACCAAGAATAATTTTCTATCATGCTTAATATTAATAAATAAAGCTGTTGTACCAATATGTAGTCTAAGTATTGTTAATTGTGTTTTGCTTTATTATCTTGTAAATACAGCCTCTTTTTTCAGTCAAGAATGACTAAATTTTCTTATTTCATTATATATGATGGTATAAGTTGTAAAAAAAATAGGAAAGTGTATTGCTAATACAGCCAACAGTTCATGATAACTGACTACAAAATGTGTTACACAATTGATACCGCAACAAGTTTTAAGCATAGAGTAAAACTCTGTTTCAGAGCTACTGGGTATGTTTCAGAACTTGGAAATGTACACATCCATTTATATAAAGAGCACAGAAAATACTGTGTTCGTAATGTATTGTTTGGTGGACTGAGCTTGGATTCAGCAAACTAAACTGTTCCAAAAAGAACAATGTAGTTTCAGATATGCAATGCAGAGCTGCTGTTCCACAGACAATATGCCATGAATGGTGTCTACAAAGATGGACTTGACATTGCTAATTATAAATAGAGTGGAATATAATTATTTCACAAGTTACATGTGGCCAAATCAGAAGCTTCAACTGGTAGATGGAGAGTGGTGTTCCTGTGATTTTAGAAAATACCTTGCAAGTTCAACTGATAGAAAACCTTGGTTTTTTTATCACAGTCCAGAAGAGTTGAAAACGAGAACTGATCTAAAGAAGCAGTCTTAAACTTTAGAGGTTTGACAGATAAAATAATGAGGCTTTTCAATGGTTTAACAGATACTGTGATAGTTGCAATGAATAGCTGTTCATGAGCAGTTAATTATCTCATTGTAATCTGGGTCATTTGGGAAGCTGTGAACACAGTTAACTTCTGTGTTGGCACTGCATTGTAAGTGAAACGCGCGTGTGGAAGGGGGAACGCTGAAGCTGTGTCATCTTGAGACTAGCAGTGCTGGAGAAGCGACCACAACCAGCTTCTACATGAGCAGCTTGCTCTCTTGTTAAGGTGAATAGAAGCTGAACTCTTAACAAGAATATGAAATCTCTACTCTGCAGGTCATATGTAAAAATCCTTGCTTCTCCCCTAATGCTCTCCCTTGTACCAGCCCAAGGCGAAATGACTGTTGCTCCCACCAGGACAAACAGCAGCCTTTTGTTAGCTGCCTTGCCTGGGGCACACCCTATCTTGGCTTTGCTGCTGCTCTCTTGCCATCTGCAGATCCTTGAGACCCTGAAAGGTGTCTTTTGCTGCCTCATCTCCAAGGTTAACTGATTCAGTAAGTCTGTGCTCCCTCCAGTACATATGTAACCAACCTGTAACATCAGTCCTGCCAGCTCAGTTCTAGCATTTAATTTCCTATGGGCAAAGGGACATTCAGCCTCTACTGCAGAGCTGTTGTAGGTTTCTTATTCAAAGATTGGCTACTTCCTCAAAGATTCAAGTCTGTTCTGAAGTAACATCACAATTGGATGTGCAGGAAATTTTGTCTTGATATTAAGACACTACAAGTACTATAGCCCAGCAAGTCTTAAACTGTCTGGATCAAGCTGCAGTGCCTGGCTCCCAGCTTCGAAAGCTTGTCGTGTGTTTGAAATATGATCAGACAGTGACTTGAACCACCTTCCAGCTGCCATGACCAGTCTGAGCAAGGGTATCAAAATGGCAAACAAACCTCAGGGGACAAAACTGTGAATAGCATGCCTTGAGGTAGGTGTTGAGTGGTGCCTTTGGTCCCTCATCTGACTGCTGTGAGAGTCATGTGCCTGGGCCGTGAGATCTGGAACAGGTCAGGCGAAATACTCTGGGCACTTCTCAGGGAAGACTATCCAGCTTCAAGAAGTCTTGATAGTAAAAATGGAGAGCAAAAATAACATGCAGCAGCTGAGTACTGAGGAAAGAGAGAAGTCAGTTGTCCGGCAAACACGTTTTTGGAAGGACTGTAGAAAAGATGGATGTTGTCTATTGTTTAGAACCATGGCTAGAGCTAGCAAATGGGACAGTTGAATACTGTCGTAGTTTTCCTCTGTTTGATTCTGCTGGAAGATAGCTACTTCTAGTGGATGGTGGGTGTGCTAGCACCCAGGCCGAAGGAGAGATTGTGGCTGGAAATAGCAGATTTCAGGACTGCAGCAGTAGAGGAAAACGTCTTCCTAGGCAATTGGATCTGCAAAGTTCTGCTGTGAGTGCCATGAAGAGAAGGATTTGTAAGGCAGTTACGGGAGGAAATGGCAGTCAAAGAAACAGTTTGACAATTAGAAAAAAGTTGAAAACTTGGTTGTGCCAAGCTGTAAATGGCTTTTGTTTCCTAGAAGCTACAAAAAACCTGGTTTCTAACACTTCATACTGTATTCAATATTAACTGCTAATTTCATGGTAAATATGCATTTATTACTTGATAATTAAGATTCCTTCTCATTAGGGTTTTTACTGACATTGTTCATGGTCATAAATGAAGACTTAAGTATCTTCATTTCAAGAGGAAAAAAAGGTTGGGGTGAGAACAGAAGGGTGTTAGAAACCAATACAGAAGTTTGGCTGAAAGGAAGACTCTGTAGCTGACATGGCTGTAGAGGAAGTGTTTAAGTGTTTTGGGTACAAAAGGATACTATAGCAGAGCTGTAAAACTTCTTTCTTTTTTTTTTCTTTCCCTGGGTGTCTGATTTAAAAAGAATGTGCAGACATTAATATGACAAGTATTTGAATTTTGCAAAGAAATGGATCCCCACATTGCATACAGCACAGGATTTTTGGGTGAACCTGTTAGGAAAGGTTGGCAAACTCAATAACCTTTTCTCACAGTAGGACCTTAGCTGATCTGCTAATTATACTTAGTGAGTCATGGAATACCAAGAAAACTTCATAAACCTTGCAAAATGCTACTTTTGGAGAAGAGATGGGGTGTGTGTGTGACCCAAGTAATTTGTGATTGGTTATCGTCACTTTGACTGACTGAAAAAAATACCAAGAAACACAATGACCAACATCTGGTAGTATGAAGACAGGTAGTCTCAACCCAGTAACATTTTACTGGTGGTTCACTTCTGGCTCGGCAAACCAAAGGTGGTATTAGATTTTTTTTTTTTTAAATTATTCAGAATTAAAGCATCCTGTAGGAAGATGGGTTTCTAGTTAAATACTTTTTACTGCTCTATGAATAGAGGCAGACAGCAGCTGTAACAACGTTTAATTCAGTAACTGTTATGTAGCTGGGCAAGTGTAATCGATGATGACAGTTGAGTAAATGCCACTTCATTAATGTTGAATTTACATTTTACTTCTCAGACTTTCAGCTTTATCACACTTTAATAAGTGCCAGCTAGTGGTTTTGGCTTCCTATGGGTGATAGCAATTAAACTTGAAACAAAACAGGAGGCATTCTGGTTGCTTTATCCAGGGACTGAACTCACCATTCTACACACTGCTAGCTTGCATCAGGGAATTAAATGACCCACATTATTAAAACAGTTATTCTGTCTTCTCTAATGTTTTCATCTAGCTTGGATATAGCATTAATATTTAAAATGTATGTATCAATTCAATAGACACATGCATTACTTATCAAAACACTCCAGCTTATTAAAATAAACCTGCTGTCATCACAGGTAAAAGTCTCTGGAATGACATATAGTGCCAGCAGGTGCATTGTACATTTTCACGAGCTGGGCGGTTGAGACAGTGGTGGTACTTCAGGAAGAAAAACCACTTTCTTGATTATATGAAAGGAGTATCTCCATATTCCTGAAAAGAAAACATGGTGTGCACATTCTTACAGTCAAAGACTAACAGACTACAGAAACGGGGAAGTGTTAATTTAAGTAATTGAAGCTTCTGTGGTGGTTCAGTGTGTTTGTATTCAATTTCCAGTATGTCAGAGCAGCTACATATGTTAATTGAGATTTCTTATATTGCCCACATTGTGAAGATCTAAATAATAAATTATCTCCAGTTGTCCAAAAGCAAATCTCCTATTGTGGTAGTTATGGATGAATATTTATTTAGCTGCTAGCTTGCAGCTCATAAGGTCCCTCAGCACTGGGATAAAAATAAGAGTGTGTCCTTCTTTCGGTGCCTGCATAGGACGTGGCTGGAGCTGCTGCAGCCTGTCTGCAGGATTCCAGCACGCCTCTGTTGCTCCTGGCTCCCAGTCTGCAAGGACAGGGTCCTTGCTACAGAGGCCAGATGTCTTGGTCTCTTTTCTTGCAGTGAGAAGCTTCTCATTCTCTGTCTGCTCAGATTCAAATGCTGATGTCCCTTCTATGTAGGTGTGCAATAGAGCGGACAGTAAGCAAAGGGCTACACTTCCCTTTTGTGCCCACTGCTTAGCGTTGGCTTTATGACCTATGTGCTAGCCACCATACATGAACTAAAAGCATGCTGTTGCCCTCTTCCTCTTTCAAGCGGGGTTTGGTTTCAATTCTGTTTTAACAAATGTTAATGTCTTGCTGCTGTTGGTGCCTTGTATCTTCTCCTGGGTAATGGAAATTGTGTCCTCTTCCTCTGTATCTCTTTTGCTGCCTTTAGAAAAAACAAAATTTCTCTGTAGTTCTTGGAACGCTTTTTAGAGACTTTACATGTAATAATATGTTGTCCTGAATTATTAAGTAATGATAGGATTTTTTATTCTCCAAAACTCATCCTTGAGTTGTATGCTGAGATGTTATATTCCCATTTGAATGCTTGACTAGAGAGATGTTTTGATATGGGCATATGTGACAGGCACACATAGCCTGCTTCCCCAACAGAAAAGTAAGAATATACCACAGCCCGACTGAAAGCCTCGTGTCTGGTTACCTCATGCCAAATGTTGTGATGTTTTTCACTATCTTATGTTTTCTTTGCTGGATACAGACTGTAATAGGAAAGGTAATCCAAAATACAGTGTTTACATTGTTGCAGAGCCACTTATAAATTTAGAAACTAAAAGTTACAAACACAGGGTAAGCCACAAACTTCCTGTTATTTGTAATTAGTTTTTTTTTTTTCTGAAGGTTGGATGGTTTTATCCATAAACTGTTTCTCATGTGCACGTTTACTATACATAAATTTTTTTTCATAGTGTATGTACTCACGTACAAGGTAGCCCTCACGGCAAGGAAGGTGAAAGTTTTTGTGTGTGCCTGCATCTGCAGCTGTTACTTATAGAAACACTTGACCTTGAGTTTTTAGAGAATTGTTGCAGCAAACCTCGCTCACTAATGAGTCTTCACCACCTTTGCCAGTGATACCTTTCTTAGGCCAAGGAAAAAAAACAAAAAGAATGAGATGAAAAAGGAAAATGTCGGGTGCTTACCATTCTTATAGTAGAATCAGCACATTTCAGGAAAAAAAATCTTCCTGAAATTCTGTTCGAAGGGAATTTAGTAGTAATACTGTACGCCTGGAAAAAGTAAAGCTAAAGGAAAAGCTCATCTAATCTAGTGGATCCTATAGGAATCTTGTAACTAAAAGAGGGGTGGTAAAACCTTAAAATAAAAGCCTCTTTTTCTAAGGAGTCAAGGGATGGGCTGTTCTGGTCTCCAAGTAAGAAACTGCTTTCAGCCCTGGCCTATGGATTAATGTCAATGTACTGCTGTCTAGGTCAGTGGTTCCCAGTCAGTAAGTTACATGGGGCATAGTGTTTGTTCTGCTTTTCCTTTTCTTTGTTAGATAATACTGAAGAGAGAATAGTGTGGTCAGGCTGACTTGGACTTTTCCTTGTAATAGTTTCTGATTTGATGCTGAGACCTTGTCTCCATCCAGCTCAACCAGGCTGTGTTCTGGCAGTCAAGGTGAGGAGGGTTTCTTTCTACACTGCTGGTGTCTCATCAGAGAGTCGCTGATTTGGCATTTTGTTGTGGGAGTCTTTGGCTTAGGACTTGATGTATGATTTTATCAGCTGTCAGAATGTCCTATGTAGTTCTATAAACTTGGAATTAAATGAAAATGAAGAAAGAAAAAAACCCTTGCTAATGAAAACTACATGTTTGTGTGACTTTATCAGCCCAAGATTTGGCATAAACAACTACACTTGAGATCCAGGAATCAGCCCAGTCGTATTTCTAAGGTAATATATTTCAAAAAGCATTGTTTCAAAATAAACTAAAAAAACCCCCTGTGCTACTTGGTACACAGGATTCCTTTGCTGTCATTGCAGTGGCATAGCAAAATCATTCAGGCTGCCAGGAAACCAGCCAGGGGGAGGGTAGGAGAGTAATCAGAATATCTGTCAGGGAATTCTGTAAATTGTTTGTGGGTGCAGCTTGGAAGGAGCAGCAGACAGAAAGCAAGTGTATTTTGAGATATGTGTGGTTCTTAACTGCACATCTTAATCTGCATGTTTTACTCTTGTATAGACAGCTTTTCCTTTTGTATGCTTTGCAGTGCTTACAGCATTCTGAAGAGTTCAGTTTGCCCTTTTAAATGCTTATCTTAAGGTAAAGACCTTTTGTGATATAAAATACTCTAACTTTATTCCAGTTTAAGGTAAGCTTGTGTGAAAGTAAACTTCATTTCAAGCAGTTAGTGTTTACAATTTTGTAATATATAGAGGAATGAAAACTAGTTCGACTAGATTTCATCCTACAATTTAGCTGCCTTTGCATCAGACTACTGAATGTCAAAATTTAAATGTCAGAATGCTATATTTTGTTGTAGTTTTGTGCTTTGGCATCCAATCTTATAGCAAAATAATCAAAACAGTCTGTAAACAGTTAAGATAACTGAAATTTATCTTATTAGTATCCAATGTATCTCTGTTTGTGATGGGGAGAAATGCAGCTCAAGTCAGGATGCATAATCCCACTTGCTGGTACTAGAGAGATCAGCTGGTAGATTACAAGGAGGCTGTTACATAGGCCCAGGAGCAGAAATCCACTTGTTACTTCCAGCTGAAAAATGATCAAAGGCTGGAGGTGGAGCAGCAACACGGATTTGGAAGTGGTCATTTGAGCTTTGCATCTGTTACTAAGGACCGACTTGCTGAGATTAGTAGGGTAGGTCAAGTAAAATTTGTCCTCTTATGCTCTGCAGGGCTAGCGGGAAGTCCTTGGTAGTATCTTCTTTCAGCATACTTTTTTTAAACCTGTCTGAATTACGCAGTCATATGTCTGGAATATGCTATAAATCAGATGTGCAGGCTCTCATAGTGAATACAAGTGTATACTATTTTGATGACAAGTTTAAAAAAGCATTGGTATTCTAGTATAAGCAGATGAACTGAAATGGTAGGAAAATATTGTGGTATGATATAAAATACCTGAAAATGGATTGTAATGCTTTCTTGCAGCTACCATGCTTTTTGCTTTGCTAAGAGAATAAAGCTAGAAAACTAGTTTGAGATTAATTTACATAAACTTTACGACTGAGATACAAGTTTTATTCTTGTTCTGCAGAACTTTTCTGTTTAACCACAATGATTTTGCAAGGAAGGGGTAGGGAGAGGGGAAATCAACTGAAAAAAGGAAATGCCTTTGAATTCTAAATTTTAAGTGAAATTGTGTGCTAATAAAAGAACAATTAAATACTCTAGGTCTGCTGACAAAAATGTAGGAGTTGTTATACTTTATTCAGAAGTGACCAAGAGAGGTTGTATAGGAAAAAAGAATAAAAAGTAGCTGTAAAGCAGCCTTTGTTTTGGTGTAGCTGTCTAGTTGTTGACAAAGATTGATATCAAACCATTTGTTTCTGATGGGCAGTGTCTGGGCCATTTGTTTGATAGCAGCCAAAGAACCTGTTCTTCAAATGTCTTTTAAGTACTTACTTGAATAGTTGGCTTTTTGTTATTACAACTTAACCAGGTGTTGTATAGAATTTCCTATAGTTTGCTCTTTTGTGCTGCCAGGTAATTTCTTTGAGTGCCTGAGCTTGTGTGTTGTGAGTAGTAACAAATGTTTGTGTTTGGTTTGCCTTTGATGTACAACTGATGAGCACTCATACTTTCTTCTATGATTTACTCAGTTATTGCTTTTCAGTATGAGCCTTTAGAAGGGAACAGTGGGATGCATGATGCGTTCAGGGACTTTGCAAATAAGCAGGTGCAGTCTATCGGCCAAAAATATTTTGCAGTTTGTCCTCAATTTCAGATTTATTATTGCAGTAATCAAACGAAGATAGAAAGAACCCCACTAGCTAGGCCTGTACCTGTTAGTGTGGAACAATCTCCTAGCCTGAAAGGCTAGTCTTTGTTAGACCAACTTGTATACTGTTGTTAGCATGTGTCTTTTGATGTCAAGCAAGTTGAAAGGCTGGTGTGCCTGAAAGGCCATCTGCTTTTTCAAACTATAAAGCTTAGTCTAACAGAATGTGTTCTTTCTGCAGACTGGTTGTGTCCAACCAATTGTTCTGGACCATCATGGTTGCTGCAGATTTTCTGGGTAATAAGTTGGGCAATTTGAAACTTTCAATAGCAAAGCAGTTGACAGCCAATTTTGATTCATCCTGCCTGAGCTGAACGTAGTAACGACTGTAGCAAACGAAGAGCCTGTTGAGCATGTTAGGTATAGTACTGTTTTGGGTAATAACGCTAGGGGTGCAGATAATAGGACTGCCTAGTTGCACAAACACAAGGTAAGCTGAGCTCTTGCAGATTTGGGAGTGAGCAGTGCATGAGAGGTGTGCTTTCTGCAGCTCTTGTTTGCAGAGGGAGCAAATTTTTAGCATGAAATTATGAGAAGTGAGGCTATGGGTCTAAGGTATTTTATGAAAAGATACTCTGTGAAGTTTATTCTTGGCGAAGTTTGTCCTGCTGTGATATTAATATCTGGTTTTGCTTTCTGTGGTATAATTATTCTTGGGTATTGCCTGACAGATGGTTATATCTTGAGTTGCATCAGAATGATGTTATTTGCTTGACAGTTATTGTTCTCTAAGGAACGCAGGACAGGAAAGGACCTCCCTATTCATCAGGTTTATTTTCATGCTTTTGTAGGCTTTATGTCATACTGTCATAGACATATGGAGCTCTGTTTTAAAAGCAGCTGGGCCTTTTCCTCTCACTACTTTAATTAGAAGCCTGTTCCAATGCTAAATTGCCCTAAACATGAGGAAGCTGCTTGTAATGTTCAACCTAAATTTATTCATCATCAGTTGGTAATAACCAGTTCTTGTGCCAATATTGTCTTTTTATTTTAAATAGTTTTTTCTTAGTGTTTTATAATTATCTTGGTGTGTTTGTACACAGCCTTTGCCTTTCTGCTCAGCTTTACTTTTGCTAGGCTAAGGCCAAGTCCTTGCAGTCTTCCTTCAGTTCTGTTGTTGAAACGCGGAGCAAAATGAAGGTATGGGTACTCAGAGACTTTTCAGCTTTCACATAGCAGGTTTTTCCAGTTCCTGGGAAGGGTGTGTCTTATTCTTTGTACTACTGCTGATAGAAGTGAATAGTAGCTTCCTTGTTATTGCAGTGCACCAACAGAAACAAAAATATAGGAAATTTTTGTATTTTAAACTCTGTACATTGTCTTCCAGTGGTGAGGCTGTTCAAACAGCAGGGGCTCATGGTATATCCTCTAATTTAGGAATGCAAGCAATCCTATGAAAGTGGCGTTGAAAGGCAGGCAGATGTTTGATTGCTTCAAGTGCGTGGGTTCCACTTGGTGTGTTGTGTTGTTTTCTTTTTTTTTTTTTTTTTTTCCTCAGGCTGTTAAATGTTGAGATCAGTATTCTGTGGCTGATCTGCACAGACAAATTCTTTGTGCATTTTAATGAGTTGCTGCAAAAATCTGTGATCAAAGATAAGTCAGACCTATTACAAAGGAATCAAACTGGAATTATGTTTAAATATTTTTGACTAATATTTATAGATATTTACTACTTCTAAGACTCTTGATAAATCAAACTTCTCTTCAAAGATTTCTTTTCTTAAGATATTAATGAAAGATGTAAAAGGTAGATTCATCTTGCAGAATTTAACTACAGAATTATAAAAAAAAACAACAACTGAAAAAGCTTCAGTAGGAAGGCCTGACCTACTTTCTTCCCATTTAAAATCCTAAAGGCTGTTGTGTTGGAAAAAATAAAACAAACACTTAACACCGTTTAAGATGCAAGGGAAGGTTTTATATCCCAGGTTTAAAAAAGAACTTAAGCCTTCTAATGTTCAGCACCACAGCTCATAAAGATTAGGCTCCTGGCTAAGAAAGTATGGAGTAAGCAAGCAGGCACCCAAGGACCATATGCTGATGAGATTTGGATTTCCTGGCTAGAATTTGATGTGGAGCACTGGCGCAGTGAAGCTGGCAGTAGGAAACCAGGGTATACCTTAGCCAGTCATATAACCCTTGTATTAATCAGAAAATTAATCCCATACCACTTCCGCAGTTTTCTCTTGGGAAGATGCTTTTGATAACTATCTTATATGTAGTAGACTAGAAGTTAGTTAGCTTATTTGTCCAAGAAGTAGGAGGCCTTGTTTCTTGGTCCTTTTCAACTTGAGGGAGGTCAAGCCCGTATTTTTCCTCTTCTTGCTAGAGCGCTACAAGCCAGTTGTTTGTGCTTAGATCAGTGACCTACCACCAGACCGTAGGTTCAGACTTCTTGCCTACTGTCTTGCATCCGTCAGCTTGCGTTTCTGGCTGCATTATGGTCAACTTCATTAGGAAGGATGGGGCAGTCCTGTGCAAAGTACCCTGCAGGCTGGTGAGTTAGATATTCTCTTGGAACATGATTCCATTTTTCTCTTTCCAGGAAAGGAAATTCTGCTGCTAGAGAGCAGTAAAATCTACATCTAAATAATCTGGTTTTCTTCTAATTTAATATTCTTAGCAATTGTTTGAGTGCTGTTTTCTGTTTAATGTTTGGCCAGAGAATATTTTAACAACCTGAGATACTGTAATAATAATGGCTGTCATTGATCTCATTGCCTCTAGGGATGAAGTTTTAGAGTTATTTCAATTCAGTTGTTGGGTGTTTTTGTTTGTTTGGTTTGTTTGTTTGTTTTTGAGTTTTTTTGTTTGGTTGGTTTGTTTGTTTTTTCCTGAGACAGACATTGTGATTTTAAAATCCTGATACAGGAAGACAAAAGGGAATTTGTAGCTGTTTTGATTTGAAATAAATAAAAGATTTTCTGTATGTGCAGGCTATATTGGGAGACCCAACTGTAAATCGGCTTACAAAGTTAAATAATTTTTTTCTCTGTTTTGTTCACAAGTGTGGCATAATACTTGTGCAAAAAAATTCCTTTTCCCTTCAGGTAAGGAAGACAAGATTACAGAAACTGGAGGATCTTACAAGGGGATAACCTAGTTAGGAAAATGACTGGCTGTTAAATTTCCAAAGCATTCAAAAATAAACTTGATGTATATGTTTCCATGTTGCTTGCTCCCCATGTGATAACCCTCAAAAGTTGGTGTCCTACCTGGGCAAAGCTGTAAAAGAATGAAATATAGCCACCTGTGGCACTTAATGAGTTAGTTACCTTGAAAGTGAAAAAAATTGTGAAAAATTTTTCTGGATGAAAGTAATGTATTAACTGTTGCTTTTTAGCTGCATCCTGCAACATCTTCTGAGTTTCTTGGTGTGAGAGAATGGTTGCCTTCATGTGTGAATGACTTCTTTAGATTCCTGGGTGCTATAAAGTAGCAATAATGAAAAATAGGTTGAAATCTGGTATGTTTGCACCCTTTGGGGGTTGGCTGTGAAGAGGCAGGAAAACGTGTGCACAGAGAGCCATTGTGGGATTGTTTTTTGTGCCTTGTATTGTCTGCAGTATGAAGTTAAGTGCAGACCATACATCTGATCTGCAAGACATCTTACCTTAAAGTGGTTTAGTTTTCATAGTTGGCACAATTCACTGCAAGGAGCACATGTGCAGTGTCTTAGATACCTCGACATGTTAGCTTCTGCCAAATTTCACTCGTGTTTCCAAATGTAATATTATGCTTATGTACTGTCCTCTCTTTGGCACTGAATTCAAACAGCACCTGTTAATGTTAAGAATAAATGAAGTTACTGTAATGTTGAGGATAAAGAGGTTTTGGTGAAAGAAAATTGGATATGAGATTTAGATTTCCTGCCTAATTAAATATTTCAAGTGGAGATGTTCTACTTCAGTTTTATTTAGAAGTCAGAAAGCAATATTATAATGTTAGCACATGCCTTTTTACTAAAATCTTTCATGAGCTCGTATTTACTGATACTCAGTTCAAATGCTTTTAAGTAATAACCTGAAATATGCTGGAACATCACTGTTTTGCTGGGAGATAAGTGGGTTTTTTTCTGGAAGCTTGTAGTTCTTCTGTGTGTTGGCTGATTCTCATTAGGGTTTAAATCAGCTTTAACAGAGTTGTGTAGCTTCTTGGTATTCCTCTTTGGTTTGACAGCTGAAAAACAGGAGCTGTAAATATGAACATTAGAATAAAGCTTACATTATGTAGCCAACAATCATTTGTTCTGGTACTCTGTGGCAGAAATGTAAAACAAAAATCTCCTGCTGCTTCAACCAGTGGCCGTTCCTGAGTTTGCAGAGTTCAGTACTGCTTTTGGACAGCACTGAAATGGCTAAAAGCAGTGAACATCTGTTCTGTGAATGTTACTGCTATGGACAATGTCAGGTAATGTTATAGATGCATATTTTTTTTTCTAATACAGTAGGTGTCTCTTCAGAATATTGTTTCAAAATACTGGTTTTTTTCTTTAAAGAAAAATAGGTGACAAATAAATCTGTTCTGACCTCTGTAACTGAATTTCTCTGAAGAGTGGTAAATAAAGGACCATGATGATCTGTCCAAGCACCATTCTATTTCTAATGGGAAGAAAGAAGTGTGGGGCAAGGGAGATGATTGTATCCTTATTAGGATGTAGGCAAGGAGGTGACTGGGGGAAGGAATCCTCTATTGCTGCTCAAAATGTATGGTGTGCAGCTCCTTGGATCTGAAAGGAGAAGTAGCTGGTTGTCAAGGACCAAGAGGTGCAAAGGGATCATTAAGTTGTTGGGCAGTATCTACCTTGCACTGAGAAATGTGATTAACATGGCAGGCTCTCCTATAGATTAATTGTGGAGGAAGTTGTTTGGGGATAACTGAGATAATGGGGGGAGAGCCTGTTATGTTCCTTAATATGACAGTTCAATACCTTAATCTCTTAATAACCATAATGAAAAGCACTTGAAACTATCAGAAAAGGAGTAAGAGACCTAGTTATTCTAGTTGAAGAACATTGCTTTAGAATTCTTGTGAATATGCACTGCTTTTGTTGGAATCAATGGAGGAGAAGAAATCTGTCTCCCAAATTTTATGTGATGATAGAAGTACCTTTCTGTCTTCATTGAAAACTAGGCTTACTTCAGTTTGATTTACTTGTGCCTGGTTATCTCTTGTTCAAATGTCAGTCTGAACTTAGAAGCTACGGAGGCATCCTCCCCAATAAATCATTGCTTGAAAGTAACACAGCACTAGGATTTTTTTGAAATTTGAAATGATTCATTCTAGACAGATACTATTTTAAGATGATTTTAATGGAAGGGCTTCCTCTTCCTATTTTTTCAGTTGCTCACTCACTAGAGACGATAGCAGATGAAAGTATTACGTTAGTTGACCTGTTGGGGTACAGAAAAATTAAGAAGGTGATGATTTCCAGTTTGATCTGAGGGAAGTAAAAAATCTTGCTTTTTGTTAAGTGTTCTGGAGTTCCATGAAAAGCTAAAAAAAGAGTATTTAATATTATAATTTTGTGCACAAAAAATAAGTTTAATTTCGAAAGGCTAAATTATTTATGCCTCTTTCCCTGGATCAGCACTAGCACTTTCACCTTTTTATGTGTTTTGGATGCAGATTGCAAAATAATTTCTTCAAGACTGGTTTTTCTACATTGCCATCTTGCTTAAGATTAATTCTTCTGACATACAGTCACTAGTAAAAATGTGGTTATATCAATTACGAAAACAAAGTGGATTTTTTCATTGCTTGCAATGTCTGAATATATATTGTTAACTTTAAAAAAATGTGTCATTGTTAAATTGCACTGGAAAGTTTCATTAGTATTATTACTTTATTACTATTAGTTTTCAAGTAAATTATTGGAAACTTAGCTTGTAATTTAAAAAAGAACATTACTTTCTTTCTTGAATAATACAATTCATACCCTAATTTCATCACCATTTCTAAAATTCCTCTTATGCCCTTTCTTGATTTTCTGTGAATGATACCATTATTCTGGCTCTCACGAGATCATAAACAGGAAAATATTTTCCAAATTCAGCATTGTGTCAAGGCTATATTTAAGACTTGGTCTTTTCAAATCCTGTAATAATAGCTGTAAGATGTATCCTTCCTTATGGGTTTAAACATTGAAAATATTTTAGATCACACAATCTCTTTTGTCAGTTACTGCAGCGTTTGTCTCTTGTAATTCATAGCATTTAGTCATGCTTTTCTCTGCAACACAGTTCTGCTGCAAAGATTGTACAAGGCTGTTGCTTGCATCACATCGTTCTTTTTCTTCTGCAGGATTCCTCTTTCTTATTGAGTTGTATACAGGCTACCAGACCTCCCTTGAAGGTCCTTTTGTTGTCGACTCCTATCCTGCCTGACATTAACTCGCTAGCGATATGGTGATATATAGTGGTCCACCTCCAATCAGCCCTTAATGACTGCCTTTAAATCTTCATATGAATGTCTCACAGCTTTCTCTCATGCTGCCCAGAGGGGTGTGTTCTGGAGATATAAGTAAAATGAATGCATTTCTTCTGATAGTCCTCAATTTTTATTTTTTCCCCCTTTCTACATGCAAAAATACTTCGATGAAGGCAAGGCAGCTACTGTTTTTAAACCAGAAGGCAAGCTTGACTCCGACTTAACGGTGGTCTTGTGTTCTGCAGTGGAGTGCTGAGGGAAAATCTCTGCATCTTTCCAAAGCGTCTGTTTTGCATGGAAGTCTCAAAATCATGTCAGATAGCTGGATGGTTGCTTTCTAAGCACTCGGAGCATGCAGATATTTTGGATTGCAAGTAACTTTGCACTTTAACTTTTAAGATATGTACCTTAATTTTGCATTCCACTGAAAGCTCTTCTAGCTTTTCAAAGGTGGGCAGCATCTAGTTTGTTAGCCTGAAATTAGATTTTAATGACCAGTAAAATTCTGAAGGAGCTGTCTGGAAACTGTTGACAAAATGCACAATGTTTTTACCATGTGTCCAACTCAAATCTTTCATAGTCAAGGGATCTGATGGCATAGGCTGCAGTGTTAGCTACAAATGGTAAGGGATTAAGAAGCTGTTTTCTTACATAGAACACAATTACTTTAGCAATACAAATCCTGAAGCTAAATTAAATTGCTCTTTTCAAATAGTGAAGTTGATCAGGTATAGAGGAAATACATGAAGGTATGATTATACTAGAAACTATGATAAAGTCCAAAAAAACCCCAGGAATCAAAACCAGGAGTTTTCTAATTTGTTTTTGAAGAGTCATATTAACTATTAGCTGGTTCTCTAATTCTTTTTAGTTTATATACCAGTTTATATAGGAATTGGTCACAAATTTAACATAGCTAAGTGTGTAGGACAGATGAAAGGAGATGCATCTGAGGAGGGCAGAGGTTGGTTGTATTTCTGTGCCTCTCTAGATATTTGCAAATGTGAGACGTTCCAGTTCAAAACAAAATAAAAACAGATGCAAGTGCATGTGCAGACTTTTGCATTATGATGTCTATATATTAACATAATTCAGAGAAAAGAAGGAAAAGTTAATTTGCTAATTCCAGCAAATAGTTGTATTCAGCTTTCTGTTGAGTAACCACAGCAGGTATTTTTAATTTTAATGAGCATTCTGAATCCTTTCTCTCTTGCTTTTCTCTGTTTTCCATTAGATATTTGCTGCCTTAAATGCATTGCATAGCACTTTCATCGATACTGTATTTATTTCTAGATCAATTAAGAAGTGATTGTAGTGTGTAACTTGTAATGACTAACTTAAGGAGTTACGAAATTTGAAGGACTTTATTATGTCATGGAGAGTGGTGGTTTAATGTGTGAACTTATTAACATCTTTCCTAAAAGGGAAAAATATCGTCTGGCAGAAACATCTTTCAGAAAATATCAAATGGTAGCTCTAGGGTTTTAAATTAGTTAGATGTTACATGTGTCAAAACTTAATTTGTTTCAAAATAACCATTTCCTTGTTATGCCATGAATAGAAAGTATTCTGGAAAGACAGCTTTTTGTAATAAATGATCTTGGTTGTGTTCTGGAGTGTTCACAAGCTGCAGGTGGGGATCTCGCGTTTTCTTTGGTGTGTTCAACAGATGTGCCAGGGAAAACAAATACAGCTATGCTTAAACATAACAAAAATATTTTTTTATTATATGTTTATTAAATAGCTGATAACAGATTGTGACAAAAGTATGGTATTATTCATACTACAGTGTTTCTGATTGTTGTTACTTTCATGTCCATTTTGGAGTTACTGCACTTGGCACCATTATGCCATCTCTCATCCTGCTGTAAATGGTTTTGTTTCACTTTTACATTGAATAAGCATGGAAGAATGTTGTGTATATGTGTATGCATTATGTTTTACAAACAGTTTTCTTGTAACATATATTACTATGAAAGTGTATTTTTGAATTGCACTGTGAAGAGAAGGTCCATTTACAAGGTTTGGGTGAGAAGAAACTAGCTTGGCTTAAAGAAATTAAGACCGGGAGGATAACTCTGCAGTAGGGTGGTAAGGCTGTGGGTTATTTCTTTTTCCCTAATCAAGAAAGACAAAAGAGATGCAGCATCTTGGAACAGGGACGCATACTCCTGATTACATCACCCAGTGCAAGTCATACAGTGTGCTGGGTGTTGGATTTTGTGACCCAGTTATTGTGTATGGGCAGGGGTTGGGCTCTGATTCCTACATACTTGCTGAAATTCTAGGAAGTTCCTGAGATTCTGTACAGACAGAAAGGAAACAGAAAAATCCTCAGTCTGTTTCTAAAATCCTGGGGAAAATTATTTCTCCCCAAAATTCTGTGAATGCTTAAACACTCGCTTCTTTTCCGGGACTGATGTAATTCTAAATCTCCTGGGATATTTAGCCAGTGTAATGAAAAGAGAGGGAACATAAGAGAATCAGAAATGTGAAATGGCTTACCCATTAGAAGAAGGGAAAAAAAGTAAATAAACTAATTCTTGTTTGGAAAATTGGTGCTTGAAGGAAGGCATGAAAGATAATTATAAATACTGGAGGAAATTAACAGGAAATTATTTATTCACTATTTCTGAGAATTTGGGGTATAAAACACAATGCTAAAAACTGCTTTACACTTGGTGTAAGTTATAGAACTTAGCTTCACAAGATATTGTGAAGAGTCAAAACAAAGAAGTGGGCTCAACAAGGAACTTTACAAATATATTGGTATGACTGGTGATGGTCCAGATTCAGTTTGACTCAAGCAGATGCTGAGGGAGGAAATAATTTTTACTTGTGTTATCTTCAGTGTGTATTAGATACTCTTTCCTGCATCTCCTGAAGATAGGATTCTGTACTACATGGACCTTTACTCTGGCTAAGTATTGAAGGGTTTGTGGTTTTTTCTCAGTTATTTTTGTCTCCTGTGTGAAGTTGGCTGAAGAGCAGGAAGGTGGTGTCAAGCATTTGTTAGCAGTGGAAGAACATGGGTTAGTAGGCTTGAGTCATCAAACAGTTTTAGATTATCAATGGCTTTCTTTCGTGTTGACACAAACCTAACTTTCAAATTGTGCGTGTTATTCACAGGTGGATCAAAAAGCAGCAAAACAGACAGAGCAGTGGTGGCATTGCAGATACATGCATTGATAAAGCATGAAATAAGTGACTAAAAATAAGTTCTAAATATCTATAATTTTATACTAAACTAGAAGTCAGGTACTTTCTCAGGTTTTTTATTTCTCTTAACCTCCTTTTCCATAAAGTATCACATTGATGTATTATAAGGGACTGTGATCAAGCATTTCCACAGTTGACATGGAATGGATGAGTCTGTTATTCCTGGGTTCCAGTTTGTCCTGGTGAGACTGAAGAGGTGGCTGTAAAGCATGCAAGCTGGTGACAAGGTTTTGCTCAGCCTTCCTACTGTATACATCCTGTGCTGGGAACTGGGACAGGCTAGCTCTCAGGGAAGATCAGTAATCATTGTTTCATTAGTTGCAGTTCAGACTTGATGGTGGCTAATGCATGCTGCCTAAACAGACTGTGGGTGCCTTACACTCACTAAATATTTTAAGCATCGTTATAACAAATTTTCATTCCTACAGGCCAATTATACAGCCACTGATTTGTGACAAATGAACTTGTCCTGAATGACAGCTGAGTTTCTCTACACAGCCAAATACAACTATGTAAATGAAAACTCTTAGGAAGTGTGGAGAAGTCTGGTGGGATCGTTGGGTGAGGTGTACCCTTTTAAGATCTCAGCAGAACGTTTTGTGGTGCTTCTATCAACTGTGTTACAGCAAAGCTTGTTATGTCATTACCTGAATTACACAAAATACAGAAGGTTGGGACAGGTGCTTCTAGGCTACTAAGCAAAATTATGGTCCCCAAAATACTGGAATATGCCTGTGTAGTAAACACAAATCGAGCCAAAGAGTATATTAATGCCTGGCATAGCAGCGAGAAGGAAGAAGGGGGAGTAGAGACTCTTTTTAAATAATTAATATTTGGATCTATTTTATAAGGGTGATTGTTCAGCATGTTAAAATGGATTTTTTTTTTTCTGAGGGTATTTGAGGTTGTCCTTCAATAAAACATTGTACTGACAGAAAATGTAGTTCTTATTGAGTAGCCTGTCTTAAACGCTTTGTAGGAATCTTCCCCCCCAGCTGGATTCTGAACTTCCTAATTCTGCAGAAGGGTTGCTTTAGTGGGGAGACATTTCATAATAAATCAGCAGTCAGTATTGGGTTCAGTTCTGCTTCCATTCTACTGTTTCTTCAAAATTAAATAGAAATGTAGTGGAGAATGTAAACATGGTTGAAGGTAGCAGCAAAAAGGCATACAGGGATTCTGTTCATGTCACACTTTTCCTGATAACTGGAAAATATTTTATTTTATCTTTTTCTAGGGCAAAGTGGCAAGACATTTGTTCTTATTTTACCGTGATTTTACAGAATGATTTTTAAATAGTGTGCTTAGGAAAAATGCAATATGTGATACAATTATTTTAGGAATTGTTTGTTGGTGGATTTGTAGATTTCTGTCTTACATTCATATAAGTAGTCTGATCCTGTCTTTAGGTTGTAAAGTGGTCTGTACTTACGAAACTAGAAGCAATGCCTTCCCACCCGCAGGTTGAAAATATTTTCAGAAGATGGATAATTTCACTCTTCTCAGAGAGGCTGACAATTTTTTTTTACATAACATCAACACCTGACTAGGAATCAAAATATTTTCATATGCATCTTTAAAGCCTGGAGTGAGCAAGGTATCTCACCTTCCTTTTTAAAGAATTGGGGTTTCTGCTGTCTGGTATGAAAATATGGAAATTATAGGTTGAATGGAAACTCAGAGCAGGTCATGATTTTGTCTCTGCATTACACTGATAATTTGAAAAATAAAAGTAAAGTCTTGTTTGGATTGTGAACTTTCTGGACACAAGCTATTTTGGTCCTTAGAAAGTGCATGGTAGGGTATTCCAAAAGCATTTATAGCCAGGATGCTTAATAGTTTTGCTACTTTGAAACTTCTGTTGTGACATCCCATCCTGTGATGGGAATGGGGACTGCAACAGGATTCCTTGGGGAGGCTCAGCTTCTCTCTGTTCATTACATGGTTCCATCTGGTGAATTAAAAAGCTTTTGGGAATTATAGCATAGAGCTCTGAAATACATGCAGTTTCTCAATGTTTTCCTACATTGTGTTTCCTTCGATGTGTAAATCCACTGTTGCTCCCTGAGGTCATCATTAACTTGTTTGTGTATTTAGATTAACTAACGTGGCAGCCTCCCAGTGCCTTCCTGCAGATTAGTAAGACAGCAAGTTTCACCTTGGTTTGTTTTGTCCTTTCGTAACTTGACATGTGACTTTCTTTTTGCTGATTGTCCATGACTTGTTTTTTCTGATCCGGTCTTTTAAAGACATGCTGTTTCTTGACAGTGGGGAGAACATTGTGGGCTGACAAATAAGATGGCATATTTATGGCACATAAACCTGGATATAAATCTTCATCCCCTTTGGTGTTCAGTTGATTTGTGTATTCTCTCATGGAAATACAAGAAAAAAATTGCATTTCTCCTTCAGTTTGGAAAGATTCTCCTTTCCAGTGCAAGGAGAGCTGTGGAGACCTAGGGATTTACACTAAGTAAGTTTTGGAATATCTGTATATTGTTTAGGAGCGTGCTAGGAAATTCTGTCTTTTTATGTTTCAGATTACACCATATTTCACTCTTTCTGCTAAGCTGGTTTTGCATCTGTGGCCTGCCAAATATCTATGGGCGTAGAAGGTCTTTAAGGATATACAGCAGAGTCTGTAATGCTGGTTTTCCTGCAGCCCAAGTGTAGTGCCCTTTTGCTGCTGGTCTCCATAGGTGGTGGCAAATGACTGCTGCCAGTTACTGTAAGCTGCGGTGGCAAAGATTTGTGCAATGTTTCAGAAAGCTCTGGTTCATTCAGCTAATGAACCATGTAGGCGTTGATAATTTTTCATGATAAGATATATAGATTTGTCTGAAGACTGCAGGGAAAATTTCTTCACAACCAGATTTCAATGAATACCATTAAAATTGTTGTCAGGTGCACTAAAATTGAGCAGTTTTAAAACGTGCACTTACAGCTTAATTTAGGTTTTTTTGTGTAAATGTTTTGATGATCCTATATGACATAATATGCTCTTTGAACAAATGCCTCAATCTCAGTTATTGTCAAAGCTGTAAGGCTTATAGCTATTGCAAAAGGTTGTGGGAAAGGGAAGGTCAGGTATCGTTAAGGCTGTGGATAACTGAAATGGAGAATTGCATCGTGTTCCTGTCTGCAGCAGAGTTGTTCTAGTGACTTTAATCACACTTTAATTAGTGTTACTAGGTAATCTAAAACTTCTCAAGAGACGCTGCTAAATAGACATACTTGAGTTTGAGTTCCCAGTGTGAGTCTTTGGAAGCTGGCTTGCAAAAGTCCTCTCTTTCTGTTCAGCAGAGATTTAAGTTACTCGTAACTGTGCTGTTGCACATTTAGGCCTTCGTTAAAATGCCCTTAAATATGAGAGCGTCCTAAAAAGGGCAGTACAGATTAAATGGTAGTCCTGACCTAAACCCATCTGTGCTGCCTTTTTGAACGTGGGGATTAAGTACAGTGATGCTTCCTTACGTGAATATTTTGAAAATGTATGACACCTGTAAAAAAAGTAGTAGAGTGCAGAGAATTCTGATTTAAATCAAGTTGTTTTCTCATAACCAGATTTGACAACAGTGTATGTAATAATCTGGAAATCTATTTTCAAGTAAAATCTAATTTTTTTTTTTCAAATGTCTTGGCTTTTTCTGAAGACGCTTGTTCCTGTTAAGTTTAACACTATGTTTTTGCTAACAAGACTATGCAATGTACTTCTATACTTATTTATTTATTTAAGCAGTTGGGTAGCTTAACATTAATTATTTTTTTTTATTATTTTTACTGCTAAGAATAATGGGAAACTGTTAAATTTGAAATGTAATATTTTTGATCTTAATTTCCATGCAAGTAGCCAGCAAGTCAGAAGTATGAAGAATGTAATAAATAATTTTATATATCAAATAAAATTCAGGTATGCATTCCTGTGGGAACACTTATCTAGTACATATGCAAATAGTTTAATTTAAAAAAGGTGGAATACTAATCTATCTTCATGATAAGTTAGGGGAATACATCCAATTTACTATATTTTGAGAAAGAATAAGGAGATCTTCCTGTCATGCTTACTTTTTCATTTATCTACAGGAAAATGAAAGCAAGCATTCTTATGTTGAAGCTTCTGCTTGGTCACTTGGATTGTAGGTTAGTTATTGAACTGGTTGAGTAGTTTAAAATCAAGGGAATATTCTCTGTATATGTAAAAAGGCTGTTATTAATCCTGTGTGAAACACCAGAAAACTCAGACCATTAGAGCCTATTTTAATTTATTTTATTGTTAGGCTTTGAAATTTAGACAGTTATATTGTAAGAATATTTTAATAGATACTTACTTTTTTCAGTTTGGGCCATGACTAGGTACTTGTAATAACAGGTGTCTTTCTGAAATGCATTTATTTTTAGATTTTTTTAAAGTGAGAATAAACTTTTATAATGTTCTTGTGGTATATTGAGCAAGTGTTGTGGAAGTGCAGAAGGAAAAGATCATCCTGTCTTCAGATCAGTGTTCGTAGGGTTTGCAGCAAATAAGGCAAGTATGCCAGATGGTGAGAACAAATCAAATGCTCAGTGAGCATGACTTGTCTTGTATAATGAGCAAGATGGGTTATATCTTGGGGAGTGGGAAAGGAAGGAGAATGACTACTTATGACTGTAAAATATGGGCTTAGATGTGGGGTAACTCCAATGCTAACAGAGAATGTAGGTTGTTTGAAGATGCACTTGCTGGATTTTTATAGGAGAAGCAACCGTCCACTTCCAAGCTAGCTTTTACAGTGAGGCTATTGGATATTGCAGTGTCTTTAGCAAAGTTTGGAAGTAAACTTGGTAGCAAATTTACTGGTCATACATGTTTGCACTGTTTTCAGGTCCTTAGCTCTTGGTGAGGGCCAGGACGATTCCCCACCCCATTAGGTTCATACTCTTCCTGTTTGTACACATAAAGACTTCATTTAGTAGATTTCCTTAAACCCACAGGCAAGGGTGTGTTTGGGGTTGAAGGTAAGACAAAACCAATTAAAAATGCATAGCTGCTTATGACAGGCAGATCTTGCTTATCTTCTTTCAGTGAAGAGCGTGAAGAGCCACCACTGGCCTTCAGAGTCTTGCTAAGCCACTCTGAATAAGTGGCTGGTTATGTGTGGCACGGTGGCTGCTTCTTGGTGTTGACAAGTACAAGAGATGGTGGTTGGACTGGTCACTACTGGCACTTGGCTTCAGGAGTCAAGCTGACCAGCTGATGCTGGTGGGTTGTCAAACTCCTTGGGTCTCAAAAAGCAAAGGGAGGAGGGTGGTGGCTAGCTGAAACTCAACCCATCTGTTCCCCACCCCCCGCCTTCCCCCGTGCTGAACAGGATGTTTTGGTGCTTTTACTAGTTTTGAAGAACTTAGAGTGCCTAATTGGTTGTGTTTTGTTCTTTTATTCAGGATTAAATTTAAAACTACAGGCTTTGATATTTCTACAGGCACTCCCCGCCGCCCCCTTTTTTAAGGTTCCACTTGTGCAGCAGTGGTATATTTTTCAAATACTTGTGCATTTTCACATTGATAACTACTGTACAAGCACCTGTTACATTACTAATAACTTTGATCTTTGACATTCTGTAGACTTTTTATGGATTTTGTATGAAAAGTGATAGCGTTATCACAAGATGTTTAGTGAGTTAGATATTCTGCAAACCTTGTTGATGCTGTTGCCTGTGAGTCTGGGGGTCTAGAGGCTGGGCCATGCCCAGTGTGGTTATTCTGTATTATGCGAGCATATTGGTACAAAAAAGGTTTTGCTTTTTTTTTTTTCTTCACTATTTGCGTTGCTTTCTAAGTTAGAACTCCTAGTTGGAATTTTTGTTTTTGTTTTTTTTTCTCCAGTAAGTTTGTAGTTCATGGGGGTCCAAAGGTGTTTTGCATGTGGCCAGAAGAGGTGGGGGATTAACAACTCTTTTCATCGTCTTTTTTTTTTTTTTTTTTTTGTCAACATGTATGATACATATTCAACATAGACTCACCAGCTCTGCTGGCCTTCAAAATGTGCTATTTGATTGTTTACGTATACTGCCTTATATATTTTATGTGTGATTAACCCTTGGGTTTTGGTTTGTTTGTTTTTTTTTTTAATTTGGTTATTATCACTTATCTGTTCATTTTCATGTACACTCTCTGCTTGAAATAGTGTGATGTGGCACTTAAAGTAATAACTTTTTAAAGTTGGGATTGTACAAGATAAGAAATTATGAGTCTTTCTTATTCCTGCTTGTTTTCATACTACAAAACAGTATGAAAAGTTTGCTTTCTTCCTCTCTCTGCCACCTTACTTTCCCAGCTATGCAGAGACAATGGCATTCTAGCAGAGACTGATGACAGAGGAGCTGACTTTGGAGAAGTACAGCCTTGGGCTTCAAGAATGTCTTGAGTAACAATGTATTCAAAACTGAATTACTTAAAAATGAAATAATTTTTTTAACCTATGCTTGAATATGCTTTAAATAGAAATTTCCTTTTCAAAAATTGATTTGAATCTCTAGAGTTTTGGTCACAACATTAGTCGGTAAAAATCCTACGTAAACCTTTTATCCAACCAGCACTAATCAAACTCATTAGTCCATTTGCCTAACAGCAAAGACCACCAGACATGTGTTGTCACTGTATTCTCTGTGTTTGGTTGGTTTTTCCATTGGACTGTTGGATGCAAGAATTTAAGAGTGCACTGAAAAACTCTTCCACAGTGCTTATGTGCTTTTGTACTTCCATTTCCTCCCCACTCCCTTGCTGATGATGGCTATATTACTTTTAGTTGAAAGGTGGTATTTTGTTTTGTTTCAAACTGGTGGGCAACATAATGAAATATCTTCTGGTATCCACTTAATAACTTTCAGGGAATTAACTTCTAGGTCCTAATGTTTGTTTAAACCAGTTCATAATGTTAAAAGTAATAATTACAGTATTTGTGAAAATTAACTTTGATGTCAAAACTCTCTTAGTATGCTTTAATCATACTGCCATACCTGAAATGAGCTGTGACAGTGATATTTTGGCAAATAATATATCATGAAAAATAGTTGTACTCTAATATTTTCCACAAAGCTGAAGCCAACTGATGAGTGAGAGAGGATAGTTATGAAACTGCATGAAATGTAGACTACATAATTATATTGCTGTGCTGTAAAAGCTGACAGTGATGTGAAATTTGGCAGCAAATACTACTGCTACTTTTGACCTGCTTTTTATCTTTTACGGCTTTTCTTTCTCTCCTCCTTCACCACCCTAGTTGAAGGTTATAGCAGATGCAATGGGGAAATTCTGATCATTGTCTTTCTCTATCATGAGACCAAATTTCCAGATTTTATAGAACAGACTATTAGACTTTATCATTGATGAGTAGATTCTGCTGTATATCAATTCTGTTTTTAAGCTGAGAGCATGAGTTCAAGGATATTAAGATCGTCAAATTAGAATTTACATAGACCAGATGGCGAATTAATTGCTGGAGTATAATGATGCTAAGTTTTATATTTCTGATAAAGCTGAGAGTTGTGTGAGAAATGCTAATGAAGTCATCAGTAAGGAGTGGAAGAAGTTTACTGCTTATGCTTTGGTAGAAAACCCAGGATGTTGTCACTTTTACCACGGGGAAAATGAAACCATAGATCAAGGTCCGAAGCACTGGTCTGAGAACCTGGAAGGCCAAGAATCTTCATCAAAATAGCAGGAAGGTATATGAGGTGGAAACTGGAGTGCTTATCTAGAATTCAAACCGCTGGAAGATGGAAATAGGCGATTTCTGATATTCACCACAGATTGCATCTTACATCTTAGACACCTTTCCTCTTCAAACTGGCATATGCTTTCTAGTGAGAAGTTTTCACATGTTAACTTCTTTCAATAGGAAAAAAAATTTCCTGAACCTTCTTTACTAGACTGCTACAGAAAAAAGTAAGGCTGGCTGTCATGGACATTTTCACTGAAAGAGACAGACAAGTTATCTCCAGGATACAGGTTGTGAACCAGGCAATTCGTTATGTATGTGTACTTTAAAGAGAAGAAATTCACTGTAGTGCGATCTTTTAAATGTCCAGTCCATTTTATTTCATGAATTTTTCCCTCAACCTAGAAAATGCAACTGGTATCACAGTGGTGAATCTGGTATAAGGAATGTGTGTTCTGATAAAGCATGCTATAAAAACTTGTGTTTTGTCTCCTTTGACTTTTTTGTGGCCTGCTTTTATTTTTGGGTAGATACTGCCTTTATAGTAAGGAATCAGACCACAAAATCTGTGAAATATTTGTAATTTATCTTTCATTAGAAAAGCAGAAAAGTGCTTTAATAATAACTATTCTTTGAGATGTTTTAAAAAACACCACCTTCATAAAAAGATTGATGAAATACAACTGCAGCAATAAGTTGCAAATAATTGTTTTAATTAGCACTTCTCAAGTTTCCTAACTTGCTTAAAATTACCAAATTCCAGTTCCTTATTTCTTGTAATTCTAGACAAGGTACATGTTCAACTTAGTCAAAGAAAGATAGGAAGAATACCCCGTCACTGTTAGGTAATTTTTAGTGGGGCTTCATACCTATTGTGTCAATTTTTTTTTTTATAGCTCTTACTAGTTTGCAGACAATTATTTCAGCTCAGTTATGGTTAGATAATGTGAAAATGATCACTTATGAGGCGGGGAAATAAAACTAATTTTAACTGGGGTTTATGTGTATCAGTCATGTAGAAGTAAAGCATTATATATCTTAAGGTTTCGTATTAGATTCTTCCTGTATATTTGCTCTTTAAGCAGCCAGATGCAGACCTGTGTGTGGCATGAGTTGAAGGGCTGCTTTGTGATTACTAAAGGCGAGATCTGACCATGACTTATTCGAGAAGGGCAGGAGCTCCCTCTTCTGGCTTCGAGCGCTTTGAATTGAAAGTTCATGGGAACGTTCTCAATTCATCCCACTAAAAAAACCCAATCTTATATTGAATACTTACCTGCATAAATGTTTTTCTGGTATCTTGGCAATCATGGTAAAATTTTTTTCAGCTCTCAGATGCCCAGTTGGATTCTGCTGTGAGTACAATATTTATGTTTCTATAGCCTTGTTCTGTACCGTCATGGACAGCAGATGTCCTCTCTGTCAGTGTGGTATTGCCGGCGTGGTCACGACAGCAATGGTTAATGTAGGTGTAAGTTGCAATTCCAGTATGATCTCTTCGTTTAAGTCCCACCTGAGCTTTTCACAACTTTTAGTAGTAATGCGAGTCCTTTATGGCCACTTGGTACAAAGCCCTATAAATCATCATACATCTAGAAAGGAGGAGAAGTGGGGTCTTTTAAGAATGATGAAAGGGTTTTACAGTTGATATACGTATTGCGACCCCTTTTCTCCCCTCCCATCCATCTATGGAGTGGTGGGAGAGGGGAGGCTTCCTTGCTGTTTGTGTTTACTCATTCTCCTTTCATAGCCTCTTCAGTGTTGCAAATCGTCAGAGAAATGTTATATACATCTGTAGATACTTAAATTTCATAGGCCATGAAATTTAAGTATCTACACGATACTTTCATGAGTCTTACATGCAACATCATTCCCAAAGGTAGGCGCCTGGCTGGAAAAGGTGGCATTGAGGACAGATCTCTTGCCTCAGCTGTTAAAAAAAACCAAACAAACAAAAAAACCCCCAACCAAAACAAAACCCAAAACACAACAGAAAACAAACCAAAACAGAACCACTAAAAACCCCCATAAAACTCCCACAAACAAAAAACCCACAAAAGACTAATTTATTTCTTAGTTCTGAGAATGTAGGATGATAAAACATAAATATTGAACTGACCTCTATCAGTGTTGTGCCTTTAAATCACCTGTCAAAATAGCAGCCGAAAGTCCCAGATGAGCCCTGGCCACCATTCAGTTATTCACCTTCTCAAGGATACTAATGCAAGGAACACACATCAATATATACATGAAGAGACCAGTTATTGTGCAGTGGGTATAATTTTTGTACAATACATGTGGTTCCTCAAGTAGCTGCACTTAACTGAGTTCAGTTACCTGCCATCCATCTATTTTTCAGAATTCCTAGGTATTTTAGCTTTCGAATTCAGAGGGAGGATTGAACTGCTTCTGGTTACACCCTCTCATAGGAGCATAAGGGAATATATGACATGTACAGAAACAGCGCACATTCCTGTTTTAACTGCTCCAGTGCTATTAGGGATTCTGCAGTGGCACCATTTCAAAGAAACACTTTTACTGTAGCATATTTTTCCATTGCTTTATCAAAATTTATGTGTTCACAATATTTTATTTTCAAAGCACCAGTTTTTTTTAAATGTTTCTGTGCTTTTATTTAACTACATTTTCTGGAGCAGGTATGCTTACTGATTTGTATAGCATCGCCTTTGTCATTACCTAATAAAGTGCAAGATACGTAAGTTGGAGAGGCCATTATGAATAAAAACCCAACAACAGAGGTTCACTATCAAACTGTTTAGCTCTGATTTATACAGTTTCAGGCAAAATAAGAAAAAATACTTTGGTATTTGTAGCAAATGCCAAAATAGAATCAATGCAGTATTGTTCACCTAGTTAAAATTGCAAAATCCAGGAAATGCAAACATTAGGTTTCCAACAGCAACATTAACTTGGACTCTTTGCATATCCTGTGTTTTCCTGGTATACATTAAGACATAAAGTAATG
Organism: Falco peregrinus; assembly: GCF_023634155.1. Taxonomy (NCBI): domain Eukaryota; kingdom Metazoa; phylum Chordata; class Aves; order Falconiformes; family Falconidae; genus Falco; species Falco peregrinus. The sequence continues at coordinate 47,207,684 of NC_073725.1, read as the reverse complement.
TATTAAGCTGCGAGTTGAACAAGAAAAACAGAAAAAGTTCTTCATGTATGTAACACTGCCAAGTGCAGTTCTGTTACCATTTGTGTTTATTGACCTTTTATAATTTTAAGTTATTTTCTTCATAGAGATTGAATATGGGTTTTTTTGGCCAAATGAAGTGAAATCTGAGAGCTTGTCTTGACTGCAGTGTGAATTTGACATACGGTTTTCTCTTTGCTTTGAGTCCTACTCTTCACCCATCAGTATCTCAGATTTTAATTAAGTGGCTTTTAAAGTTGAAAATATGAATTGAATCTCAGAGGCTAGTACTCTGATTGCAGTGGGAATGTAACTTAAGCTATATAGGTTGGCAAGACAACTTACAATTAATTCTAATTGATCTATTTTCTGCTAATTAAATTTGTACATAACTAAAATGTGCAGGGCGACTTTACTCATAGGATAAATCAAGCGTAAATTATTGTAATAAAGATTAACTCAAACTGTATCTCTTCTAAATTACAATGTATAACTTTGGAAAGTATATGTATAATTGGTTCCAAAATTTTTAGGGAGTATTCCAGATGTTACTGAGTGTTGATTATATGTAACTCGGAACACAGGGAAAGTCCTGCTCTGAGGGTGGTTCCAGCCTGGAGATGGTGCAGAGCTGCGGACAGAAAAATCTCCACATTTGATCTGTTCCTATCTGCAGTTGCTTGCATGTGTCATGAACAAAGTTTCTCGCCTGGGTGAACTAGGCTAATCCGTGTTCTAGAAGAAAGGGAGGAACTTTAAAAGAGATATTTGGAGGGCTGTAAAGCAGGGACTTGCTGGTCAATAGATTTGGGAAGTCAATCTGGGTTTGGAAAGTAATAGTCTGAAAAATAGAGAGGGACATTAGGGCTGGGGCAGTGGCGGGACAGGAGTGGAAATGGAGACAGGAAAAAGTGAAAACTGTAAGGAAAGTAAAAGCAAAGTATCAGGAGGTGGGGATGTTTGTAAAGAGAGGGGTAAAAGTTCTGTTAGTGGAGGATCATGAATTTATGACAAGAACAGTGAGTACATAGCAGTGTCACCCAGGGAAGGGGTAAGATGGATATGATGTGAAGCAAGAAACTGCAAGGTGGAATTGGGACAGTAAGGTCTGAGAGGAGGGGGCTTCGCTCCTAGAAAAAGGGAAATGGAGTAAATGAAGATAACTAAAATAAAACCAGAAGGAAGTGTGTCCTGGGTGACAGATCACACCATGGGATCAATGCGGTGGCGCTCCCAGAGCTTGCCAAAGAGGAAGAGGAGGAGGGAAGGGTGTGATGGAGGAGAGCTTTGCAGTGGCATTTGGGAGTTAGATGGAATTGCAGGACTGAAGGGTGAAGAACGAACGGCCACAGGGAGCTTCCATGGAGGAACAGAAGGCTGCAAAGGGTGTCTGGTGTTCTTGATGTACCAGCAGTGCAGAGGCTCTGGAATGTGTCATTGCCTGGCTATTCAGCTTCACCTGTGTTTTCTTCCACAAGCTTAGCATCCCAAAGAAATTTGGCTCAAAGAGCTTGTAAACTTCTGGAAATCAAACACACATATTTTCTCTAACTAGCTCTCTGTCCATATGTAGTACTTTGTTTTTACTGTGCATGTGTACACATAAGGAAGTTTTTTGTTACTTACACTCAAGATGAAACTAATAAATTACCACTTAATGAATCAAAAATTTTTCCAAAATTGACCTAAAGGCATATATTTCTCAGATTGCTCATATTAAAGTGAGGTTTATTCTGCTTTTGCTCTCGAAAAAAAAATACATATTTTTTAAATTATTCATTCATTTGTCTCTTCCCTTTATCCATCTTCTCTATCTAAAAAATAAATCATATTTTGACAGAAGTGGATTATGGAACATTATGCTGAACAAAGGAGAAGTGTTCAGAAGATTAGTTAATCTGGAAGAGAAGGGATGGTCAAAGCTTCCGTAATAAAATACGGAAGCATTGTAAAATACCTGTCCCTTATTTGGCTCTAGAGGAGTACAAAATTTTGAGTTGAAAAAATAACATTGTAGGGGATGTTTTGACTTTGAAGTAACAGTATTTGAATATATATATTTCTGAGGATGACCTCAGTTGATGCATGCATTTTTTGTTGAGCCACAGCACTATGAAGTAAATTACATTGTTGGCACAAATACTTGGCCACACTATTTAAATACATAATTAAACATTTACTATTTTATTAAGCATGGCCTTAATCCTGGTTTTATTTATATCAGAGATTTTCCATCTGCTTTTGTAGATGAGGGATCAAACTGCATTATAATACTATTAAAATACGGAGTATATTCCTAAAATTAGAGTTGTAGAGCCCTTTGGTGCAAAGTATGTGTAATTGTTAGGGAGCACTGAGGTGATCATTGCAGCAGGTTTTGCTGTACTTTCTCACTTATAGAAAATGTTAAAGTTGTCGATTTTTTCCAGTACTTTGGGGGGCCAGTAAGGTTTATTATTTACTGTGCTTAGTTAAATTTTTCAAACAGACTGTCAAGAAATGATGCCAGGACAAAACTATTTGTGCAGGTAATTAATGTAGAGGCTGTGGTACCTGCTGACAGGTATTTTCCAAGAAAAAGAATGGTTTGCCGCTAGGGGAAAAGTGTTAAAAATGTGCCCCAACCAGTAACTCAAACCAAAAGAGCAACCTTTGATCTGTGACACAGTTTATGTCACATTTTAATGAATAGCTTTATTAAACTGGTTTATTAAACTAATATTATTCTGTCAGTTGGTACATTTTACTTGCAGAAAATTGGATCTAAGGGTATCTGACATCAACTACAGTGATGCTGTTTTAAATTAAACTGGTAGTTTTAGCAATGTATGTAAAAGAATGTTTTCATGCATTTGAAGGAATGTGCTCAGTTCCAGCACTGACATTTAAAATCTGAGTCTGGACAGAGCTCATGTAGGGATTTTTGTGTTAAAGACAGGGAAGGTGCAGGTTGCACTCAGTCTTGCTGCTGTTGCACTATTGCTGCTTACTGAACGTATTTCATTTGTAGCACAGTTATGTTTTAATGCAGCAAGGATCTGTCTAAAACTTTTAATGTACAATAGATCATAATTAATATATAAATTAAATCTGTATTGCCTACAAGATATTTTATATTTTAGTAAATCCCATGTTTTGTTTCATTTTTAGTTCTACATTAGATTGACTCATTGAAATAATGTACTTTACAGTTGTATTTAAAGAGGGTTCAGATAAAGGTGTTATGTAGATAAACAGGTTTTGTGTTGTGGTCCCCATCTGGGTGAAGGAATATCATGGGGGGGAAAACAGTCTGGAAGAAGAAAATTAGGGTATCAATTTCAGTGTTGCTATTGGAGTGTCTACAGAAGTGAGATTTTTCCAGTTGACACAGGATTAAGCTCTTCAAGAGGAGTTACTGCTCAAGTTCTGAAGGAAGCAAATCTTATGCTTGTGCTGACTTTTTCCCTCTCCTGCCTGTCTTCTGAGCTTTTTGAACAAATGCAGTCAAACATGACAGAAGAGAAAAGATCTCAATATATGAGTTTCTGGCATGTTTTTGGAAATGGGTGGGCAGGTAGTGATTGGAGTTGTGTGTCTTCTCTTAATGATCCAGTGAGGGAAGGGTTTCGTGGGAGCTAATCCTTGAAGAGGAAGAGAATGGAATTATGAAGGCCCAAACATGTAGCCTAGGCACAACAGTCAGGAAGGCCACTAGAAATCAGCCTTGCTTTGTTCTGGTGTTGATCAAACTTCTCATTGTAGTGAGACCTGAGCACTCTCGGACATAACCACCCCAGACGAGTGAACACTGAGATTAGTAACCACCGTGGTTTTGTTTGTCAGTACTTGGCTTCTTCAATACTCTCTTGTTTTATTGCTAGTTGTTAGTTTTATCATTTAGATAACCTTTTTTGTCGATTTATAAAAAATTTCTGTTAAGTAGAAACTAGAGAGATGTCTTTTCTGATGCATTGGGTCTTCACAGTTAAATTTGAGCCATGGAGGTACAAGGCACCCTACAAGATACAATGAGTTCAGAGCTATGGGTTTTCCAAACTGTATATTTGTTAAAAATGTCCCCGCAAATGTGTAAGTTTATATGTCAAGTGCTTATACATTATCAATGGATGATTAAAAGTGTCTAAATTCTCATCTGTTATTCTCAAAGCCTTTTAATGAAGTGAGGTTGTTTCTAACATCCCTGTGGTGTAAGTTAAGCAAAAGGGGTAACACTGATAGAACATTATACAGAAAAAATATGCAGAAGCCTTAAATTCTTCTGATGCCTGAAGATTGATATGATGGCAAGACCAGGAGAAAGTTAGTGAAGGCAGCTGCTTTTGATTTCAATTTGGGAGAGTCCGTGTTCTCTATGTTGGTGTATTAGTTACTAACATGTGGTAGTTGCCATAGATATTCCTTTTTTTTTTTTTTCTTTTATTGGACTCTATACCCACCCAGAGTGTTTTGCTGTTTTTTGCCATTCTTTTCATTTCCATTATACCCACAGCCAAATGAGTCAGACGTAGCTGCCTGCTTCTGCAGAGCCTTTGAAGTCCCATCATGTTTGTGCACCTTGTCTCCTCTACGCAGTAATTCCAGTTCAAGATTTTTTTGAAGGTTCCCGTTGACAATGTGCATGTACAGCCTGTAGGGGTGGCTGACCAGCTTTGGAAGCCAGTCAGGAGCCGCAAGGAGGTTCCAGTAGCCTGTCGGAGACCCTGTGATTGAGGAGGTGGGAACTTCCTCAGGAAGTTTAAGGATTCAATAAGATCTCATTACATTACAACTTCCAAAAGAGTAGACTGCCATTTTAAATTCAGATTTCATCTACCAAAACACTTTTGCTTCTCCCAGTCTAGAAAACCTCCTTTGGCAATTTCCTGTGCTGACTAGGTTTTGGAGACTTGTGTTCATGTCCCTAATCATTCAATTACTTGAGGCCCCGTGATGAATACAAGACTGAATGGCTGTCAAATTTCCTGTCTCCACATGAAATCTCTATCTGGTAGTTCAAATACCATTTGCAGGCATGCCCGTTTAGTTGTGGAAATCAAGGTTACAATCTTCATAACTTTAGCATCCTTTAGAAAAACAGGTTGAATGTTTCTTGAATTAAACAACCTGGGCTTACATGTTATTCGTTGTCATGTTGTGTCGTGTGTCGTCCCCCCCACGATTTGTAACGTTGATAGGTTCATACTTTTTATGTTTTTACTTGTTTTAAATCAGTCGGAAGTCTTCAGCCTGCTTTTTAAATATGAAGAAAATCAATTTGTATTCATTAAAGTGCCAAAAATACTGAGTAACTTGTAAAATAACCTTTCAGAAATAAATGTTGTGCAGTTTTATTGAGGTTTGGATGGGGAGTCAAAGGTAGAACCAAGAATCCATGTGTGCTGTCTCCAAATGCATGGTGCTTGCCATAAATACAAATTTGAATCAGCTTTCCTACCTCATCTTTTGTAGAAAAATGAACTTGACTGAAATAAAACGCTTGCATGACTAATGGAGTCACTTCCATTCAAAAGCAACAGAGGATGCTAGAAAGAAGCTACTATAGCTAAAATTACTTGGAATGCTGTTCTTCTTGGCACTCTTCAGCTGCCTCCCACCCTCTTGTTTTACCTGACTGCCTCTGTACATCGTTACTAGTCCTCAACTGACAACATGGGTGATTGGGAACGAGATTTATCCCCGCATCCCTTGGTAAGGGGCCTCTCTCATTTGTGGGATATGCAGGAAAATGGTTCCCTTGGAGAGCTGTAATTCTAGGATTTTGCAGTTTTGGCAGTTGTTCCCAGGAGACTTCTGCCCTGCTCCTTGCTATTTGTAACGGGGGGGATCTGGCACCGTGATAACTTACGTCACCTTGATGAACCTGGCGGTGAAGCTAACTAGCACAGTGTCTGGCTTGATGACTGTGTTTGTGTAGCGTGCAGGGGTTATCAAAAGGTGGGCACGGAAACATTCCTGGGCCTTCTACAGACAGCTTGGGGGGCTGGTTGCTTGTTTTGGGTTTTTATATTGGTCCTTCGACGGGAAAGCCCTAGAAATACAAATGTCTCTCATCACGCGAGGAAATACCGGCGGAAACGGTTAAAACTTGGTAACCTGTTATTCCCCTTTCACCAATGATTAATTTTAAAGTTTAAATAACTGGGAGTCGAAGTACTTGGCGTAGTCGGGCCGAGGCGCGGTGCCGCTGCCGCCGGGCCGGTGGGCGCTGCGGGCCCCGTGGCCGCTAGGGGGCAGGCGCGGCGCGGCGGCGCTCGGGGCCCGCCGGGGCTCGGCGCGTATCGCGGGGCCGCACGTCCGCCGCTGTTTCCACACGGCGGGTGCCAGCAAAACCCGATACAGTGTGATATATAGAAGCAAGGTACAACTGGAATAATGAAATTTCAAAAATAAGCCCTTTTTAAAGGCTGGTTGTAACAGTCCTGCTGGGTATTGTAAATGCCTCAGGTGCACTTGATACTGCTGTTACGTTCCTGGCGTTGGCTTCTAATTTTTATGGAAAGATGGATTGAACTTCAATTTAAGAATATTCGGTAATCCCTCTCAGGACATACTGTAACAGCTGGTATTTCTGTGTTGCGGCAAATCGATTCCATACAGCAGTCAGCAATGCCTATGGCTGGGCTCCGGCAAAAACTTCCAAAGCATTTTAAATAAAGCGAGCCAAAGAAAATAACATCATCACTGCAAAAATGTAGCTTAATTTGCAAGTTAGAAAAAAAAAAAAAAAGTCCCCGTTCCATTCCAGCAAAATATTAAGCATTTTACTGGTAAGGATTTCATCAGGTCATTTATTTTTCATTAATATATATTTAGGATCTGGGGGGAATAACTTTATGCCGTATATGTTTCTTAAATAATAAGGAGCTTGATTTTTTTTATATTGAATGACTTACTGTGAAATAAAGAAAAATAAGGAAAATGATTGAGTTAAAATACATGATGTGTATGTAGATTACAAGACTATGTTTCGCAATGAACTTTTTCAAGGAACCTGAATTTCTGATTAATAATAATGCAGGTATAACGAGAATGCTTTGCATGTGTGTGTTTTGGTTTTTTTTAATCGATGAAAGTACTTTAAGTTGCATAAAAATCAAACCATTAATAGTAAATTGTTTTGTTTTAACTGGTTTCTTATATGCGTGAAAACTAAAAATGCCTCCACCCTTTGTATGGCTGTAGTGGTGTGCTCATGCTGGGGACTGTAAGTGAGCTTAGAACATGACTTCTCCTTTATGGTACTTGTATGTGTTAAAAAGAAAACAAGAAGAATTAATGGAAAGTGAATATGTTTCCTCTTAATTGGTACAGTGTGTCCTTGGCTATGATGTCTTTTTTTTTTTTTCTTTTTTCATTTTTTTAATCTGCACCCTGGCTAGCTTTGCATATAGATGTTTTACAACATTGTCATTATAAGATGTGAAAACTCTGAAATGCTTAATTTCCCGATCTCTATTTTAAATTTTAAGCTAAGGGACTTTGTGCTGATTTGATGAATGTAAATATATTTATTTGGAAGCTGATGTTTTTTAAGTAAGAAGTTACTTTTTTTCTTCACCACAAACTTCTGTAACTGAAAAACCTCCAAAACCCTAAAACAATCTTAATAGATAGGTTTTTAAGTTTTATTCAGCCCTTTTCATCATAGAAGTTATCCGGGGCTGTAACTTGTGCAGTACTTACCGCCTTAAAAAAAAAAAAAAAAAAAAAAAACCAAAACCAAAACAGAAAACCAGATTTAATGGAGTTTGAAAGCTGACATGCTGAATCTTTCTTTGGGTAAACGCTTAGGAGAAGAAAAAAAAACCACTCAACTTTAAAAAGTTGCCAGACTATTTAAACTATAGGCTTATGCCTAGGGATGAATTAACAACTAGCTTGTATCTAACAATTGATTTAAAACTTACTAAACAAAATCTTGTGGATGGCCCTTAATATGTTGCAATACTTTTAGCAATGTGGGGTTTGGGTTTTTGGTTTTTGTTTGGTTAGGTTTTTTTTTTTGTGAAAAACAAATTTTGAACAGCATACGGTGTTTACAGCACCTGTATATTACTCTTCCACAAGACTGTTGCCAAGAGCAAATGTGTCCAAAATATGCGCTTTCAGAGCCAAGATGACTTAAAAAGTCATTCTGATTAATATGAATGTGTTGAAAAAAACCCAACAAACCAACGAAAAACAAACCACCAGCAGCAAAATGCTCTTCTGTTTGTTTATTTTCTTATGCTAAATCAGAACTCTGCTACTTACTTTCTTCAAGGATCCTTTTGGTGTACTGAAATCTGGAGAAAACCCTTGTTTTCTGGTAACCTCTACTTCCCCCTCTCCTCTCCTTCTCCCTGTAAACACACCAGCCTCTGCCCTGCTATTAGTAAACATTTCCAGTCTTAACTCTGAATTTCTTTTCACAAGTTTGTGTTCCAGTTTCATGTTTTAATGTGCTTGAATCTAAATACTTTCACTTATATTTGAAATTGTTTTTTAATTTTGTTACATTTGCTCTGAATTTTCCTCAAGAACTGGTTAAAAGAGAGACCCAAAATTTAGTATCAGTGGGCCTATGCAATTATTAATAAATATGTCTTAAAAAATACTGGCTTTGTAGTAATGAATTACAGAAAAAATCACAGAATCACACAATCACAGAGTAGTCAGGATTTAAAAGGATCTCTCTGCATGATAATGGTTCCGTCAACTCTGTGAATCAAAACTGCTGTTTACCTTTGAAAAGTCTTTGCACCAGTCCTGCTTTTTACAACTTCAGTTAAAATTTGGATTATATTTCCAGATTACAGATACAAATTGCATGTCAGATCCTAAATGAACTGAAAACAATTGAAAGGAGGTTAAGTAGAAACTCTGAATAAATAACCATGCTAGTAAGCAAAAAATTTTTTTCTGGGATAAGTAGTAGCAAAATGTGAGTGATTTATATTATTAACTGTTTTATTAAAATAACACTAGACTTTATTTCCAAAATACCTGACACACTAGAGTTAGAGTATAATTAACATGAGAGAAATGTGTTAATTATTTTTACAGCAGAATGGGAATATAGGCTAGACTGAAGAAAGCAAAACTTTTTTCACTTGGGGGAAAATCTTAACAATCATAAATAAATGCAAAGCACTTTGTAAATAACTGCAGCTAACCAAATCCAATCTTTATCACAAAATAAGGTTTTGATTTAAGAGTCTCAAAACAGCATTCTTAATTGCAAAATTCTGTTTCTGTTCTTTCTAGGAGAAACTGGGGGATAGCATAAATCTTCAAAGACAACTTGGCTGCAAGCAGTTAAACTGAAATTAACTTCTGCCTTCTGGCTGCAGAGCCCTAGTCTGACGTTCCTGTGTGATACTCTGCAGACTAAATCATGCCAGCGTTATCAACTGGATCTGGAAGTGACACAGGTACGCAAGCCAAGGAGGACTGCATGTTTCCTCCAGATCTTATTTGTTAAGTCTACGGTCTCTATTTCAAGAAATCATCAAATAAGATAATTAATTACAGTCTCAACAGATGCTTAATTTCAGACTTTAAACGTAACCTTTTCTCTCTGAAGTTAATTTAGATATATGAAACACTACAGGTAAAATTAATTTTTACAAGTCCCACCACCACCTTCTTCCCCTCCACCCCCAAACGCCAAAAAAGGACAACTCCAAACAGATATTATATATGGATCTGAAGAATTTGGATTCACCTCTGAGCATTGTTTCTACAATGTTAACTTGAAAAAAAAAGGGGGGGTGGGGTGTGTGGAGGAAGAAGATGATATCATACATGCCTTAACACTTGCAGCAGTCTAGACTATCCCCTCTGTGAGTTACAGTTATCAGTGGAGTTATTTCTGAACACAGACTATTTAGTTTTGACACTTCTTTAACAAATTAGGAGAAGAAAAATATTGTCTCAAGTTTTCTTCCTTCCCTCGCCTTCCACGTCAAGAGTCCAGTTCCTATCACTGACTACAGGCAGCGGGAGTGCAGATGTGCAGCTTTCCACAGTATTCACCTTCTCTGTTGCAATATTAGGCTATATTCAGAGGTTAAATCTTATCTTGCTGTTACGCTCTGTCTGACAGTATTTTTATTCTTGTTCTAAGGACAACTAAAGTTAGTATTTTTGTTTGATGGTGTTCGGTAAATAGATGATCTGGCTGAGGTTACAATACAAAGATCCCTGCTTTCCACCCCTGTGCTGCTTATTCTAGATCACATACCTTGCTATTCTAGATCACACAGCTTTATGTAGTAATAGGAGGATCTTGAAAACAGAAGAGGGAGATGTCAAGTCAGGAATCAAAAAAGTACATATATAAGGAACTGCATTTGATTCTTATTTTAAATAGACTGTACAGTGATGGTTTTTTTTTCTCCTACATCTCAGGGCCATGTAAAATTTCTTAGATGAAAAGATTACTCTTCAGAGTTGTGTATGTGTGTGTGTTTATTACCATAGGGAGGGAGGGGTTTGTTTGTTTTTATTTGCTTTTTATATCTCCCTCTTCCTGGGTTTAACATATTTGACTATCATCTCCCCAAGCTCTAACTCTACGTGCCTTTCTTTTCTCCCCCTTCCCCCATGGAAGTAAGTGCAGTTGAAGCTGTTTAGTATGCTAAAGCTGAATTTTGGAAGATTTGGGTCCATTCTGGATCTTTGCTTTCTTTATCACACAAAATTTTGTGTCTTTCCAAAACACACCTTTCTCTTTTTTTTTTTTTTTTTTTTAAATTTTTTTTTTTATTACTTGGCCAGATGCCTTCTGGCGTTTCAGAAGACTCAAGAACCTGTTGAGATGAACAGCAGTGGGATGTGTGATGACTGCTACCTGATGCTAACAATTTTGCTTGTTTCGTTGTTTAAAGGAAGTTAATATCTCCAGAAGTATTTGTCACAGGTGTACTCTCTGAATAAAGAAAAGGGCTCCAAAAAGTGGGAGTGTTTTAAATCTAAATATGTGACAAAATGTCTATAAAACCATGTTTTGCTATGCTATTTAATGCATATGATGCTCCAAATACACCTTTAATAATTATGGTGTGTGATAAAGCTCAACTATCTTCACTGTCCCAGGAAATATATAGCAAAATCTACGCACCACTAATGTCTTCCTTTTAAATAATACTGTTTGTTAAATCCAATTTGTTTTCTGCTGCAAGTTGCAAATTGTTTCTTTAAATAAAAGAATTACATTTTTGAAAGAGAAGAAAATTATATCCACTTTCTTTATGGTATTTCCTGATGACGATGATAGGTATTTTAAGTATTTTTTGAATGATTACATGAAACGGTGCTTTCTGTTCTGGTTATGATACAGGTGGTTTCTAATCAGAGTACTGTTTTTGTTCTAGTACTCTCGGATTAAAAAAAAAAAGAGAGAGAAACACACAAAAAATATGGATTTTCTTACCTCTGTTGTTCCTTGGTGGATAGACCAATTCTCCTCCTGCCCTGACAGGATAAACTGGTGTAGTGACATGCATTGATTTGAAACTGCTCTAGTCCATGAGAGGACTATCTGGGATGCTGTGGAATTAGCAAGTCACTTATTGGGGGCCTAAGAAAGATGCACCTTTAGGGTAGCAACGCTGCTTCATTTAGCCTGTCTGCTAAAAGTCTGTTTTAGTAACGCATTCAAACAAAACTCCAGCCTAGCTTATTTTTGTGTCTGTTATATCCCGGTGAAGTAAAAGTAAACCTGGATTTAAAAATGAGTGAAAGAATTCATTGAGGACTAGTAAATAGAAATGTATCATCTGTGAATATCGAGAAGTTGCCAAGTCATGGACTACTGGAAACTCAGACACTAGTATGGAAGCATTGATGATTATTTTTTTTTTTTTTTTAATGTAGTCTTAGGCATCAGGCCACTGTCAAAAGCAGGATAGTGTCCATGATGAGCCACGTTTGATCGGACTAAATGTTGACTTACTCGTGTTAATTTTACATTGCTTTTACTTTGTCAACAGACTTTATTAGAGATGTTACCGTACGTGCTTTTGTTATGCCATGTTTTAACCTGTATATTCTTCTGAACACAGACTGTACCTCTTAAATCTGTTTTGAGGCATTTGCCAGACCTTAAATGGTGATAAATCAAAAGCATGGCTACAATATTTGCAATCTTTTGTTTAAAATATTTGTTTTCATTTAGATTCATCAAGCAACATTGAAATTAGTCTTGTACCTTACCAATCTGATCTGGCTTCTTAACTTTAAGACGGAGGGGAAAGGCTTATATGTGCACATGCTTCTTTCTCTTCTACTCTCCGTTAACCATACAGAAACCCTATTTTTATGTGATAATAATAAATATCGTTGTTTATAACACATGCATTATCCTGCTCCTCCCTTAAGGTTTATAGTCCTGTCAGTGTCAGGTCAAAGTTATCTTAAAGCAACCATGTTGAATGGAAGGCTGAGCTCCTGCATGAGGCTGCATCTGAGGCTTTTAATATTTTCTGTGTTACAAGTGTCTGCTTTTAAACTCTGTGTGCAGGCCCATCAAATAGAGTCCAAAGACTGAGGAAGACTTGCACTTTGCGCTTGCAGGTAGAGCAAGTCTGTGAGGTCTGGCATTCACTTATCTGATATATTTAGGAAGATTTAAATTTGCAGTCCCAGCTTCACATAAGTTGACGGCAGCTTCATTGCTGACTTTGGTGGAATGAAGATGACATCATTATGCTTAAAGTGTTTTAGCATGAAAAACATCATAAAATTGTTACAGATTTCTTTCTTCTCAACTCTGTATCAAGCTTGCTCAGCTGGTGAGTTTAAAACTGCTTTTCTGTTTGTCCTTAAAAACTAGCGCATGAATGTGCAAAGCAGACTTTGTGTTTTTGATTCATGTATTGTCAGCGGGAAAATCACATTTATGGGCCAAGTTTAGCCACCACGTAAAACTGTGTGAGATTGCTTAAATATAATGAAAGTCAGAAGCAGTTCTTGAATTTGAATATTGTAAATTATAGAAAGAAAAAAAGTGCAGAGCTTACATTTGTTTCTTCTTGGGTGCATATAGGAGCTAATGTTGTGCCAGATAGTGGAGTTTTTTCAGTATTACAAGCCTATAAAACTGAATATGTGTTAGTTTTTTCTAAATTAAAAACCCCAAAGTTTATTGCTAACCATATTGTAAGTTCACACGTCCTTTAAAATATTCCTGGGTTTGGTGTTTTCTTCTCTGTTTTGTAGTAATACAAAATAAATATATTAAATTTGTTTTAAATGGTTGGGTATTTTTCCAAACTGCATTTTTAGTAGTGTATTCTGATTCTTTAAGAAGTATCTTGACCTCTGAAGCTGCATGCTGGTGATGTGGTTATACGGAATACTGGTAGAAATATTTTGTTGGAATGTTATGCTGATTGCTCCATAGTCCACATGGATTACCACCCAGTGAAGTGAGACCACTGCAAGCAATGTGAAGTTCAGAGATGACTTTGCAATCATCTGAACACTGAAAGATGCTGTCCTTTCTTTTACTGGTTTTATATAGATGTCTTCTTATTTACTACTAATGCATTTTTATCAGCTTGCCAGTTTTAACATAATCTTTTCTAAGAATTATTGATAACGAAAAGGATAAAAAGGTGGAGAGAAAAAATAAAACAGTAATAACCTGAAAAAGCTGAGTAGTTGGCTGAGCTGAGAGTGAGACATTGGAAAAGTCTTCAGGGAAAGAAGGACAAATTAAACTCAAGTGGCTAAATATTTTAGCCTTTTAAACCAGTTTTCAGAGTGATGAGGGAGATAGAAATCAGGGAAGTTCTATTTTTAGAGCTTGTTTAAAAAATGTAATAACATAAAATGGTGGCCAAAGAGCTGGACTCATTGTTATGAGATGAAGAGAAAGGGATTTTAGGAGAGTGATGAAGGAAAGATTTCTGGGGGTAGCTCTTCCATCGGAGGCTGCCAGGGCAAAGGCTTGCAGCGTGATTGACTCCTGCTCCAAACTGCTGCTGCTTCCCTGCTGACATGCTGTGGTGGAAACAGAGCAGAGGGAAAGTCTGTGCTCGCCTGGTTCATGCTGTTGCTTACGACTTAGGCATAGGTGTGCCACGCCAAGTCTAGTATGTAAATGCCTTTGGCTGCATCATGATTTCAAGGCTACTAAAATTTCTCACTATGTTGACATGCACAGATATGGCTAAATTTTATTGAACACTGATACGCTAGCAGAGGCAAAATTTATACTGAATTAATAAACAGAGCCAATATTTTACCATGCATTCTTGAATTCTCCCCATCTCTAGCTGCCAGAGGCATTAAATGGCTTTTAGGCTAACATTCATATGAAAGATTTGGGAAACTATGAGACATACAGCTAGCTTTAATGGCTATCAGGTTTAATTTTTTAAAAATATAACTTGCTGGTGTTGGAAAGGGTATTTATTTTGGTATCAACATATTTATGTTGACTGTTGGAAAACTTCAAAGTAGAATGAAATTTCTCTAAACTATTCTGTTTTGCATTAATATTTTATATTATGCTAGGCTGATTCAGCAGTGTGGAATCAGAAAATGTGTGTAATTATATTTACTGATGGTAAGCTCTTTAAAAGTGTTACAGTTCTTGGCCAGAAATTTAAATTCAAATGGTCTGGCAGCTGCAATAATTTTTACCTTTTTTTTTTTTTTTTTTTTTTTTTTAAGCAATGTGTAGTTTTGTGGTAAATTTGAAAGTATGGCAGCCTATATTGTTTCTAACCAGAGGCCTAAATGTATAGCTATGTGTGTTGAACAAAAAGCTTTAATTACACAAATGGTTGACAGTGATGCCAGCTGTCCTTTGCCAAGAGCAGACTGCCATGCTGTACTGCTCGCGTGTATCCATGTCAGCGTCCACGTTAGCTAGCAGAGCGTACATATTCTGTGCATTTACTATCAGGTGAAAGGTTCTGTGGCTTCTCAGCCCAACATCACATCAAATACTGGCTGATTGAAAAAAAACCCTGCAGCTGTTAAGCTGAAGGAAATCTAGCATTATCAAGAGATAGTGAGAAGCTTCCCTGCTAGCTGTTAGTTGCCTGTTGTGAAACACAGGGGTTCAAATATGATTTTGCTTTCAAAATAACATTGATTTTTAAAAAAACTGAAAAGTGCCTCAATGCAGCATATTAATCTTAGGGATAAACTACTAAATAGTTTATTTTGAACAGTTTGATTTTCTAAACATATTATCAAGATAGGATGATGATGTACTTGACTCTTTAAACTTTCCTATATGCCTCTATAGACTTGTATATCATGTGTATGTGTCAGTATGCACATACAAGTGATTGATGTAGTGGCATAACTTGTTTTGAGTGTTAAACTTTAAACTCAGTCATACAGTGAATCACAACACCAAAATAATATACTGGCATGGTTTTGCCATCAGTACAGCCTAGGGTTGTAGGGTTTTTTTTTTTTCTACTCTCAAGACACAATATAAAAGGTTGAGATACATAGTAATCAAATTATGTTCTGCTAGTTTTAGGCACAGCTGAGTTGTAACGAGTTTTGGCTTCTGTTGTTAGAAATCCTTATTCATTCTCTTAATGAGATAGTGTCCTCCTTTTGCAGGTGTGCAATGCCACATTTAGTATACCTGGCCACCTCTCCCCAGTGCCAAGTCTCTTAACCTTGCAAACTGTGACTTAAGAGTTAAACATGGTGAGTGTGCCCAGTGACATCCTAGTGCTGGAATGAGTTCTTTCCAGACTGCCTGCCAGGTACTTGCTATTGCCTCCTCTAGTGTTGATGAAGATCTAGATAGAAAAACTAAAGACTCATCGACCTGATGTCTGTACAAAGAAGCAGTCAATTAATCAGGGTTATTCAAGGTGTCATGGTATGCAGCTTCAGGTGAGGAGCCAAGAGTTTTCACAAAAAAAAAAAAAAAAAGTCAGATCTTTGTAGGAGCTTTCTACAAGCTGCTTATTAATTTGTGCTTGATAGGTCACTTTAAATCAGTTTTATGTATGTGTTATTCTTGCAGGTAATAGGGGAGCTTTTGAATACTCATGAAAGTACATTTTATGAACTTTCAAAGTATTCTTGTTGACACAGTGTCTAGTAACTACGTTTTGAGGGGTTTTGATTTTGAAGCAGCTTTGATGAGCCATACAAGCAAGAGCTCTGAAGCAACAGCCTTGCCCTGTATGAATGCAAACAGGGATCAACTATTTAACTCGCATCAGAACGTAACGGTATGTGGTATGCTAAATCTGAAATACACATGTTGAGACAAATCCTAAAAGACCAATAACTGTTTCAAACAACTGTGGATTCTTTAGCTCTGGGAGCCAAGTTCCAAAACTAAAGACTTTTCCATTTTGAAGGAAATAATTTTTTTAAGAGTGGTGGGTTTAAATGATTGCTCGCTTTCAACATTTTCTGTCATAATGTTGTTTTAAGGTGGGTTAACAAATTACTGTAGCTTGTAGGAATAAAAATTGGGTACAACTTTTAAGTTAAAAGACTGTATTGCCCTTAGTATGTAATCTTATTCTTTGAGGACAGTTATGGCAAAATTCTTGTTTTCATTAGGAAAAAATAGAACATTGACATTTTTGTTGCTGTGCTATCCATAAGGATTTCAGCATTTTACTTTTTTTGTGAATTAGCAAATAAATCAAAACAAATACTTTTTTTTTTCCAAAGGCGCTATGCACTTCCATGTTGTGATTATCTAGTTACTCAGTATCCTGTACCTTTTGAAAATTGAGATTAATCTTTTTTAAAAAACACTAAACTGCAAAATTAAAAAGAGGTACATACTGGAATGAGTTAATCACTCTGGTTCTGCAAAGAAAAATTGTTAGTCTTTAACTTTTTGCAGTGTCAGGAAGCCCATATGTTCAGTGGAATTACTTAAGAGAACATAAAAAAGAACTATTTGTGGCACATAAAGTTGAGCACATAATGGTCTTTTTACAACTGGAGTCTGATAGGATGGTGCAGTATGTCTATCCTAATACATAAGTGTACTGCATATGTTTTTAGTGGAACCTGTGCATAAATACTGATCTCAAACTTCAGATTCAAATAATATTCAGTATTTGGTGCTAGTGACTGATTTTATTGTGCAGCAGCAAGGATGTCAGAACGAGTGTTTCTTCTGCAATGCTGTTTGCTTTTGTGTAAAGCAAGTGTTGTCTGAGTCTTTATAGAACTGTAAAGTACAGTTCAAATGTGAAAAAATGTCAGCTTGTTATAAATGGCACCAAATGGTGCTGATTATTTTACCTTTGACAAAGTGGAAAATTTAAAGGTTGGTGTGTCCCATTTTATTAATACAATAAAATTTTACAGTGTTGTTCTGGGCTTACATATATGTTCTTTAGTGTTTATTATCCCTTAGTTACTGTAAAAATTTTTGATTCTAAGTCTGGCATCGTTGTTCAGAACGCTAATTCAGGA
The DNA here is from genome assembly GCF_023634155.1 of Falco peregrinus. Taxonomy (NCBI): domain Eukaryota; kingdom Metazoa; phylum Chordata; class Aves; order Falconiformes; family Falconidae; genus Falco; species Falco peregrinus. Next base: position 47,190,248 of record NC_073725.1, on the reverse strand, counting down.
AATTAATTAACATATGAAAGCAAATGCACATCCATTTGTCTCCATTTCTTTCCTAATGCTAACCAAAACGAAGTTGGTGTTTTCTTGTAATATGCAAGAGTGATGGAACGCAGAGACCATATTTTTTATCATTTAGCACTAGTTTATAGCTTCCACAGACTTGTCCTAATAATGAAGCTATGAAGGATATGACAAGAATGGTGATATTAAATTTCTCTAGACTAACAGTAAATTTTTCCATTCTGATGTCAAGAATGTAGAGCATCTGGAATCTGCAGTGTGAGTGGTTCAGTACGGGAACACTTTCATCAATTGCTTAGCCATTTATTCTCCTCCTAGGAACAAGCAGTCTTCTATAGAATATAACACTACAAAGGAAGCAATTTTCTAGAACTGGAAAAATTCTCTATGTCCTGTTGTTTCTGATTTAAAAGCTTTCCATGTCTGCTTAGTCTTAAATCTTACTACATGTACAAATTTAGCGTACACTTTTTTAAATTGAATTGCCATCATTATACGCCCTCTTCTTCAGACTGAATGAAACTAAATCATATTAATTAGGCTACGGAAAAGCTGAAGATGCTCTGAAGACAGGAACTGCTTAAGTGTGTAAAAAGAAAAAATTGAAATGTGTCTGTTATCTTTTTAAAGAGGGACAGTGCTGGGTTTTCAAATGTAGCTGGATTTTCCTCCTGAAATTATTTCCTTAGTCCAAGGTAGCATAATGCTACAAGGTTTATTCTGCAGCCATTTTGTCTTACTTGCTCTTGCAACAAGTCCAAAATCTTAGTTTATGACAAGCTGTTGTAAATTTTATTTTTAGATTATGTATGTATGTTTAGATTATCTACATGCATATAGTTTATATGGACTATTTCTGTAGACAAGGTTATCTAGTCATTGTATTTTAATTCCCTGTGGCCCTTTTCTTAGATGAACTGAATTTCATGAAAAGTGTATTGTATGTCCAGTACTAATTTATTACTTTTAAAATTCTTTATTCTTGAATCAGGTAATCAGATTTAATAGACTAAGCACCTTAAAACAACCTCCTCCCCCTTCCACTCTTACAAGAGTTTTATAGTATTCCTGTGTTCAATGTTTGTCTCTTTTTATTGATGTTACATGCTATAGGCTTTTACTTAGTTCACAGAAGTGTTAGATACTGTACCTAATTTATATAACATGCATATAAATAGCAGCATACTAGTACCTAAAACTAGGAGCTCCTTGTTTGTCTGGAATTGACTATCACTGCCACTGGTTTATGTGACCTTTTTGTTTGGTATGGGACTGTTGTTTGGTTTGGAAAGGGCCCTTGTTTCCTTCTCTGTTTCAATGATTTGGGAATGTCCAGAGGTGATTACATTGTGAACTGGGTTTTGGTGTGTTTCCCCCACCCCCCACCCCCACCTCTGCCATGTTGTAGGACTGACCGGACTTACCTCCCCTCTTATAATTGCAAAATAGTCTTACATCTCCATGTTTAAACTCATTGTTAATTTTTTTATGTATGCTCAGGTCTTCTGGGACCTTTGTATAAATGAACTGTTTTTTAAAATTGAAGTAAATGAGTTTTTCTTGTGTAAGTCATGTTTACTTTACTGAATTTTGACACCTGAAGTATTTTGATACTAGAAAATCCCAGTGGGTATATGATTCCTTTGAAATATAAAAGCCGGTTAAATTTAGGCAAACTAGGCTAAAAAAAAATGACAAGAACCTGAGAAGAATAGCAACGGTGTATTAAAAAGAAGCAATTTTTTTTTTTCTTTGCAAGGTTATTTACAATTTCGCCAATATCAGGCATTAAAAAACCCAGGATTTTCTTTGGCTTTTCATGATTTTTTTTTTGAACACAACTTCTTGATAATTTTTTAAAAGCTTTTTTGTCTGTGTTTATTTTAATTGTGGGCATATTCCCAAAAACCTCTGCAAAATACTTTTTTTTTTAATAGGAGTTCCATGCATATCATATGAATCAATAAGGTGGGACTTTAAGAGAAACATCAGTCTGAGACCAAGAACACAACCAAGGCCTGGCAGCCATGTGATTACAACAGTAGCATCCAGTTCTGAGGTGCTGAGGTACATCTCATTCTGTGGCTTACGCCATGAACATGCATTTTTAATTTACGAAAGAGTTCATCTGAATATAGGAGGTATAGCTATGATCTTCTGGAAAGTTAATTTTTGTTTTTAGAAGTGATCGAAAATGTTCAGTATAGCATCACTTCAGTCTTTGTAATTGCTACTGAAAAGACTGAAAAAAAAATCTGATTTCAATACCCTGGCAGTACTAAAATAGTAAAAAACTTGGATTTATTTCAGTGGCTTTTGGCTTTGGCTTTCAGAACTGCCTGAGATGCTAGTTAGAAGTTTTGCAGGAGGTTTGAGGTTGGGCTGAAGTAGGCTTTGCTGTCAATTTCAGATTACTTCTGTTGCCTCATGGCAGCATGTCTGTACAGTGACGACTTACAGGGCTGCAGAGATTTGAGCTACTACCCTTCAGGCGTTGGAAAGATGGATGTGACAAGTTATCAGATCCAGTAGTTTAAATTAGGCTAATGTGTAGTTGCCAATGTAGTTGTTTCAACTTCCTTACCAGTTTACGGTAACTTTACAAATTATTTTGTCCCTGTCCATATCACAAAAGCACTTATTTTAAATCCCATTTGCTAGTAAAGTCATATGCCAGCCACAATTTTCACTGTTTCTTCATACTGCAATGAAGAAGAAAAACATACTTTATATAGTTGAGACACAAATAAAATGTGACATTTTAGTTGGGTGTGGAGTGGTGTGGTGGGGGTGGAAGATTCATATACTGTTTTTCTTTATCTATAAAAATCTGAATGCCCATCTGAAAATTTTTGATTCTGTAGTACTGGACACCACAGAAGGAACAAGAAAAAATGAAACTCTCTCTGTAAAGGGAAACCTTTAGCGGTGCTAGCACCTTCTGCTGCCATTACTTTGTTTGGAAGGAGGCTATAGCTGAGTCAGATGATCTGGAATTACACAAATAAAACTTTAGACAAATTCTAGATCTTTGTCTTCTCTTCTCCCCAACTAAATACCCCAAGTCATCCTTTCTGCTTGATTTGCATTTGACTCCTTGGATGTTTTTTATTCCTGGCTACATAGTGCTCAGTTCCAAGAGTTGTCTGAAGAGCAGGAGTGTGGTGGTGTCCAGCATGCTGCATGGCGTAGTCCGCGGGTTCTGCTGCTCTGAAGGGCAGGATCCTGACTTCCTTCTGGCTGAAAGCTATCAATACTGGACTGCAGAGCCAAAGCAGGGCAAAACTAGAAATGCAACCATGATACTGAATAAAATCAGTCAGCACCTGCTGAATTTTTTCCACTTCCCCTGGAGACTTGGGTGCATTGCTGTCAAAGCCAGAGTATTGCGCTAGGGATGAGGACACCCATTTCTCTAGAAGGGGCAGTTCAGAGCTACGTGAATATGTGAAGCCACAGATATATTTGAGCTGGATGTGGAAACCTTAATGTGCGTAAGCGCCTGCAGGGTTAGCCAGTCCTGGAGTGCCAGCAGGTGGGATTTTTTTTCTGGGAGTTCTGTGCATAAAACCTGAGTCTCATTATAGGCAGATTCAGTCTCACCCTATGTCACTACTGTAATACTTAATCCATCAGGAAACATAAACTTTCATATTATTTCCACTGGGTATTTAATTACCAAAGCTCTGAGGAGCAAGTTAGAAGGATAGAATAGTTTTATACCTGATTATATGTGAAATTTAAGCAGATCTGATGCATCAAGGAAAAGAAAGCTTACTCTTATATATCTCTTATTTGAAGGGAGTGGCTGAATGTCATATTTTCTTTCTTTTGAGTGGCACTTACGAATTGTTCCTGAGCAATTATGCCACAGTGTAAGCTTACATTAAGCTTTCATTAAGCTTTCTAATCTACTTCCTAACCTTCAGGTTATTCTGGGCTAAATGTATTTACAGTAACAAAAGTGCCTATGCGCAGAAGTATTAGGCTGAGTGTAAAGAAACTTTTAAAATTTTCTAAATGAAAATATTTTTTAAGCACAAACAGCATGGTAAAAATCACCATTTTTGCTAAGTTCTGAGTCTGGAAAGTCAGAGCCAGGAGTCCCATTCAAACCTCTGTTCTCTGGGTGTCAGCTCAACCACTGACTGTGTCTCGCTAGGCAAGGCTCAGTGTTCTTTTTCTGTCCGTGAAAAATGGTAGTGATTTGAGTTGTGTTCTATTTTTACAGTATTTCTGAAGCATAAACAAGAGCAGATTTAAATAAAAGCAAGATTCTAAGAGAAATTAATGCCAACCACCAAAAATGCTTGGACTACAAAAAGAATGTATCTGGAAGGAACTTTTTTTCCAGAATATTTTACTGAGAGGCAGTAAAAAGACAAAAATGTTAAATAATCAGATCCCAAATGTGCTGTATGTAATTTTGAAAGGGATATGTAGTACCTGGAAAGGTTGTGAAATTATGTTTACTAATAAATACTCTAAATCATAATTTTAAGGGAGATAATAGGCATGATAACAATAAGTAACCTGTAACTTAGAACCATGTTCTTTAGCCGTAGCATATCTTGTAAATCTGTCCTTCTGATGAACAGCGGCACTTACTCAGACTAAAAATAATAACAGGACCGTGTATCTTGGACCCCAAGAGACTATTGGTGTTTTTGTAGACATCAGACAGGAGAAAAAGGCATTTTGTCCTTTTTACCCCAAGTAATCCCACTGGAAAATTAAACATGTGCTATGAATTGATATCAACTCATGCCAGGTTACCTCCCTAAAGAGGACTGCTGCAAACACTGTTGCTACATTTCTTGGACAGCAGTTTGATGGCCTGTGTGCATGATGGATTTTTTATGCTGTATGCTACTGTGGAACAGTGTGCTACTGTCTGCCCCTCAGAGACCGCTGGTGAGGTGTGCCACAAATAACTGGGAACAGCAATTGCTTTAACCCTATGGAGAATCTCAAATACCTGCAAAGAAAAAATGTTACTGAAATATTTCTCTGTGTGTGTATGTGTCTGAGAAAACTGTGTTGGTTTTGTTTTTTAAGGTTTAATCCTGCAAAACAGAGCAGTTCCTTTTGTCTTGCTGTGGATTCCTACTGAACACAGGATAAAAAAAATATTAAGCAATATATTAGCAAGAAATATTTAGAGAAACCACGAACCTTTTTTTAATGGACCACCCTATCCAGTTTCTGTTCTTTTAAGGAAGTTTTTCCTATTCATGACTCATTTCACTCTTTGGCTAACATCAAGGGAAATGGAATAACGATTAAGCAAAGGAATGTATGTTTTTTCTGGTTTTGTCCTTTTTTCAAAACCTTTATGAATTTTCTGCATAACCTTGTGTAAATATATATGGTCGTAGAAGTTTGACAACTGTGACAAGGTAAAAAGTACACTGCTAATACTTGCTTCTTAGTAATTTTCTAAAAATGTTCCTTTTGGTTCTACAAGTTAATGTTATGCTAGATACTCCAGACTCCCTATTTAGTTAGAATGACATGCTCCAGGCAGCCAATTACACAGAACTGTTAAGAGAAATTAATGAGATCACCTCTAGATTACACTTTGTGTTTTATTTTCATTTTATAGGTCTGTACGAGCTGCTGGCTGCATTGCCAGCCCAGCTGCAGCCACATGTGGACAGCCAGGAAGACCTGACCTTCCTCTGGGATATGTTTGCTGAAAAAAGCCTTCATTCACTGGTGAAGGTAAACCACATTTAAATCAGATTCTCTTTGAGAAGAGCATATGGAAAAATGTTTTGAGCGCCATCTAGTAAACCAGTGATCAAACTCTTGCTCAGTGAAAACAAAACAGCCTTGTTTTAAATCTGTTTCTGTCAGGGGTGGAAGTTGTTAAGATTCTACCAAAAATACATAGATGATTTCATTTAAGAGTGATGTTTTGGCAGTGCAATGCTAATGCAGCAAACATATGTTGTTTGCCCTTGTTTAGAAAAAAAAAAAAAAAAAGTACGAAATAGTAGCAGGAAATCTGAGACTTCTTTATGGTCAACATTCAAGACCTGGAGTTTAGCTTAAATAAATAAATGTTCACAGCAAAAATTAGAAGGAATATATTTTCTGAGGTCAAGTATGGCAACAGTTCAGTAGCCACATTAATTTAAAATAATTTCCTTTAACAAAGTCAACTGAAATTCTAGTAAGCTGTTTCTTTTATTGGCTTGCCTCCATTTAAAATTGTGTTTTGCACATAAATATGTTGGCCTAAAGTATGACCTAAAATAAGTTTTGGAAGAATACTTAAGTGTCCTGCTATGAAAATGATCAGCAACAAGAAATCAAAGTATGCCATGAGAGTATGCAGAGCTATCCCGATAATGTTAAAATTGCTTATAGCAGAAAAATGGGACCAATCAGCTGGTTAGAAATGTACCACTCCTACAAAATGGTAAGTATGTCTTCAGTCTCCATTACAGAGCTAATTCAAGCTGGAAGGAAATTCTGAGGTCTCAAATAAGTCAGTAGGTGGTAGTAACCTGTGCCGTGAATATATCCAGACTCGCACATAATTGGCCAGATTTTGTTACCCTTGTCAGTCGCCAATTTAGAGGAAGCTTAAAACTGGGATTATTTCAATGTAGGTTTGAAAAAGTCACCTCTTCCCATTTCTTTCAGATACCTTATTTGGAAAAAAGATGTAATAGTGTTGATACCTGGCCAAAATTGTTTTCAAAATAGCTAAGAATTTACATATTAAAGTAAACACAAGTACTCCCTGGTAGCTGATACACAAAAGCAATGTAGAGGGGAGCAGTGCTTGGTAATACTTGTTTGCCTAAACAATTTCATCAAAGTTTATGAAATGCAGTGGTTCCCATACTCCTTACCGCTCTGCTGCAGCCGTCTGTTCAGGTCGCTCAGGAGATCACTGTAAAGAGAACACCAGTCATCTTTCTAAAACAGGCTGGCAGTGGTGTGCATCTAAGCATAATGTCAGGTCAGTTGCTGAATTAATTTTCTTTCTGGATTGGGAATTAAAGAAGGTTGGTTAGAAAATTAAGTGTGGATCTGTGAAACATGGACATCTCAATTTGCTCTAATTTTCTATTGAGGCAAAACCTAAACCTTTTCAAACTCCTTCACTTGTACCCTTTTGCCTCTTCCTCCTAAAGAAGGCAAAGATAGCACGACAGTAACTGGTTTACTCACCTTGCATATGCTGGCAGTTTGGAAAAGCTGAGTCTCCTAGTGCTTCTCCTAGTTGTATGCCCTAGTTACCATGTTGCTTGTTATTGCAGGGTGGATTGGTCCTTCTGATTTCAACAAAAAAGAATTCACAAGAAAGCTTTCTTGAGAAAGTTAGAAAGTTTTGGGGATCAGTGAATGGTCACTTTATTGCCCTTACAACAAGAAGCCACTGAAGTATTCCAGCCATCTTTATTATTTATCTTGTATGTTTTAGGTCCAAGTATTAAATGTACATGTAACTGACCCTGTGAATGGTGCTTTTAATGTCCTATTAAGTCTCACACTATCTTGAAATAGACTTAATTCTTGCAACTGCATTTAGTTGCACTTCTTTAATATGCCATATTAATCTCATTCAAAAGACAAAGGTTTTTGATTGTAAGAATTGAGACTATTAAAAGCATCTGGTCTGACCCAGTGCGTATTACAGGCTATTAAACCTTACATTTTGATTTCTGTGGAGTTCAGGTATAGAAAGTAGGGCATGAAGTGCTTTCAGAAGGTTATCTAGTTCACATCCCTGCCCCAAGATGGGCTTAACTGTATCTGAAACTCATGATATTTGTTTGACCTTTAGCACATTTTTAGAAGGATTATTCAGTATCCTATCAAGTTTCAGAGAAGGCAGTCCATAGCCTTTTTGGAAGAGAGCTGTAAGAGCAGAAGAACAAACCCCATGTGCCATAGTTTTTCCCTGTTACAAGGCTTCAGAAGTGCCAAATCTTTCTTTTTCAGTCCTGTTGTCTTATTTGAAAGAGTATTTTTCCTAGCAATAACATCTTAAAGTCAACTGTACTTGCAAAGACAAATGTTTTTAATTCCTTAGGCAGAGAATGATGACAGATATTTTGTAATTCAAAAAAAAAAAAAAAAAGTAGTAGTTCAGAGCCAAGGATGTTGCGATCCTGGTATGTGTCAGTTTTGGAAGAAAATGAGCATGAGTATACTACTAATGAGGCACTAATATTTCTTTATTTAAGATAGACACACTTCTTAATAAAAATTTCTATGTTCATCTTCTTACCTTACTGTTTAATAATTTCAAATATTAGAAAAGAGCTTTTTTCCTAAGTTAAAAAATGGATAATATGCTTTAAGCTGCTTAAAAGGCTTAAGTATAAAATGAACTTCCTACTTTTTCTACAGATAGTCTGAGCTTTATGGGTATTTAATTATCATAGTGTTTTCTGTATGGTTGTATACTATGATATATGGTTTGCTATTCTGGCTCTCATAATATTGAGAAGAAAGAAAAAAGGGGAAGAAAAAAAAAAAAAAAAGCCCCAAACCTTGTCTTGGACTTCTCTTCATTCAGTATTGTTGGACAGAAATCTCTCTGTGAACTTGGATCAGCCTGAACTGTTCTAAGAAGTTAGAAATGGAAAAGTTGTATTAGATCATCCAGTCCATTCCCCTGCAAATACTGGATTGTTCCCTACAGTACATTCCTATTGTAGTAAGTAAAACCAGCAAAAACTGATGCAACTTTTCTTGCTATCCCTTTTCTCCATAAATGAATCTGTTGATTAGATTTTAGTTTGCAAAGTATAGAGAAGAGGGAACCCACAACTGTTGTTGACAATTTGGAAGAGAAAACTGGCTCTGGACAGTGAATGTTTAAAATTTGTCTCTGCTTTCCTCAATTTGTTACTTCCTTGTCTTATTACACAACTCTCTCAAGTTCTACCAAAAATCTTCAGCCATCTTATTACTTTTTATATAGCAGAGATCCCAGTAATTCTGTAGAGATTTATAGAAGAGAAACATGAAAAGATGATCCTTCAGGGTAATTATAAGCACTAGCATAGCTGAAACCTGAAATAGTACACATGTGCTCTGCTTGGAGTTGTTTGGTTTTTTTTTTTTTTAGAGGAACAGAAGGGATAAATAAAGATCTGTTCTAGCTACTCTTTTAGCTTATTTTTAGAGGAGCTGCAAGAATTTCCATGTGCATTTGCTCGCTGTTAGTGCACCAGACACATGTTTTACTGTTTGTCTGTTTAGCTCCAGGGTGAAGCTTCTGCTTGCACTGTCACCTCAAACATTTCTGATTGTGGATGTAATGCTCAAGAATTGAGTAAACTTATCTGTTGGGCTGCTACCAAAGTATTTCTTAACTAATTGCAGTTTATTGATTGGTTTTGGCCAGCTCAGAGCATGCACAATTCTTTAGTTAGTACTGTACTTTGCATTACAAAAAAGAAGCCACAGCAAGTGGTGTTGCTGTTCCTCTTGATAGGGAAGAGTATGTACCTCCAAAAAGCAGTACGTGGCACTGGAAAAGAAAATATCTACTGCAAAAATAAGGAATATTTGGTGTATCTAGTCTGATTTTATTATAACTGTATAGTATTTTGGTAGCTGGCCCTGCAAAACTTTTAATTTCTGCTAATTTTCTATTACTTTCACCAGGATATGACTTGACTTGAAGTTGTGAGAAATTATTTTGTATGTCCTAGTGTTTGTCCATATCAACAGATTACAACTTTTCCCAAAATGTCAAGAATATCATGGTGTAATTTATTTGGCATGTAAATTGAATGATATGATTATACAGCCCAAATTCTATAATCATTGTGGTATAGAAGTGTTGGAAATTTTCTGTGTGAAGACTCAGATTTTTCAGTATGTAAATGTAGATGCTTTCAGCCTCTTGTGGTTCCTTTGTTGGTAATGAGAAAAATAAAGATGGTAATGAGGAAAACAAAAAATGGGCTGACTAGGGCAAAGCAAAAGGGATTGATCGGACACATGCTTACAGTGGTAAAATTAACAATCTGCAGATAACGTGCTAAATCTTCAGCCTGGACTGGTACAAGCCTAGTTTGTAGGCAAGTTTATATACACTCATAGTTTTTACCCAGAGCTTTACACGCAAACTTCATGAAAAAAAAGCTGTTAGTCTGTAGGATGAATGGCTTTGCATCTACAGTACAGAATCAGAATGTCAATGAGATTTCATGGCTTGCTTTATGTTATAGACTAACTCGTAACTGTCCAACCTTTCACCTGGGAAGAGCTGTGCAGGTTCTTTTGGCACTGGTGGAGGGGTCATATGGTGCAGCTTCCCCTTCCCTGTGATGTGTCAGGCATTCTGCAACCAACATCCAGGTGCGTGCTGCACGGATCGTTTGCGTTCACCTCCTGTGTTGTGTATCTGAACGGTGAGTGCTCCTGCCTGGGCATGAGCTCACACATTTGGATCTTCTTCCCAAAAGAACATAAAGGAAACAGAATTCAGATTGCATGAGTTGTGTGTGGCAACTGATTGTTCTGAACTCATTGTTCAGAACTTTTGGTGAGGATGACCCATAGACAGAGGGAATGATATCTGTGTATGTGTCTGGGAGGGTGATGGTGGTTGAGGAGCATGTATTAGACAGAGTAAGATCTATGCATGACACAAATGCTGTAAAATGAAGGTTGGAGATTGTGCTGAGGTGGAGTTGGCTTTCCTTATGGCAGCCTAATGATGCTAATATCGAGTGCTGCTGCATTTCCAGTTTGAAGCTGATACTGAAATATTTTTTGACAAACATGCAAAAGTTACTTACTTTCTCATTACGTTATTCTTCACATATACCTTCTCTAGAACTAATATTTATATAATCTTCATAATTTATTGTTGGAAATTTCTGTTTTCTGTGGGTCATAAGAACTCTTTTCCTGTTCTGCTACATAGAAGACGGGAAGGGCAGGTGTGTTTGTGAGGGGAGTTTGATGGCTAGTGTGTTTGCACCTACTAAGAGAATGGTGAGCGCAGTTTCTGATTTCAAGGCAGACAAAACCAGCTACCTCAGAAGGAGCTCAGATGATTTGTGTTACCCAAGAGCAGAAAGCCTGGAAAGTGCACTAGAAGAGAAAGTGGGACTGGGGTTTGGTAGACCATAGGTGGCACCTAATCTCAGCTCTAACAGTGAGTGGGTTGTGGTTTTGGGGTGAAGCATTGAAGAGTTGGAGAGATGTATGGACCACCTTGGAGTGGGTGGAATTGTTGAAACTGATAGCTCATTCACTAAAACGTTGCTTTGGTACTTGAAGTCCTTAGGGTTCTTTCCTGCTTAGTTCTCAACTCTATTTATTTTTAACAAGTTGTGCCTTCCAGGTAAAGGGAATAGGCTGCAGATCTGTAAATTCATGTGGAGGTCTGAAATGCTGTTTGCTTTGGAGAAGGTAAAAAATGAAGGAAAAGGCCATGTGACTAAGCATTTACCACCTGGCCATCTGGAGGAGGAGGAGGTGTGAGTGTGGCGGTTGGCAGCCAGTAACAATTCATGGCCAATGAAAAGTAATTGTTCGTCATGCTCTAGAGGACAATTAAGCAAGGTTGCTTCTTACGTTATAGTTTACATCTTTCAGTCAGAGAGAGCGTGCAAAGCCTACTCATGGCAAGAGTAAAGCTATCACTCTTGTAATGCAGGCTATCCAAACAACGCACAGATGTGGTCCGTTGTGCTGGGTTGAAAACTTTTACTATTTCTGGCAAGGGGAGAAGGAATTTACTATAGGTGAATTCATTAATAGTGATGTACTAGATAGTAGGTGACAGAAATTTGTTATTCATTAAATCCAGATCATCATAGATCAAGGAAATCTGTATTTTTGTAAGGATGTTTTTATTCAGAGAATCTCTTGTTGAAAGAGGCATAGTCCAGTCTTGCCTCAAGTCCTATTGGCAAAAAAACCCCATGATACACAAGCTTTTCAGCGCTACAGAGCTATCTAGCAGTAAGGTATATATGGACAGTATTAGGACACTAAATCTGCAAAGAAATACAAAAGCTGCATGGAAGAAATTGAAGGCTTTTCCTTTCCCTCATTGTCTGGAGAGGAAGCTTGATCTCCAGTTAATTTTTGAAACTTCCTGCTCGGGTTGTATGTACAGAATATATAAGGAGGAGAGCTAGAATTTCAGTACTCTTCTCATCCAAAGTATTGTAGGTAATGGTCTAATTCATATACTGAAATATAAGCTTCCCACATGCTTTCTGCTTATCTAAAGATGAAAATATTGGAAAAATAATATGCTGTAAGAAATCCTTTTGGTGACTGACAACAGTTTGCATTTGTATTTGGAGTAATTACCACTGAAGCAATGAGTCATTTTGCTTCCATCAAAATTATTGCATTAAAAAAAATGTGTAATGCAAGGTGTTATTCCTTATGAAATGCTGCATAAATTTAAAGTGTTACTTTTGAAGCCAAAGCGATTTTTTTGAGACTTGCTCAATAGCCAGTAACTGAAATCTGCAAGTAAAGAGATCTCTCTTAGCTGGAGGCAGTCAGCTGCCTTTAAACTTAATTTCCATGGGAACAGTGATCAGATTGATCAAAATTAGGTAATTGAAGTTTTATAGAAAATAGTACAGAATCTTTACTTTATTCAGGGTGATATTGTTTCCATGGAAACATTAGGGAAAAGGTAGCTAACAGCCAGGCATTGAGCAGATTACTGCTTCTCTTGTTGAAATTCGGGGTGGTTCTGGTTGAGGTGTGTGTTTTGAACCCTTTGACTTCTTTGTGCTCTTATTGTATTAAACGCAGTACATCAGCTAATAACCGGGCAAAACTAAGCAAAATAAAAATAGGTTCCTGTTTGAAATCATAGGTAAAGCCCCCAACCTTCCATGTTATAATATGTAACAGGTTTACTCTTTCTTCTGTGTAAAAACAAAGTTGGTTTGCCATGTGTGTTCACACATACATACCTGTACCTGTGCTTATTAGTGCCTTTAATAAAGTGAAAAAATGCACCTCCAATTTATTGAAAAAGTGGTCAAGCATAGCTTTGGATGGTGTAACCTACATTGTAAGAAAATGCATGTCAAGTTAGCGCCAAATGGATGGGTTAGTGCAGTTATGGTGAAATATGGATCATATGTGGTGGTTCAACTAAAAGTATTTGTTATTGTTGTAGGTGGTAGATAGTTTACTAGGAAACAGATAGCTAGCAGACATAAATAATCATTTTGTCCTGAAGTCTGTTGAATGGGTGCCTCTGTGGTGAATACTCTTTTGTATTTTTTTTTCAGTTGTTTTTCTTTTGTATTTTTTGGTAGAAGTTTAACTGGATGGCTAGTGTTTAACTCCTTTGTCAGAAGTTTGGACATTTGGTATCCCTAGCATCCTGCGGTTTCTACATCAGAGTTGCTAATGTGTTTAGTAATAGGCACTTGCAACTTTTCATCTAGATTTTATAAGGAAGTCCTGTGCCTGTCATCAACTCCTCCTTTCAGCCAACTTTGTTAAAAATAATAATAAAATAATTCAAAGATCAGTTTCCAAAGTATCAATTAAATTGTCTTGTTGAGAGTTTAGTGTCATAAAAGCTGTAGAATTTGGGTTGATATCAGAAGTCTCTACAGGTATGTTGTACCAACAAACTTTCGAAATGAAAAATAAAGCAGATAAGCTTATTAAGTCAGAGGTGTGAAATGTTGGTCTATGACTATTACTTGAAACTTGTGAATAAATCAGTGCTTTGGAATGTGAAAAAACTTTGGTTTAGGTTAAAATCCAGACGGAGGCATTTTTTTGGATCAGTGGTAATTGATTTAAAGTTTCTGCTAAGTAGCAGAAATCCAGCCAAAATGTACTGGACATAAAAGAAGTAAATCAATCCTTCTAAGACAAATAGTTTGTAATTTCATTGTTACTGAGGGGGCAATGTACCAGCCTGGTGACAAAACTGGTACAGCGGTCTGAAGAGAAGTTTTAGTACCCAAATCTATGCTCATATCCAGGTTTTTCTTGTCTTACAAAGCTTCTACAGTATTTATTTAACCAAAGTGATACATTTTTTTTGTCTGTGATACTGAGGCCAATCAAAGGTCTTGTAAGCTGCTCAGTAATAGTAGTCTGATAAATCCAAGACATCCAAGGATAATGTAATTTTAAACTGTTTTTCTACAGTGTTCTTTCCTCTTGGACCAGAAGTTCTGTGGCAGAACATGTGAGGGAGCGTTTAAAACAATTTTTTTTTTGTTACTGTCTTGGACTGTTTTCCTTTTAAGGACAGAAAGTCATAACTACCCAAACAAGCCTCTGCAGTGCAAAAACGTTGTAAGAGTTAAGAAGGGTGGGATGAAATATTTATAAAATCTTTCTGAAGCATAGAAACTGATACAGTAAGATTTAATAAAAATAAGATGTAGCAAAAATGCCTGTCTGTATTTCCTACCAGCAGTTTTTATTACTGCTTACATTAATTTTCCTTCTTTTTTTGGAAGTCTCAATTATCCATTGAGCTAATCCTTATGAAGGTAATACGTCCTCACCATCTTTCCTCCTTTGTCTGAATTACAGGCATACACATACAGTTTTTACTTTTCTTTTTCTGTTCCCCATTTCTTTTCTCTGTGCTGCCTTAAGCACTTTTGTTTTTAAACTTTCTTTGTCATCTCTATGATAACTCCTTTTTTCCTCTTGAAAGCATGGAAAGAAGAGAGCAACATAGTGCAGTATTCCTTTAGGCTTACAGATAGCATTTTTTGTATAGCACTGTTCTCTTAACCATAAGTTGTTCCTCTAATAGCCATTTCTGTGTATCTCTGTAGAATCCAGTGCTCACTTTGCAGGTGTGGTGGCATCCGTGGAAGTTTGCTTCAAACACAAGTTTTATTCAGAGCTGCAGCATGCAAGTGCATAACCTACCAGTGCTATCCACATGGCGCGCAGTCACTGCAGAGTAACCAACAAGGTGCCGAAGAAAAAAGATTTAAAAACATGCAAAGCATAAGGCTTACTTGTCTGTGCAAATCAAGGATGAATAATGAGCAATTTCTATAACTTGACTATGTCTTTAGTGCAATAGCAAATAACAAAACCTAAAGGTACAGTTTCTCTTTGATGTAGCATTTTCAGTATGGTGACATAGTCTGTTTCTGTGCTACAGAAAAAGATTTCATGGTATCTTGCTCCAGCTGAACCACTCTAAGGGTACCTGTGGTGTAAAAGTCTTTCCTATTCCTGTAGTCACAGTTTTAAAAACATTGACTTGTTTAAAGTTAGAGCTGTCTTGGATTTATTTTCAAAAAGCACTGGTGCCTCAGTGGGCCATTTAGATTTGCACATGCATACATTATGTTAACGTTTATTGCAGCTGTCTTGCCCTCCTCCATTTTTCTTACTAAGACCCAGTTTTTCCTTCAGTGTGTCTTCCCATGTATGTCTGCAGGCTTCTTCTGTTTCTCATCCACTAAGTAAGGATTGGATTAAATCCTTGTCTCTTAGGGAAATTAACAGAGTAGGTGTATAAAGATGAAATATTTGTATGCCATGTTAATGTGGCCACATGAATTCATAGGGAAAACATTACTCTCACCTGGTTTGCACGTATTTGCAAAGTTACGCTATTTCATTACATGCAAACTGGATGAGATACTTAACCTTTTCTACTCCATCAGTGCTGAAGTTTGAGGGTCTTATGAGAGTTGCCAAGTGTAGCTGACCCCAGGACATGAGGGACTCCTCTGTCTCAGCTGCAGAAACCTCGTCTGGTGCCCTGACACATGAATGTGGTCACTGCTGTTCCCATTCACAGGTCCAACCACGAGGAAGGCTGAGCCCCTGTGCTGCTAGCCCAGCTGGCCGGAAAGGCTGTCACAGGCAGAGCAGGGCCTTTACCCACCGAAGCACCAACGGTGTTCATATAAATAAAAAACCAGATAGCCTGGTCCCTTTTCTCCTGTCCAGCTGATTAGGGCTGAAGTTCACAGCTGAAAGCACATGCCCCCTTGCTCTTGAGATTTCTAAGCACAACCACGTTTACAGGTGCCTCAAATACCAGCACAGGCTTTCAAGTCCAACTACAGATGGCCATGCCTGGACCCTTTACCCAGCCACTGGTTAAGATCTTGAGTCCTTCCAGGTATGGGTTTCCTCTTGCTGGCTACTCCAGCTTAAAGTTTGCTAGAAAAGTACACACATGATTAAATTCATTAGGGAAACAGAAGCACATTATCTATACTAGATGCAGCAGTATGCCACTCTGGATGCATCTACTGGTCAGCAAGGACACATTTCTGCTTCAGACCTGTTTGTTTCAGAGAGTGTTATGCCAAGTAGGCACTTTGTGCTCTTCCCTTCAATTTTAAGTTGGTTTTCCTCTTATTTCTGCCCTGCTGCCTTTCTCCTTCACCATGTTTCATAGACCTCTAACATGAAATCATTGCTCCCAAGAGGAAGAGATACTGAACCTTTTCTTTTTGGACGCTTTTCTGCCCCGGTGGCTTAGGCACAGTGTGACCATTCATGAAGAACATGATATTTACTGAGCAGTGGGGGTGGGGGTGGGGAAAACAGTATTGTTTTCTTCATTGGAAAGTTAATCCATATTGTCTCCCTATCTCTTTCCAATGTTTCTTGTTGACTTTTGCTAGAAATAAAAACCTGCACAAGGTAAGACAGTGATGTCAATTATTCACAAGCATGACTGCCTCAATTATTTTGACATCTAAGAGTTAAAAAACCCCAAACCTGCCAGCTATAAATGCTGGTGATTATGTACGGGGTAGCTTCAGTACTGCTTTACATTTAGTATGGATATCATCTTTATAAAGTATCTTCTATTTTAATGTGCTTTACAGATTGGGTTTCATGGAGGAGAACAGTTTTTGTTGAGATTTAGTGATTAAATAATCCAGTAATGACACTACAGACATACATGGCTTTAATCAGGATCAAACCATAAATCAGGGTGCAATTTTGAATTTCTAAGTTTCAAATATTCTAGGAAAAAAAGTAATTACAACATGATTGTAATTATGTTAATTGGCATCTGAAATACTAAGCTGGCCATATTGAAGTTTGGTATGTCATTAAAGGCTAACTACAAATCATACCATAGCACATTCCAAGCAACAAGGTATTTGTAGTGTGTGCCTATGCTCTTTCATCTTGAAACATCCACTTTCTGCCAATTTCTAACTAATTCTTACTAATAATCTGATCAAGTTTTATTATTATCGTCTCCCAAAGGGTAAGCAGTATTTTCTTCTTTTTGCATATCAGGTAACCACTAAGACCTATGTCTCGATCACATCTGTCTTGCTTCTGCTCTGTCTGTGTGTTTTCTGAGTATGTATATTGGTCTATTAACGTAAGAGAACTGGATTATTTTCTATTTATTTTTCTACTCCTAAATTATTTTTTTAATCTATGAGACACTTTTAATTCCCTTCGTGGTATGTGCATTTTTTTCTCCTTTGTATTATTCCTCTTAACACTTTCATAACCGTTCTGTCATGGCTTCTCTGTGGGAATATCATACTGGTCTTTACTTATTTCAGCTTTTCCACTGATTTTTCCAAAGCTTTAAGAATGTAGATATAAGTGACCTCTCATACACTGAGGTTGATCACCCAAAGATGGATACAGTTAGAGAGTACTTCAGTGTATTCCATTTGAGACAGGGGAGTTCAACTGAGTTAAGCTGAATCAATATTTGTAACTTCTTGTTCTGTCAAGTGTACATGGACATTTTTTGCATAGTATAAAAGGAAATGTGTTGCCTTTTGCTTTTGTTAATGTTATAAAGCATCTGGGGCATAAAAATTAAAAAACAAAACAAAACCCAAACCAACCAAAAAACCCTGGTTAATGATATTTCCACCTGCTATTTAAATTTTTGCTGGTTTCATATTCAGTGTAGATCAGGTGAAGTTAATGCTGGCTAATGCTTTGGTTGCATCCTACTTGAAAAAATGGGGTTGGGGGATGGCTCCTGGTTGGAAACTGAGGAAATCTCTTGGCGTTCCAGTAGTTGATACTTCTGTATCACTGATCTGTATTTTCATAGATCCTTATTTCTTGAAGAATAAAAGTACTCAACTTATCTCGGTATTCTTTTTTATAACAGAAGGAGTGCCAATACAACTCCCTTATCTTACTGTTGTCTCCTCTGTCATTAGGCAATTTCTGCTGTTTTCTACCAGCTTTCCAAAATTTAAAGATATGGCATTGCTGTGATTTTGTACACCTGTACAAATACATCTGTGTTGCCCCTTCCAATATAAAAAGAAATTAATATGTTTGCTTTGATTTGAGGCTTCCTGTAAAATGGGTTTGCATGTTTGGATGATTTAGTGGAAAAGGCTGAAGTGCAGTGGTCTGAGAAGGTATGGGGAAATGGCAGTAAATCTTTCCTAAATTACTGCATTTTTTTTCCAATATTTTGTCACTATTTTTCATACTCCTCTTTATCCTAGAACACACATTCCACTTCAGTGTTGGTGTTTCTCCATCCTCTGCAGGGGAGGGTGAGAATTAGTTATATTCATTAACATACTGTAATTACCTGGTTGTACATATTTGGGCCATTTTACTCCTAACACATCTCTATCCTTTTAAATAAAATTCAGGTGCTGTCTTCATCTTTTTTTAAATTAAAATTCTTACTATAAATCTTGTTTGTTGGTATTAATTTATAAGACCCTCTTTGTTTTGATTTCCATTTAGTTTCAATGGCAGCCTGGCACCTGGCTGTACTGCGCAGGCCTTGGCATCTTCTGTTCTTACATTCTGTGACTTCTGAACTACTCGCCGCAGGTCTTCCACTGCTGATTTTTATTGATCTTAATTTTCTTTCCCCATGGTCTACATATTTTCTCCCCATATTTCTATTTTTCTGGGTTTTCACCCACTTTTACTGTTATTTCCACAAACCAAAATAAAACTGACTTTCACCTAGTGCCAAGTGTAGTAGGAAAGAACAGAATTCTGATCTTCCTTTACTAACCACCATAAAGTGCTTTTTAATTTTGTTACCTATTTTTTAAGATTTCACAACTTTGTTTTACATATTCACTTTAGGACTGAGATTTCAGCCGAGAGGTGTCTGTCCCTTATTTTCCAAATTCCACTTGATTTATTGTGACCAGTTTGGAAAGTTGTGCTGTTAGTCACCTTTTTTAGAAACCAGGGAAGATCTGAATGCAATCCATCACCTTGTAGGTGTTCTTTGCTTTCATGACCATAGCTTCATTAAAGAGCATTTAAGGAAGTGCTTAATTTCACACTCGTGACTTGTCCTAATATCCTTAGGCACGTACTTAATTTTAGTGATTAATTGGTTGTGCTTTGTTTTTTACCTGGACTGTAAGCAGGCAGACGGAGAAGGGAACGGTAATGTTTTTAGCTCACTTGCCTGTTGACAGAGGCTGATAGGGGTTTTACCTGTTGAATTTAGGCACCCTCATGTGCTGCTGCTTTTTATTTGTGAGTCTTTCTTGCATATGGTTGATGAATGGGGGTGGGGGTGGTGTGTTTGCTACTGTTAGCTTTTGCATATGAAATTCTTCAGCGTTTGCTCGACTTAAATCCATACAGTTCTTAATGTAAAACTGACTAAATTTCTAGATTTCATATTTGAGAAATGGCTTAAGTTAGTATGGTTAATTCTTAGGATCTGGTTTTGTTAATGGTGACCTCTTTTAAATTAATTACTTCAAAAATTTCAGAAGTATTTAATCTGTGATTTTATTAGTGTTTTGGGTTGTGATCCAGTGTTTGTGACACTTTCATCCATTTTTAGCAAAAATTGTGTTTACAGCAGAATTCTGCTCTGATGATGGAGACTTTAAATAGAAGGTTTTTTTTCAATATTTGCATGCTTCAGAGTAGCACCTTTTGAAGAGTGGTGGATTTTTCTTGAGGTGTGTGGTAGGGGAACAGAAGAGTAAAAATAGAAAATAGTAATTAAATTATAGTTGTGTTTTGCCTGTGTATGAATGCCTAGAAGGTGTTTTTTTTCTTCCTGTCAATAAATTTTTGTACGTATGGTTGTGCAGATTTCAGTGTCAGTATTTTTCTTACCATGTGATTTATAGTGGAATAACATAATGTTATGAATTAAAATGAGAGACTTTGAGGTTGGTTTGGGGTTTTTTTAACATCTGAATTTTATTAATTGTTTGACCTGTGCTATATCATAACATGTTGCCCAGGATGTAGAAAAAACAGAATGGTGAGCTACATATTTCTCATATTACATAAATTGTACTGACCCCACTAGATGGTGCTAATTGATAAATGTATGTCTGTGTAGATATATTTAATTTTAACTCAAAGCACAGATGTCCCTCTCTGTGATTACAGTTTGGGTTTTGAATGGGTTAATTCAGTATCATTGGGCTGTACAGAAGTGATCTCTTCAATATTATTAGGAACTCGGGGAAACTGAATTGATTTGGATCTTGGACTATCATCACTGAGTAGAGACTGTAAGGATGATGTTCATTGTACTAAGCAGGAATAAACCAAACTCTTCATGATTTAAATTTAGCAGGCTCTGCCTGAATAGCAAAAGTGAAAAAGTGCAAGTCTATGTCAAGGTTTCTTAGGCTGTATGCAGTGAATCCTAGTTTTTTTGTCTATTTTCTTAAATTATTATTTAATTGGGATTTCTGCAAGATCTTAGTTATGTAGAGAATGGAACTTGCTGGAAACACAAAGGAAAAGAAAAAGAAAAATCTCGGACAACCAGAAGCGCAGTTTAGCCTTTGCTCATGTTAGAAATCTGTTCACTTGGGTGTGTAGGGTTACAAAGTTCTTTCCTTTGGATTTATATTGTTAACAGAGCAGTGCAAATCACTTGCTTTTGGAAAAATACCTGGAAATTTGGTTCTGTATCAAATTTGTGATGAGTGTTTAAAAACAATAGTGTCAGGAGAAATTAAGATTATAATGCAAATTGCAAGTAAAATGTACTTTTGGGCAAATGAGAACTGTTTTATGATTATATAAGTTTTTGTGTTTTCTGAAGAAACGGGAAGGCATTTATTGAGAGAAGCATTAAATCTAGGCAAGTATTTGTTTTGTTTCTAGCATCTAAATGACATCTTGAACTTAGCCTTCAAGGAAGTCTGGCAGTGAATTGGAGACTATCTGCTCTTACTGCGCAGTGCTGCTTTACCTTCTTAGCAGATTTCCAAAGACAACTCTCATCTTTCTGTTCTGTCTCACTTTAAAGCTTCCTCTTCAACTGCATTTACTTGACAAAGCAAGACCGCACGGGTGTTCATTTAAAACATGTCTGGATAGCGTCTTTATTTGGAAGTGTTCTTTTAATTTAATTTTTTTTAAAGTTCTATCTCTAACATTCTCAGCAAGTTACCTCTTCAGTCCTCTAATTTGGACTCCGGGAATAATTTAACATGAATGGATATTAGTATTGGCACAGAAAGTATTGTAAACTTATGTTCAAATTCACTTTATGGCTCTTTCTTTGCTAATCAACATACCATCATAAAGCAGTGGGAAATAATGGAATTAGGTTTTTTTAAATTACTGGATTAGATAATAAAATTTAATCACAAGTCATGAAATGTTCAGGATTGCAGTTTTCCTAGACGTGTCTCAGCAGTAAGATGACAGTTGTTGCTCGTATAATTTGTGCTTAGAAGGACTTCAAATATTTATAGCTTCTAAAACCCAGTCACTCAGCTGTTGACATTATCTTTGTTCTTTACATTCTAGCTGCATCCAGGCTATTTCTTTCCTTTTCCAGCTCATGTTTACTAATATAATATTTTATCTCTTCTAGATAATTTTTTTCTTTGAAATATTCAAATGCTGGCAGATGGCTGGCTGAACAGGAGCCAGCAGTGTGCCCAGGTGGCCAAGAAGGCCAAGAGCATCCTGGCCTGTATCTGAAATAGTGTGGCCAGCAGGACAAGGGCAGTGATTACGCACTGGTGAGGCCGCACCTCGATACTGGGTTCAGTTCTGGGCCCATCACTACAAGGCAGACATTGAGGTGCTGGAGCGTGTCCGCAGATGGGCAATGGAGCTGGTGAAGGGTCTGGAGCACAAGTCTGATGAGGAACAGCTGAGGGAACTGGGGTTCTTTAGCCTGGAGAAAAGGAGGCTCGGGGGGGACCTTATCACTCTCCACAACTCCCTGACAGGAGGCTGTAGGCAGGTGGGGTCGGTCTCTTCTCCCAGGTAACACGTGAAAGGACAAGAGAAAATGGCCTCAAGTTGCACCAGGGGAGGTTTAGATTGGATAATAGGAGGAATGTCTTCACTGCAAGGGTGTTAAAGCATTGGAACAGGCTGCCCAGGGAGGTAGTGGCATCACCATCCCTGGAGTTGTTTAAAAAACATGTAGATGTGGTGCTTAGGGACATGGTTTAGTGATGGACTTGGACATCCTGGGTTAATGGTTGGACTTGATTAGCTCAAAGTTTTTTTCTAACCTAAGGGATTCTATATTTATGTTTTTCTGCACAGAAAGCTGACTTTTCTAAACAAAAAAATAAAATAATCCTTTCAAATTCATAAAGATCTTTAAAATCAAGTGCCGTACTCCAAATGGAGAAACACTCTTGCTATATAAAATAGTACTGTTATACTTGTGTTGTTTAAAAAACATTTGTCATAAAGCTAAAGAGACTTTTATGCTTCTTAAAATCTGACCAATACCAAGACTTGAAGAAGTTTTTAAGTTCTGATGGTTTAGATCAGTTCTTTGGATTATTTGTTATACATAATAACAACTAAGATTAGGCATATACTTTGCAAATCTTTTTTGTATTACTTACACAGAATCAGATGAATGAATGACAGAAAGAAAGAAGTTTATTGTTGGGATGGGGGATTGAAATACTATAGATGTGTATTTACCTTTTTTCTGATCAATCTAAGTTAATTAGTGTCTTGAATTAAGTAAGCTTTTCCTCAAGTTTTGTGTTTAGAATCATTATAAAAACATCATCTGTTTGATCATTGCAGTAAGGATTATTTCCATCTATATTTAATTACAACTGTGCAATAAGTATTGTTTCTCAAAACTGAAGGGCTTCAGTGGGAGTTCCAATTCCTTTCTTGCTTGCATCAAGTATTCTTGAACTAAAAGTGTATTTTAAAAGTGACGTAGACAATTTCCTGATAAAATTGTCATATAAACAAATATTGCAGTTGGTTATATGTATTTCACTATCAGTAGTTGAAATACCAAAAAATTTAAACTTACAATATTAAGTCGTTTTAGTAGCATTGGTTTGAAAATTAAGTACACTTTGTGTCCGTGATTAGGCCTTGTCTTCCTTTTAGTGATGAGGAAACTGACGCTTAGTTCCCTTGGTAATGTGCTTTGAATTCTTAGCATAAAAAAATGGTGCACAATCCTGAGTATTGTGGCCATTTTAAATTGCAGTCTTTATATATGACTTTGACAGTTTTATTGCATGCATGATCGATTAACTATGTCTGCAGTACTGCAAAGAAGAATTTTCTGACATTTAGGTCAAGATCTTTCGTGAAAGATTTGGTCTATTGTGTTGTGAATGATGAATCCTTATCATGGTCTTAATGAAAGGAAGAGAGAGAAATAACGAGACTTATATGAGCCCACCTCAAATTCTGTGTTTCATTCAAATCTGCTTACTTTCAAAAAGTGTATTTATTAAAGTAATAATTCTGGAGGTGGGTGGGCAAAGACTGCCAGAGTGGGAGTGTATAGACAGAAGAGTGAAGATCCATAAATTGGAAAGAGCAGTTTGTGACCTGGAATCCTGATTTCAGTATTGCTTTTCTAAAATTTTTCCTTCAAACTTTTACCACATTGAAGATGTTTTTATATTGGTCAGTGTGTGCTTCTGGAGAAAAGAATTGCTATTCTTTTATTTTAGTAAATTCAGACTAGTACTTAATGGGTTTACTGCTCAGATTTTATTTTACTTGAAAATGTATTTATGAAGTGTAGTGCATTAAAATTGTAGGGATTTTTCAGCATCTGTGGACTCCAGTTTGAAGATTACTTGTTTCAAAGGAGAAAAAGTTTGATGTTATTCTGTTCTTTCTGTTCAAGGACTTCATGTCCTTTGCTCTCACAAGAGAGTGGCTTCATTGAAGTTTGGAATTGTTCTGATGCTCCTTCCTTTGGAAATGAGGTTAAAAGTACAGAAAAACAATTTTGAAAATACTGTATACAGTAGCCACGTAGGCTGTTTGGCTCTAAAGGGGCAGGGAAATTTATTTTGGAGCAAATGCAACTTGTTTGGCTTTGGTCTGAACTTCCTCTGTCTACCTAGGGACCCTCTTCCTATAAGCAAAGTCATCAAAACCTTTTCTTATTACTGACAAAAAAAAAAAAAGTTCATTTGAATGAAGTCTGTGAAATCTCATATAATAGCAGCTTTATTTTATTGTATAAGGAACAATGAATTCAAAGTGAAAAGTGTTTCTAACAGAAAATAAACATTTTTAGAAACTCTGCAAAGAATAATGGGTTTGTAGCCAGTATTTAGTCTGTTTTGCTTAACATTGCAAAAATAAAATAGCTAATGCATTAGTCTTATTACCATATGCTTTCATATTCATTCAGACCAGAATTTTCTTCTTCTTTAGTCCTTTCTGATTTTGTGATATAGGCTAACTAAAATAAACCACAGAGGTATTAAAATGTAATTTAAAGAAAAAAGCTTTTAAAAATGAAGGAAGAAAAAGGGCAGCATCTCACAAAGTAAGCTTTAAAGGGGTTAAAATCACAAAGAAACATGTTAGAGTACTCTGTCAATGAGAATGAATAAGGAAATTAACATTTCATGTATTTGTTGTTTTAATCTTTAACCTTCTAATAGTATTAGGATCCTACTTGAATAATAATTATCAACTGCATGAAAACTAGATGGCATGCTGTGTATTATCAGGAGTTAAGGAAAAAATGTATTGATTATAGGCAGATCACAGGAAATGAAGCAGTTGAAATTCCAGAAGAGAGCAGTTAAAATGATGAGAGGGCTGCAAAGTAATCCATGGGGGAAGACTGAAAGAGTTCGGGTTTAGCTTAAAAATGATAGAAGTACCTATGTTTTCATGTTGAAGAGGCTATCACAAAGACAAAGTGAATAATTGTAAGAAATCAATTTACAGCAACATGTAAGTCCAATGCAAGGCTGCCACTCCTGTGGCTGTAGGATCTCAAAGAGAGCTGGGAGCTAGGTTAGAAGGTGCTGTCTTGTAGGTGCTAAACCAGGCAGTTGGTCTGTTGAGCAATGGTTTGATTCTGCATGTTGCAAGGACACCCGGCTCCTGCTGTGTTGGGGTGCCCTGCCTATTCCGTGCACAGTACTTGGCTCTGCTCACACCCCTGAGGAGCTGCTTACAAAGGACTGTTGGCAGAATACAGTTGCATGAGCAAGCCTTACCGTGGAGCATTTTGTATCGGTATCATTAAAAATCTGTAGAACTTACCTCTTGTTACTTGGCTATGGGCAGAAGGGGTTGGATGGGGCGTTGCTGTTGTGTCTGTGCTCTATGTTATTTTCTCAGATTGTTCTGTTCGGTTTCTCTATGTGCATAAAGAGAGCTTGTGTTCATCAAAATTGCTTCAGGCTACATCTGTTCTTTTCTTCCTGATGGAAGTGTCTGGTCTTCATCAGCTGCCCCAACAAGTTCCACAGCACCCAAACTAATTTAAATATGTGGCACACTATTATCAAGGTGCTTACCTGATCTTGCTTTTAACACATTAAGCAAGGAAATGCTACTTTTCCATTTTACAGATAGGGAGTGGATGCGTTGTCATTCAGGAAGGTGGTAGTGAAGCAGGAAATTGGCCGCTCATCACATTTTAGTAGGCTCGTACCCTAGAACCTTTGCTTTAAAATGATTGTCTGGACTAATGTTACTGCTGAACTTCTGTGCCTCTAATCTCACACTTAACTGCACTCACGCCTTTCTTATCTGTTCTTGTCTTTTCAGAATGGATAGCAAAAACAACCTCACCAGTCTTCCCTGCCAGGTGTATTTTTTCAGCATTTAACTCTTATTGACAGGTGAACAACTGCTTGCTTACAATAGGCTCTCCAGATTAGGAGAACTGATTCTCTGGTGCTATAGCTGTTGCTCTAAAATGTTCCCGATGAACTTATTTTTTAAATTTAATTTTAATACTTCTCTCTGCTTTTGAGCTAAGGAGGAGGCATGGTATATGAGCATAATGGAGACATGTACTAATTTTCTTTCATGTGCTTTGCTTACACTAGCATGGTAATAGAAAGTTCCGAAATCAGAAATACAAGACAGATCTGCAGGCATATCTGACTGTTCGTGAAGCATGTGTTAAAGTGTTAATAGCTAGGTATTTAACAGATAATGAAGTACTTTTACCAATAAAAATGTGATGCAGAGGTGCAATTTAAGTACACAGAGGCAGTGTGCATGGCACAGAGAAGCAAGAGCAGGATCACCAGGCTCACCAATTGCTCACTTAATGTCTGTCTTGGTTTTCTCAATACAGAAAGAGTGGAAGAGATGCTTCTTTATTTTACAAAAATCAAGAAATGGGTCCTTACAGGTCTGAGACTTTGATTAGGTATCTGTAAGACAAAATCAAAACTGGCAATGTACTTGTGACCTTGTCAGAGTAGTCTCAGAACTGCTTGATCTGTGAGACTGCCTCAAATAAATGCCCGCGTGCAGGTGTTCTTCCTGCCTCTGCCTGAAGCATTACATTTTGTCTGTTGTGATCATCTTTCTCAAGTGCCACCAGCTCATCAAGACTGATCAAGGGCAAAGGATAGAAAAATGAGGTAATGAGATGCAGTGGTAAATGATTCATGGGGAAACTCTGAAACCAGAGACTTTTTAAAAAAATTAATAACAATACATGGAGAATAGGATTTTACTGTATGACTTACTGCAAATGTGCACAGGTATTTTTTCTATCTTGCAATTTTTGGCTAGACAGTAAAAACTAGTTATTTGGCTGGAATGACTAATAACGCACATGACTTGAATTTTTAGCAAGGCTCTTTTTTGTCCTTAACAAAATCAATACATCATTTGATTTTGCCAGTTGAGAAGAGCTGCCTTCTTTCCTTATGACATTGCTTTCTTTTATTTCTAACATGCTGTTCTTCTTTTATTGGTTTTTACAATCTAATTCATAATAATCACATATTTGCCATCACTGTTAACTGGACACTTCTGCCATAATAACTGACTCACACATATATGCACTCGGTAAGTTCAAACAGCAAGTGCTTCTTGAGAGTGTTAAGTTGAAGCTGTGGCCTCTCCAGGCAGCACTGGTGATTTGCATTGATAGGACCTGATTTAAAATAATGCTGCTCCAATAACATTGAAATTTGTAGATAATACACCATAGTATAATTTTTACAAAACATAACCTGACAAGAAAAATGCCCTTAAATGTGATCTAATATAACTCTATTACCACATTTTGTAACTTAGAAAATTACTGTAATTGTGCATACAGTTCTGAAAATTTATTTCTGAAATTGCAATGCAATTAGAAATTTCTGGAGGAGTTCTGTTTTGGATATAGGTCATTCTGAAGGTTGGGTAAAGGACACTTTTTAAGTGTCATGTAGCACAATCCTGGGCTCTCAGCAACTTTAAGGCTGAACAGATGCTAGTGTAGATTTAGGTTGAACATAAGGAAGACATTTTTCACAATGAGGGTGGTGAGGCACTGGCACAGGTTGCCCAGAGAAGCTGTGGATGCCCCATCCCTGGCAGTGCTCAAGGCCAGGCTGGATGGGGCTTTGAGCAACCTGGTCTGGTGGAAGGTGTCCCTGCCCATGGCAGGGGGTTGGACTAGATGATCTTAAAAGTCCCTTCCAACCTAAACCATTCTATGATTCTATGCTTGGAGCCTGATTTTCATTCTTTTTTAACACAACTGCAAAGATTTTGATAATCTCAGAGCACTGCAGTCTCAATAGACATGTTTATTTGTGGGCTCCTTTCAAATAATGGACTTCAGGTCCGCATATGACCTGGAAAAGAGAGAGTGTTGGCAGTTTCTTTTGTTTCATGTATTCTGCTGTGGCACAAAAATGAACTCGGCAGAAATCACGTCCCTTTTTTGCAGCTTCAGGCCCTTGATAACAGGCTGCTTTCCTGTGATTCCTGGAACGTTCCCTGCAGTGCTGATATCCATGGGTTTAATAAACAATGGTTATAATGTTTTAAGGTGACAGAAACTGACAAAATCCCATCAAGTTCACTCTTGTGACTTATTTCGTTTCCATGAATTGATTGCTTGCTTAACAGAGTGCTAAATGAACTAGTTACCAAGTTTTATCTGGGCTAGAAACACCTCCTTTTACTAACTGTATTGATATCTCCAGTTACAGCCCTCCTCCTCTCCCCCAAAAAGAAAACAGTCTTTAGCAGCAACTGAGATAAAGCTCAAGCTAAAGAGTCTGCATATTGGGGTTGCCATCAAAGAATTGAGATGCCTTGTTGGTTATTCCCTTGTTCTAGCTGCTTATGGAGGGTGGAAACAAGCGATGCAAAAGCAATCACTCACCACCAGCCAACAGATGCCTGTCCAGCCCCGTAGGAATGGTTGCTTCAGAAAAACGTGACATTACATGGTATGGAATATCCATTTGGTCAGCTGGGGGCAGCTGTCCCAGCGGTGTCCCCTCCCAGACTCATGGCCACCTCCAGCCTATTCCTTGTGTGGGGCAGAGCACGAGACTTTAACACTGCAGAAGCACTGCTCAGCCGCAGCTAAAGCACTGCTGTCTTGTCAGCACTGTTTTGGTCCCAGACCTACAACACGGCACCGTGTAGGCTGCTATGAACAAAATGAACTCCTTTCCAGCCAAGCCCGTTACAGCAGTTTATACCAGAGAGCCTGCAGGCTTCCTGATTTTTTTTTTTTTTTTTTAACAGTGATTTCATGCTATAGTGATTAAGAAGCTTATGATTCTTTTATTATAGTGCAGGTTCTTTGTTCTTTTGTTAAAGATGTCTAACACTTGTTCTGAAAGACTTCTGATTACTGACTCTTAAGGTTTTAGGCAGAAATATTTCCCTGCCATTAGCCTGCTGTTGAATTCTTATGAACTTAATGCTTCTGCTCTTTGGAACAAGGGCTTGAAAGAGAATTGCTCATCTGTTGTGATGAAACTTTTTGCTGTGCAAAACTGGGCCAGAACCCAGGTATCTGAATGTCTGTGTTTATGGCTTCAGAGGCTTGCTTTGATACTTGTAACATTTTCTCGAAAGCCTTTCCACACTGTGCAGTCACTTAATTTATATTTGAGGCAATTTCATGTTACTACAGGGAATGAAATTCACTTTGCACGCTCTGGGTAGTTGGCTATGATTTATGCATTTTTATCTTGTTTGTCTTTCTAAAATACATAATGCTAAATTCTTAGCAATATTTTATGCCTCTAACTGCAATTCAAGTCAATTGATCTGAATAGAACGTGATTTTTAAAGGCTTTACTTTTTCTAAGAAAGTCAGTTTTTAAGATGTTACATTGGGTATTTGAAACTAGTTGGTATTTGGTTTGCTGCTCAGTTTTCCTACACCTCACGTGTCCATCATGCCATATTACTGCAGTTATTCATATATTTGATTAGTGTGCCAAAGCTACAATCATAAGTACTATAGGGAGGTTTGAGAACAAATGAGTAATTTTGCATTCAGTCCATGGTTTTGTGCTGTGTAAAGAGGCTTACCTGCTAAATAATGAAAATAAAGCAAAAAATTGACTAATTTTTCGGGTTCCTGTAATTTGCTACAGTAGGGTTCTGGGAGGAGAAAAGGAGGGAATTAAACAATCTTTTAATTAAAATTCTACATCAAGCAATAGATGATGGTATGCAATTATAGTTTGTGAATGTTTTTTTATGGTTATTTTCATCTGTTTCAGTGTAGCCCATCGTTTCTTTATTCAAAGTACTTTGTTTTACCTTGACTCAAAGTTGTTCATCAATTTAGACAATGAACTCACTGTTTAAACCCAGAGTTAAGATAGTACCATTAGTGATCAAATGAAAACCCTAATTTTCATCTTCAAATCTCACTGTGTAAATGAGATTAAATTACTAAATTACTGTCTGCCTTAGAATGATGGTCAGTACAAACTTCTCACAAGATCCTCTTCCATGCATACTGTCAGGATGGAGTCATTGCCATTAACATCAACATCCAGAGGTGTTGACATGTCTGAGTAGTTGGTAACACTCCTGTGTGGCTGGCAGAATATTTTCACAAATGTATGTAATGTTTCTTGTGTTTTATGTACTAGTATGGCTCACTGATGTTGATAACAGTGTTTTTTGGGTTATAAGTGTTTGCATGTTATATTCTTACATACACTTATTCTTTACCTATGCCAGTTGTTCTGTCAAAAAGACTGTTTCCTGTTAACTGTTTGGCAGCTTATTCCTCCCCTGCTCTTGGTTATTAATAACATCTTTTTTTTTATTTGAGTCCTTTCTGCATTTTGCTACCTCTTACTCTCTCTACCACCAATGCTTTTTGCATATACTTTTCAAGCAAGGTCTATCGGTGGGCTCTAAATCTTGCACTGGACCACTACATCACAATACATCTTCACGTGTAGTCTAATTGTTGGGTGTAGTTTCTTTGCTTAGATTGATCACTCCATGTAACAAGTAAAATAATCTGGAGGACAGAGGTTAAGCATTCTTTTAACCTAATCTGTACATAACATTTAGATTTAGTACTTGCTTAAACACTTGAGAGGTGTGTAGTCATTGAGTATGTACCCACAGAGTATTCATGTGAATATAAGCATATGGGCAGCAAGGTAGATCTAGGTGACTTAAATGCTTTGATTGTCAATAATGTCTATTTAGAGAGTAGAAAACAGAAAGCAGAAGCCAGGAAGCTGAAAAAAATACTTTTTGAGATGGAGAAGAGGAGGGGAAGAGAAGACAGAAGGACAAAGCTGATATAGATGGTATAGAGAATCACGGATAGACATGGAGAAGACTGTAAAAACCAAAAGGCGAAAGTCTTAACGTTCTGTTTACATCTCAAAATTATTCTTGTGAGTAGGCTTCTGTCTCTGTTTTGGAAATTTATTTTGCTTCAATGTACAGAACATTTGAAACTCCATTAATTCTAGCAATTTTCTGCATCTTTAGTATAGCTCATTGGCATTGATGGTAAGCTTTTTTTTCAACACAGTTACAGGGAACTCTACTTTCAATTTGCTGACACTTTTAGTATCTCCTTTAAAAACATTCCATTCCTATGTGTGAAGCCTCAGGTACATCAAGCAGTTGAAGACTACGTTTCTTCAAGTTCAGGTAAAGGAGATAACATGACTGACATTGCATTTCTTGGGTGGCATCACCTTATAATGAAAATAGTCCATTTTGGAGCTCTGTTTTAAATTTCTCAGAAACTGTATAGCTGGAGAACTTTCTAAGAGATTGTTGATAAACCCTGGGCTGTTATACCGATACAAGCTACTGTTGCTGAAGCCAGGTATGTAGTTTGTAGGTGTATAGTACTGTTTTGTAGAGCCTTTCAGAAAAGTCCTGTGAACATAACTCTACCAGAACCCACTTAATACTAATAAAATTATTCTTGCATTAAGGGGATTCCTTCCCAGGAGGAGCTGGGGTATTGGAAACTGATGATACTATTCTGTGTGCGTGCTTATCCCCCTCCCCTGTGTTGTTTTCAGCCATATGAGATCAGAACTGTACCTTGAAATTAAGAAATCCAAAAGGAGAAATTAAACTTATTTTGTAGGAATCTTTGCTTAAGATTTTTGGTTTTCTGACTCAGAAAGCTCCCTGTGGGTTTTGAAATAGTCCAGTCTGGGGACACTGCAGAAAACTTATTTCTGCTGTATTTTGCTATAGAAAGCTTAATTCAATCACTCTGTGAAGATCCAGAAACGATTTGCCTTGCCTACAAATGTGCCCAAAAATGTATAAACTTGCAAATTGTATTTTTTCCCTTTGGGGGCATATCTTCACAGTAGATTGTCAGATTTCACAGAACCTTGTAAGTCTTCCCAAAGTACCCTGCAGTGAAAAGAAAAGGTAGTCAAAAAAAAGTAAAATCAAAACCCCAAACCCCAGCAACTTAGTCATCTGTTCAGCAGAACAGCTTTATATGTTTTATTTACAATATATAACTCTTGGTTTAGCATACTCGTTCTCATCTGTGAAGAGATTTTCAGGGTTCAAGCTTTACACTTTAATGTCAGAAAAACTTAAAATAGATGTACTATATTTTCTGGTTTTTAAGTGTGATAGTCATATAGTCTCCATATATTCCATACGTTTCTACTAGAGAGAAGACACTAGTATTAAAATTACTGGACATCCAGTATAGCCACAGAATATAAGATAAATTTGGGTTTTGTATTAAATAGCATTCTTTAGAATTAAGCTCAAACAAGTGGTTGCAAATATGAAATGTTTTATCTTCAGTAGGTAAATGCTTTCTCTTTTATTTTGAATCTACTCTCATACTTCTTTCAAAGTGTTTCAGGATGGTTTTGATTTCTGTTACAGTTTGATTTCCTTGAGTGAGGTTTGTAAAGGGGCAAAGTACTTGCACTGCCTTGTCCCCTTTTGCTCTTCATTTCTGTGTTTGCATAGCTCACATTGTATTCATTTTCATCAGTGTGGTCACTGAATCTAGATATTTACAATTCAAATTCTACTTGTGTTAGAATAGAATTTTAGAAATAAGATGCTAGTTGTGCATATACTAGCATGATTTATAAATTTCAGATTTGGGAAAATAATTAGCTCAAAGACAGCATGTGGAGAAGTTACCAAAACATTTGGCTGTGTGCACAGTAGTTTTTCTAAAGGTGGTTGTCAGAAATGAGTTATTCATCATCCTGAAGTCTGGGAAATTCAAAGGCCACTGGGTGAGTTTGCAAGTGCACTCTGTCATCCTTGAAAGGCAACAGAGGTGACCTAGTCCCCAGTGACTAGGGAAAGGCAAGTGCCGTACCATCTTCATAAAAGGCCAAAAATGCAGTGTGGGGAACTAGAGGCCAGTTAGCCCTAATGTTATCTGTGGGAAACTTACAGACCAAAACATCTTGGAATACATTTTTAGACGCATAGGGAGAAGAAGTTGCCTGAAAATGCATTTTTGCCTCACTGAAATTTTCGCTTTGTCAGTTGAAGTGCACCAAATGTCCTGTCTTACTGCATTCAGGAAGCTATTCTGTATGTGCTGCATAAATTATGAATACATTTGTTATCCAGAAGTTGGAGGTAGGTGGTAACTGTAGGAAAGCAGTAGGAAGTAGCATTTTTATGATTTGCATATTTTGCATTGATTGCAGCTTTGTGCACAGACCAGTGCTTTGTTAATTTTCTTGGGTAAATTCTTCAATTACAGAGATTGAAGACAGATATTGTCATATAAAAATCTGTTTTAAAAATATTCACCTAACAAACAAGGCAAAATGCTATCTAGTAAATAAAATCAGATCTTTTGGGGGAATTAAAAAAGAAAAAAAAAAAAAGACTTGAATTGCATCTTCAGTGGGAGTGTGCTGAGGCTGCAATGTCTGTTACCATAGGGCGTGTAACATTTATCCCAGAGTCCCTAATTGTGCCAGCACAGTAAATTAATAAAACTTCCAGCCTGATGTAGCGAAAGCTAATGTCTAGAACTGTCTAGTAATAGTTAAATTTTCCTGCTTGCTTGCTTATTTTCTGTTGTTTGCTTCCGATTTGGTTAGGCAATTACTCTCTACAACTCCTCCGTTATCAAATGAAAGCTTAATGATTTTCCTTAATTTTTTAACTGGATTCCAATATCCATTGTTAGGAAAATAAAATTTATTTTCAGCCATTTGCTGGTTATGGGCAGAGCCAATAACCTGTTAAAGTTACACAGTACCTACTCTTTAAACCCTATTTTTTGTTGCATGAATTAAGAATTTTATAACATTTTTTTCAAAGATTGCTTATGTAAGAATGTCTCAGCTTTTTTTTTCCTTTTTCTCTTTTGATTTCACTGGTAAACACACCTGCGGCTTGTTTAGTGTAAAACCAGCTTGACTGGCAGCAGCGCTTCTATTTTTTCTGAGAAAGTAGAAGGTAGCATGGGCATCAGCATTTAACCTCAGAGCTGACAGAAGCTCAGCCTGGATAAAATCAAGATGTTGGCCAAAGCAATCAAAAAATGATGGATTTGAGCTTTTTGATACAGTATAGCTTTTAGTTATTCAAGTTCACAGTCTAAGCAAATGGGAGCTGCAGCTCCTTGGTTTGTTTAGTTTCTGCATTTTGTGATCTAAAAATACGAGGTTGTCTGATCACTTAAGACTTTTGGTGACATCCAGTATAGTTTAATCTTTGCTGAGTAAACAATGTCTACATGAGCTACATAAAATTCAGACTCATGTTCTGTAGATAGTAGTGCTTTGCATTTAGTTTCCAGATGAGGAACAGATACTTGCTATTCAGAACAAATAATTTTACAACTTAGCAACTGAGCAACTGTGGTGTCTTCATGCTTTACCTTGATGTTTCAGAACTCCGATATCCTTTAAGCAACAACATACAGGAATTATCTTATTAAGATTACAGAAATGATGAAAGAATCGACCAAGACTTACATCTTGCTGTGCCACGTTGCATTAACAGAGTATCGTATGGTCTTCAGAGAACTTATAGACTAAACGAGTAAAAACAGACATGGACTTCAAAAGTTTTATGAAGCACAGCAGAAGACAGGAAAAATGGCAAACACAAGTGTTGTTGACATGGCATTAGCTTGTTATGGGTGTAGTTGTTAGGAGTTTGGTTTAAATTCAAAAGAAAGAGCTGAGAAGGCGGCTGCGGGACTCCTGGGCCATGAGAGGAGCAAGTGCTGCCAGGGTAAAAGTAAGTGGAGAAAAGCAAATGTGGAATAGCGGGGAAGGCTGGAGGGAACAGACAGTGCAAAGCATATATGGTCCAGTCAACTGCAAACATTTTCAGTGTGCAAAGACCACTGGTTTGGTTGCTCTTTGAAGCTGTCCGTGGTGCCTAGTGTCTGTCCCATTCCTCCCCCAGCAATATGCCAGGGAGCAGTAGGGTATGGTTGGGTTTCTTGTACCCCAAGGATGTGAGGGGCTCCTCAGCCAAGTTCTGCACCCTGTGGTGTCTGCCAGACCTTGTCTTCCCCTCCTTGCCAAGCACAGAAGTCCCCAATTTAGCTCCATCTGCAACTCCTCCAACCATCTGGAGTTCACGCCTCCTTCACAGCAGCAGAACTAAAGCAGAAATCTAAGAATGGGGTGTGTTTGTATCAGTTTAGACTACTGTTGTTGTCTTTTTTAAAAATTGTAATTAATATTTGTACATTGTGTATCTTCAGGAAAATAAGGTATATAAAATTGAATGTTTAATATACTACTTTATGCCATTCTGAAATAATTTTTAAGATAGTTGTTAAAGCTTTAAAATATTTTGGCTCTTTAAAGCTTTCACACTGGAAAAAACTAAATTTTGAAATGCGTAACTTGCAGAGGAGGGAAGAGGCTGGATATTTAAATGATAGTGTATCCTTTCTTTCAAAAAAGAAGCAAAGTGTGCTGCATTTTTAATGTTGATAACTCCCCATTAAAAAATTTAAATGCTCCTAAATGACTTTAATTTGCTGAAGGACTGCCTTTTTCTTTCAGATGTGTTAGAATTCATGTTAGCACTACTTTGCCCTTGTTTCTGAATTATTTTAATGACGGCAGCCGCTCCACCAAGCTGTCTGTCAAGATGTGGGTGGCAGGCTATTATTTCACTTCGTAAATCATAATTTACAGGGTTTTTTATATCTGTCTTGGGGATAAACACTTTACGCTTTGTGTTTTCAGCAGCAATATAAAATGTAATTGATACTTAAAGCAATATGTTAGAAATATGGACAGAGAAAGCCAGGAGTGAAAAATCACAAATGTTTAGTTTTTCTGTGGGTTGGTCTACATACTGAGCATTTTTTCCATCTGATTTCATATTCTTAGCACTTCAACAGAGGATGATGATGAATTACATTTACATGATTGCTGCCTGTAGGTGACTATAAGGATGTTTCTTTAGTTACAGACACTCAACAGATCAGTTAGCTCAACAGGGTCATTTTGTACCATTTCTCATGCTGCTAAATAAACTTACCACTTTGTGCTATTGTCTTCCAGATTCATGAAAAACTGCATTATTATGAGAAACAGAACCCGGTGCCCATACTCCACGGTGCAGCAGCCTTGGCAGATGATGTAAGTGTCCCCTGCTGAGATCACTGGTACCAAGTCTCCCAAAAAACTGTCTGCAAGCAGAACTCCTCATAGTGCAAACATATGAATATAATCCTCTGAGCTGAAATCATAAGAAGCTGCAAATGTTTCCAAAGGTGCTGTCATCACCGGGCTTGTTGCTGATACTACTTTGATTTTTATTCACTTGCCTGTTATAAAAACATTGCATCTAGATAGCCTCTTGTTCTGCTTTAGTAACTACGTAATAGAAATTACAGGTTCGAACTCTACTGGGAGGGGAAAAAGCTGTCAACTATTGGTGTTTTGAGAAAGTCACAGACAAGAGGAATGCTTTGGAAAAATAAAGACAAATGAGATAGCAGCACTGCTGACAGAACATGAAAAATGACAGATAACACTACAGAAATGAAGCATATGAAATGCCTAGGAAGGAGGTTTGTTTAAAAAAAAAAATCAAAAACTATTGAACAAAAAGTACACTAGTGATTTATTGATATTGGAGCTTTCCAAATTACCTTCATAACCAAAAAATAAATTGTAAAAGTGGTCGGCATTGATGGAGTAGTTAATTTCCTGTTACTATAATTTTTATTTTAAAGAAAAAAATCCGACCTGCCATTTCTTGCTATTTGGTTAATTCTAGGATTCAGATGAATTGTGCACACACCTGTATAAACTATGACTGAACCTGAGGTAGGCCAGGATAGAGAAATGTTTAATAAACTGTGGTTTAGGTGAAATCCAGAAATCTGTGTTGCAATTGATGATCTCAGGTTGTTTTTTGGAAAAGGCAGTATGTATTAGGATCCGTTTCAAATATGGAATGTTTGAAACTTCACATACTTTATAGATGTTTTAAAATCTTAACTATTTTTTATATAATTAATAGCATTTGATTTTTAAACTTTACAAATGCTTAGATGTTGTGATTTGAAAATGGTAAAATTTTAATGAAAAACTAAATTAAACATATTTGAAGTCTGTTGAAAAAAGGATGTAATGTAATTTAGTCATGTTTCAGTAGGAGAGCTATATCCTGTAACATACCAAATACAATAATGCATTAGCTTTGATATCAGGCATATATTAGTAATATTTTTTTAACCTTCAAGTAGCTTTGAATAATGTTGATAGTAATTTTGAAAATTAGAAAGCTGGTTGAAATTCTCTTCATTAAGTTCTTGGTGACATATTAATAATCCTTGTTAACATTTGTGTTACGGATCTCTGGCTTAAAATTCTTTATAAGAATCGTTTCTTATTTTTGGATACAAAACTTAGTTCTTGATATTTTCAGAAATGCTGAGCAATCTCATTCTGTTTTCAGCCCCATTTAAAACGTATACTTCTGGAAATCCCCAAATTAAAGTACTTTGTCACTCCCCAGTTGAGAGGTTGGGGGTTTTAACCTTATGTGAATTTATTATTATGTATATATGGTAGTATTTTAAAAATGTGTGCATGTTGTGACATGAATATCTCTAGACATCTGCCTACTTTTTAAGCACAGCTTCTTTCTAAAGATCTTTGTGCTGTTCTTCATTTTTGCTTATGTGTAGCTGAACAGCTGGTTTTATGGGCACCGTCCCATAGAATGAGGATGTCCTTTGGCAGCTGACGTCAGGCTAGCACATTGCAGGATTTCGTGTTTTAATAGTTACCAGCAAACTTTGAGGAAGGTAATAGACATGCAGTGGGCTTTGTAACTCCAAAACCCATGAATTTCCAGGATTAAAGTGCTATTCAATTTTTGGCATGTTTGTCTGATTAGCTGTCAGCTTCAGGGATTTAAGAGTATGTAGGTAATATAAAGCACACTTCTATTTCAATTGGCTTTAAATTAATGTTTTTGTCTTCCTAGTGATAGCAACTGTTCTACAGATAAACAAAGAAGGAGAGATCCTTATTAGCGAGTGAATATTTTCTGTTTGATTTAAAATGCAAATCTGAGATGCTGCTAATCTAACTAAAAACTGTTTAAGGAGTGTGGTTTTTTCCACACTGTGTTATTTTTTTAAAGCAATTTTAGGGGTAACAGTTGTGGTGAGGCTTCTTTTCTAAACACTTCCATATTCCTAGCTGCCATACCTTCTCTTTCCTCACCCCCAGTGACTTTTAGGCTGAATTTCCCATCAGAGATTCTGTTTGCCTCTGATTTTGGAGCAGCAGTGTCTGGCATAGGACTCTTGCTTTCATGCAAGTGATCTAAACATTGCTGGGAGTATAGGTTTATATGGCAGAGAAGGCCTCTAGGTTATTAGGAAGACTGTTCTGGCAAAAGAAGTTTCAGAACTTTCTTCAGAAGCTTTAAACTCACAAGCCCTGGTGCTCCTCATCTCACTAGTGACACTCCACATCTGCCTTTCTCCCTTGCTTTGTCTTCCCCTCTCTATAGTGGCAGCTCTTTGTAAAGAACTTGGTGAAATGTTACACGTCCCTCAACAGAGAATCATTTCTCAGATAGCTTTTCATGCAGTCTTAGGCTTAGGAGGTGATTGGCACAGTATCAGTGTGCCCTAAGTATGAGATGTAACTGCTGCTGGCAGCTGTCACACATCTCGGTGCTTCAAAACCAACGAATAAAAATCCACTCCAAAACTGCTAGAAGCACAACAAGCAGCTCTGGTGGTAACTGCTTATCTGGAAACATAG
The DNA here is from genome assembly GCF_023634155.1 of Falco peregrinus. Lineage (NCBI taxonomy): Eukaryota > Metazoa > Chordata > Aves > Falconiformes > Falconidae > Falco > Falco peregrinus. Next base: position 47,151,360 of record NC_073725.1, on the reverse strand, counting down.
CTTGGTCTTCCTCCTTCTCTATCACACTTTGTCATCCTCCTCTTCTATCACAGGGCCTGTAAGACTTTTATGGAAATATTTGGAAAACCCTTGTGAATTATGCGAGTGAAAACAAATTTTCAATTGTTTCATCTCTGAGCAAATATTTTCTAAATTATGAGATTAAAAAGTGTGTTAAAGCAGTAACAAAATATTATTTCTGTTTCTCACTGTTTTAAATCACGTACCTGCATTCACATTTGTACCACCAAAGCAAATGCTGATTCTGCTGAAGTTAATAGATGTTCGTGCACAATTCATCTGAGAGAAGAATGCTGAAGTCATTGTCACTGAGTGATTAGTAGTCTTCATCAGTAAAACACGAATGAATAGAATTTTATTCTCTAGCGATGAGCAGTACTAGCTAGAGAATGAAAAGAGAACTGAGGGGAACCTGTGTCATATACCTGCTGTCATGCCTATCAGATTTTCTGTTTTGCAGAACTTTTCCGTAGAACATCCAGACTAGATTACTGTCAGATTACTTCAATATTTGGCTTTATGTGCCTAAAATATTTCATTCTGGTCTTTTCTAGAGAGATAATTTTCTCATCTTTTGGTATTAAGGCACAAATATTGTTAAAATTAGCTTTGATATATTTGGTGGATGTTTTTATCTATGAATTATAGCCAAAAGGCTGTGGGACTGTAGGTGATGAATTTTTGTTTCAGTCCTATTATCCTTGTATTAATTCGAAGTCTAAAAAAAAGTATTAAATCCATGTCTGATGCCTATAATTACTTCTAGAATTGTCTATTATGTATAATTATGCAAAATATACTTCTAGTCATGTATCTTTAGAATTTATACAAAATGAAACTACAAATTTAAAATTGGGCTAGACGAATAAAATTACTTGCTGCAAATAACCAATCTTTCTTTTAGACATTTTTATGATACTGATTTAATGCAAAGAAAATAAGTGATTATCTGAAATCACGTTTTGGATTATGAGCCATGTAGCTTCAGAATTTTAAACTAAAGTTCAGTGTTGTGAAATATGTTTTAGCTTTTCCTTGTTCTGGAAAAATAGTTCAAGTTTGAAATCCTGCAGTAAAATATGCCTCTTGAGTCCAAATTAGTTGAGAATGTCATGATAAGAAAAACTCAAGACATGAGCCAAATAGCCATGGGATTAAACATTAGACTGCTGCTCTATTGTTCACCAAACCACAATTTTGTAGTATAACGAAACATAAATTACTGATCTTGTTGTTATGACATAGTTTGTGTGTTTTGGGGACTTGAATTGCTGATGACCTGTTATAAACTATATTATGATTAACCCACTTCACATTTAACAAGCTCTTTCCAGTGTATGTGTAAACATAATAAAAGGTTCAGATTGCTTGCACTGTAGGGGCACTTTGCTTGCTTATCCCAGTCCTAAACAGCACAGCTACTGTGGGTTTTTGGAAGCGGTGTGGATTTCACCACCTCATTCAAAACTGTTTTTTATAGACGGTGTCAAAGTTTGATCCAGTCATTTTTACAAGCAGTCCTTTGTCTGCACGCAAAGGACCATTCACTTAAATGAAGTGCTGGGATTTGCCCCCATCGTTATAAATCAGAATGTGATCTGGCTGCACGCTTGCCAGAAATGATTACTTGTGTTAAACTGAGCCAAAAGGCCTGGCTTAAACCTGGTCCACCGAGGGCCAGAAAAAGAAGCATGGTGATTGATGGTGTTTTTCTTCATGCTGGCTTCTGTTTGAACACGCTGGAAAGTAATAACCTTGAACAAGGTAGATTCTGGGTTGTCACTGATGCACTGGTTAAAACAACGCTTTGCTAATGGTCTTTGTGTTGATTCCATCTCCCACCCAGCTAGCTGAGGAGCTGCAGAGCAAGCCACTGAGCAGTGAGATCAGAGAACTGTTGAAACTCCTCTCAAAACCCAATCTCAAGGTGAGGATGTGTTGCACCTACAAAGTACTTTCTGCGTGGGTGTGTGCATCTGCTTCCTCGGGCTGTGTGTGGGGTTGTCCGCTTTAATGAGTATGTGTACTTTTAAGAAGGGATGCAGTGTTAATCAGAAATAGCTGTTATGAAGAAACACATTTTATGTTGCCCATAAATTGTTATGGTGTTACTGATTTTTATAAAAGGAATTCGGTGGAAAGCCATCACTCGCTCACAACAGATATTCCAAAAAGTACATACTTTGGGGGCTTTTTGGCTTTTTGCTAACTCTCATTACATGTGCTTCATAAATTTATTACAAATGTGCTTTTACTAAGAATTTGTCAGTGGTGCCACTGGTTTGATTGCACCATGTATATAAGTAGCACAACCTGGTACTTGGGACAAAATTCCTGATGGATGTTATTTTTTTAAAAAAAAATATTTTGAAGATTTTCTGCAAAACTCCTGGGGGTTCTCTGTGGTGCTTTTGGGGAACTTGGTAGCTTTTATCGGACAGTAGACTATAGAACCATTGAACCACTCAGGCTGGAAGAAGATTGTTTAGTCCAACACGCTGTTCGAAGCAGGGTCAACACTGAGTTCCGAGCAAGTTGCTCAGGGCTTTCTCCCATCAGACCTTGAAAATGCCCGGGAACAGACATTCCACAAACGCTCTGTGCAGCTTCTTCCAATTCCTAATTATTTTCCTAGTGGAAACTGTTTCCTTATATCCAGTCAGAACCTTCCCTGTTTATCATTGTTAATGCACGCTATCCCATTATTTTTCAACTCTAAAGAGAAGGGAGATGTTAGTGCTCTAGAGCCATGTTGCAATGGTAATTAATGCAGCAGTTGATAAATGTAGAGGAAAACTGAAGAGTGGTCAGGAGCCCTTTTTAAGACAGTTGCTTCTTTACGTTCCCTGTAAAAGAGTGATCTCAAAACATAAGACGCTATGATATCTTCAAAGTGATACAAAATTTTGAAGATCAATTATGCTTCCTTTGTAAAGGATTTTTGCAGTTTGCAAAATAGTTTCCATAGTTTGCAAAGTGACAAGCATTTTTTCTCTGAAATGGTAAGTGATGCCAGTGGTGTATTACAAGAGGAACTGTTGCTGCATCAAATTGCAGAGATCCTAAGCTTCACTGTAGGTACTTCCTTGGTGACTGTCCGTGCATGTTTTGTACTTCTGAAGCTTTAGTGGGTTGAGTATGAAGACAGCTCGTTTGTCACAACTGCATCTCTCCCTCTCCCTTTCTTGCTTTCTCTTTCTCTCCCCCTCTCCTTGCTGTCTTACTCTCCTTCCCTCTCTCCTCCATTCACTCACTCTTGCTGTCTGTTCCTTGGAAGTGGTTAAATGCAATGTGATAATCTTAGCGGGATTTCAGGGAAACAAGTGCCTTCACCTCGGCATGGTTAATATGATTGAACAACTGCAGTAACTTACCAATTGTCTTTTTTTGGCTGCAGTGGGAGATGGCCAGCTGCAGGGTACCAAGCCTGCATGGCCAGACTGCCTAATCCTGCACAAGGCACTCATGTTTCCCTGCCCTGCATGCCTTGCAGGTGTTTGTGTGAGTTGGGGGAAAGGACTGACAGTGTGCATGATATTTTTGCCTATCCATTTTCTTCTCCACCTGCCATCTCATGGCAAATATGCCTGGGAGAGATGGTAAATTATCATGGCTCCCTCCTCCATCATGTTGACCAGGCAAGTGTACTGCATTCAGTCAGAGGCTGTTTACTTGAGATTCCTCTGTTGATTTCCCCTGCTCTGTCTTGGGCAGAAAAGGAAAGGAAGGAAATTGCTGGGACTCAGTATTTCCATTTCTCCCCCAGAGATGCCATCGAGTCTCGTCAGCTGTATCTAAGATTATGCTGTACGTTGCATAAGATTTTCTAGCCCTTCACTATTAGATTGATGGCTGGAGAGGGTTTCTTTGTTTCTAGATTCCTGGGGCAAAATGATGTCTAGAACGACTCTTTCCCACACATCTGAAATTGCTTGGGCTAATTGATCCATCTTTTCCAATCATGTTGCATAGGCCTTATCTAAAAACTTGTATGTGGCTTGATTTGGGATTGACTTTAAGGTGGCTTTCCTGACCTGGCTTATAACTGCAGGGTTAGCTGGAGCCAGCAGGAGAGCTTCCACTTCCCTGCAGCTCTGCTTTAATGTTCATGGCACAATGAAGGATGGTTAGGATTAGTTTACTACACTACATCACCACCTCCCCAAGTTTGGTGGTGTAAAGGGACAGGTTTAGCAAGGTGATTATATCTTCACAGGTTTGGTTAACGTGCCAAAAAATGCTGGGAGAGGTTTCCAGCAACTCTCTGATTAGATGAATATTTCTGTATTTTCATTTTGTGTTACAGAATTGTTTGTTGAATATATTTCTGGGTGTTTGCATCTGATGAGTAAAGCTTTGACAAATCTGGTGTTCATGATTTTCATTCATAGAGATTTGTTTTTAAAGAAGAAATTTTTTCTGAGACAGTTACATTTATGAGACTTGAGATTTTCAAAATGCCCTGAAAGTCATGCCAAGGTTTTGTCAGGTGCATTTTCTTCTGGAAAAAAATAAATTGGACATTTCTGGTCTTTTAAAAACTGGATGCAATATCCAGTGACACTGTTTTTTTTCCTGCTCTAAAATGTGGCATCCTTTACCATAATTATATGAACTAGCAGTGGTTGGGGTTTATCTTTTCTAATTAAAACAGAGCTTTGGAAGTAGAACAGAGCATGTAGCTCTGGGAAATCAAGTGAATTTGTTCATCTGCGTGTGAGATACAGCATTTGCATTCTAGATTTAAAATATAATTGCCGAGTCCCGTGGATGCAGGCCAGCTGCATCTATTCTAAATTTCCAATGTTGAATAAAGACTTACAGTTTACATTCTGTAATCCTGCTCTACCTTGTTAAAGATACCAACAAGTAGAACAGTATTTCCATACCTTAGAACCCAAATCCAGTTGAATGCAGTATTTGAATTTTAAGCAGACCAGAAATCAGCTCTTTGAAATGCATCTTGTTATCTCTTATTTAGAGAGTGCAAGTACAGCGATGTATATAAGCAATGTATATATCTTCAGGTCTTTTCCATCATAACTGCAAGTATGTGATCAAATGTTTGCAATCAGTTGAGGAAGATAACTGTTAATAAATGCTTACACTTCCAGAGTATGTGTATGCAAGTTTAAAAGGTCTGCTGAGTTGGTTAAGAAACAGCTCATGTTTAGCATGTCAAAGTTAGAATGAGGTAAATAACCAGAACTCGATGTACTGAAACTTATATTTCTGTGCTTGTGTTTCTTAAAGCTGTGAGGTATGTGGGGATTTTGGTTGGTTGGTTTTATTAAGTTGCAATAAAATATATACCTTAAAGATACATTAAAAGTATAAACCACAAAGTTATATAAATTCATAGTCAGGCCAGGTGCCATGGTTTAACCCCAGCTGGCAACTAAGCCCCACGCAGCCGCTCGCTCACTCCCCCCACAGTGGGATGGTGGAGAGGGTTGGAAGAGTGAAACTGAGAAAACCCGTGGGTTGAGATAAAGACAGTTTAATAGGTAAAGCAAAAGCCGTGCATGCAAGCAAAGCCAAACAAGGAATTCATTCGGTACTTCCCATGGGCAGGCAGGTGTTCAGCCATCTCCAGGAAAGCCGGGCTCTGTCACACATAACCGTTACTTGGGAAGACAAATACCATCGCTCCAAATGCCCCCCGCTTCCTTCTTCCCCCAGTTTATACACTCAGCATGACGTCATATGGTATGGAATATCCCTTTGGCTATTTTGGGTCAGCTGCCCTGGCTGTGTCCCCTCCCAGTTTCCTGTGCCCCTCCAGCCCTCTTACTGGCAGGGCCCAAGGAACTGAGAAGTCCTTGACTTTGTACAGACATTACCAGCAAGAACCAAAATCATCAGTGTGCTATCAACATTGTTCTTACACCAAATCTAAAACACAGCACTGCACAAGCTACTAAAAAGCAAATTAACTCTACCCCAGCTGAAACCAGGGCACCAGGGCATCCTGTGGGCAGTGCTGCGTGGCGCTGGTCTGAATGGTGTTTGGAGCAAGCAAGGGTGTGCTTGGGTGATTTGAAGTGCTGGCAGATCGGGCTTGGATCTGTCTGCTCTAGCTCTCTGTAAATATAATTTAGATTTCTGAATGGGAAATTTCTGTCTTCCACTGCTGTCTCTGTTTGCTGGGTATTGTAGCAGCAGCGCTCACCGACCTTTTCTGCCTTGCAGTGGGACAGGCTGTGGAAAGCCTGTGTGCTGGCAGCACCTCCAGGTCTTCCCCGCTTCTGCTCAGGTCTTACAAGGCACACGAGGCTGATGCACCTGTGTAAAGCTTGCTGAGCACAGACCTCACCTACTGGCCTTTCTTCTGATGGATGTTTTGAATTTTTTTTTAATAATTTCCATTTTTTTCCAACATAGGACCTGGTACTTTAAATTAATTGCATATTAGATAATCTGTGTAGTGCTACCACCGATTCCATTATGAGTGTTAGGTAGTGTGGTGTGTCTGCTTATAACCTGACGTGAATGAGGAATGGAGGGAGGATTGTGTTGCTGTCTGTAAGGTTTTATTCTGTATAATTCGGGCCAATGGGCTGTATTTGAAGGTGGTAATTCCTCACCTGCGTGTGAGTGGGTACTGCACCCACTCCTGGTTTTTTTCTCAGTTTCTGGAGTAACTTTTTAAGGCTTATAATTCATGAGGTGAAACCATGAATTAGATTATTTTTAGCCCTATTTCAAGCTTACTTTATGAAGGAAGCATTTAGAAGATGGTTTGTGTTTTCAAGATTTGGGTTTTATATTCCAATTTTGTCAATGGACTTACATTGAAGTTATATGATTTTATATGTTTGAATGAAACTTAATGAGGAACTTACATAATAAGCATTGGTGTTCCCCAGGGCTCAGTACTGGGGCCAGTTCTGTTTAATATCTTTATCAATGATCTGGACGAGGGGATTCAGTGCACCCTCAGTAAGTTTAGAGATTACACCAAGTTAGGGGGAGTGTTGATCTGCTGGGGGGCAGGAGGCTCTGCAGAGTGGTCTGGGCAGGCCGGACCGATGGGCTGAGGCCGGTTGTATGAGGTTCAACACGGCTCAGTGCCGGGTCCTGCACTTGGGACACAACAACCCCCGGCAGGGCTACAGGCTGGGGCAGAGCGGCTGGAAAGCTGCCGGGAGAAAAGGCCCTGGGGGTGCTGGCTGATGGCCGGCTGAACACGAGCCAGCAGTGTGCCCAGGTGGCCAAGGCGGCCAAGAGCATCCTGGCTTGTATCTGAAACAGCGTGGCCAGCAGGGCCAGGGCAGTGATCGTCCCCCTGCACTGGGCACTGGTGAGGCCGCACCTCCATACTGTGTTCAGTTCTGGGCCCCTCACTGCAAGAGGGATGCAGAGGGGCTGGAGCGTGTCCAGAGACGGGCAGCAGAGCTGGTGAAGGGTCTGGGGCACAAGTCTGATGAGGCGCAGCTGAGGGAACTGGGGTTGTTTAGTCTGGAGAAGAGGATACTCAAGGGGGACCTTATTGCTCTCCACAGCTCCCTGACAGGAGGCTGTAGGCAGGTGGGGTCGGTCTCTTCTCCCATGTAACAAGCAACAGGACAAGTGGAAATGGCCTCAAGTTGCACCAGGGGAGGTTTAGATTGGATAATAGGAAGAATGTCTTCACTGCAAGGATGTTAAAGCATTGGAACAGGCTGCCCAGGGAGGTAGTGGAATCGCCATCCCTGGAGTTGTTTAAAAAACATGTAGACGTGGTGCTTAGGGACATGGTTTAGTGATGGACTTGGCAGTTCTGGATTAACACTTGGACTTGATGATCTTCAAGTTCTCTTCCAACTTAAATGATTCTATGAATATACCGTTTTCCATGTGTCAAAGAAAGGAAGAAATGTCCTCTAGCTTCCTTGACTAATGACAAGATTAAGGTTACTTAATGTATATTGTAAATACACAACATGTGAAGCTTGACGTAACACTAAACATGTCTCTTACATGAGGCTTTATTGTTTTTGTTTATAACATGAAGATTAGACTGTATAGTGAGTCTGTACATGAGCAAATGATGCTTCTGATTTAAGAGAAGACACTCCTGTGTGTGCTTTTTTAAAAAAATATGAATAATAGCATAAATAAATAAGTATTCTCAGCTTTAATGGTTTATAATTTGGAGAAATTTAAGGAACTTACGTGACAGCAAACAGTATGTATGCGAAGAGGGGAGTTGTACAAAATTTTCAAAAAAACCGGCAAAAATGTTTTAAATTATGATGCATCAGATAGGCACCAGTGCAATTGAGAGAGATGTCTTTATAGAGTTGTTCAGGGGGTGTATGAATCTGGAAGTATTGCTATTGTCTGAGAGCACTACATGTTTCTGTTTTTCTAAAAAAATAGCTATAGTATCTAGAGAGAAAATATTTTTCATTGTCATGCAATTGTATAAATCAGGATATATAATTGGAAGACTAAGATTCAGGTATATAATATATATCTGTTATACACAAATATATATCTATATACACCAAATATATCTAAAAAGGAATTTAATTCTGGATTTCTAATGCATGTCACAATCAAGTTAGCAAAATGGTCTTACCTGTCAAAAGAGATGTAAATGGGAAGAAGGGAAGGGGGCACTAGAGTTATTCTGTCAGTCACAGGGCAGAACCTGAATGCCAGACACTGTAAGGAAAGAGATGTAGTATATATGAAAGAAGATCAAACTAAGAATGAAAGACTTTGAAGCTTACAAATTCTCTTCCACTTTTAAGTAAAAAGCTTTCTTGAATAGTAGCTCTCGGTTCCTGTTATAACAAGCTGGAAAAAGCTTTGTTGTCATATTGAGCATATTTGTTGTCAATTTTTAAAACTGAGACGTGAAAAACTAAACCAATTAACTATAGGAATTTTTAACATTTTAGGCTCTTTTTTTTTGTTGGTGTGGCTGTAAACAAAAAAGACTATAGAAAGAATGGAACATCTTTTATTCCATTGAACAGTGATCTCAGTTACCTAAATTTGAGACAGGCTCAGGATATATTCAGATATTCAGATCTAAATAGCTCTTAACTGTGTTTGCAACAGCAGTTACATTGCTGATCATTCCATATTGAAATGAGCAATTTACCATTTTAAATTAATCCCTATTTGGGTAAATTTAGTGTCTTTTAAATTCATACAAAACATGTATTTTGTGGTCACTGGTTTAATGGGCATAACAAATAGTTTATACCACTGTGCTAAAACTACTCTGGAGGATGTTTATCTCTTATGACCCAGAGGAAATTAAGCTTTTTAAATGTCCTAATGCTAATGGTGGTTCTGCCTGTTTTAGTGGAGTTTTTCTTCTGTTTGTGTGTGCTGAAGGGTTTGCCAGCTGCTAGTCTGAAAGGTAAACCAGGTACCTAAACAAGGGTATGAGGCAGGACTGTGAATGACTTCAGCACATCATGATACACAAGAATGTAAAGTATTTGGACCACTTTGGGCACTGTACCTGTAGCTGTAGAGGGAACAAATGGTGGAACATACTTGAAGTATTTTTCTTGGCTTCTCTTTTGTTACCGTAGAATCAACATAATATTGGAAGTAATTTTAAGATAACTTGCAGAGTGAAAGGAAAATCACTTTCATATAACTGGGGATGTTTTCAGATTAATTTATTCATGGGCAACTTCAATGTGCTGTTGAGACAATATATAGATTCTTTAAGTTGTTTTCAGGTTTTTTTTAATTGCTTTCAAATAGCAAAGATACATACCCCAGAAAATTGTAAGTAAGATTTATGATTGCTGTTTTATCTGCTATTCATTTGAGGTGTGCTTGACATCCAGTTTCACAAAGCATAAAAATTTTGCGTTTGTAAACATTATGATCTAATAAGTACCTCAGGCTTTCCTTCAGAATAGAACCAGGAGTTAAACAAAACTAAAACTGCAGATAATGAAGCCAGGGCACTTTGTTTGTGATGGTTTTCCTGCATTTGTTTAGGTTTCTTTAAAAAAATAAATAGTGCTTCTTTTAGCTTGAAGCATACCTTTTTCTGTTGTCCTGTCCTGTCCTGGTTTTCCTGTATTTACTGGGAAGTTTATAAATTCTAGCCTTCATTTGATAAATAACTGCTGATACCATCATATCTGCCATCTGAGGCTTACTAGATTTGCCCAGTGGCCTAATAGACTGTTCTGATCAAAGTGCTACTTGTTCTGGTAAAAACCCAAACATTTTAAGCCTCTCTCAGCGGAGCCTTGTAAAGCTGCCTTACAGTCACTGGCAAAAATTGACAATATAATTTACTGTGCAGGAAACAGCAGGCATTTTTCTACAAAAACTTCAACGTACAAAGCACTCAAAGAAAATATTGGGCTATCATAATATAAAACAAAATCTGTTATTGCTTTGGAAAGTTCATGAAGCATTTCTTGTAACATGTAATTAAAAAATCTTAATCTAAACTTTGCCTTCTTTCCAACATTTTCTTTGTAACTAGACTTGCTGAGGATTTTCCATCAGGGCCTTTTCATTGAAATATGCAGTTTCTGCAAAGTCAACATTTTCCACTGGAAATTGTTGGGATTTGCCTATAACTTGTTCAGGCTTTTGTATCTGGAGAACCCAAATACAAATTTTAGGTTAGATAACATCTGAACTACATTTGAGCTGTTAGTATATCCCAGGCATTCGGAGGACTTTTTGGCCCTGTCCCTTGAGAGGCCTGTCTTCCCAAATGCTCTGGGAGACCATTCTCCTTCTCTTTATGATATATTCATGCTTGCACATGATAGCACAAACTACAATATCTGTTCAAGAAGCATAATTTCCCATGATTTATAACTATTTACTCATCAGTGGTCTTTGAGGTTTGCTGGTAGAACTAGTTACAGGAGTTGTGTTCTTATATTAAGAGATTTTACTATACAAATTAGTTTAACTTAATTGATATGGTGAGCTGGAGTACATAGTACTTCATATATCAACTGAAAAGTTACCTACATAATCTTCATTTGCAAAATCATATGCCATTAATTTGTAAATCTGCAAAAGCCTGCTTGATTTTGGATGGTATGCTGTAAAATATCAGCAGTGAGAGAGAAATATTTATTTCCCTCTGAGTAATGTATGCAGATCACTGCAACAATAAGCAAAGACCACAGCACTGATGGTTTGATAACGTTGGTTGGATTGGTTGATGGGAACATAGGTGTTCTGGCCATACCAGCCATGAAGCTAGGGGAGAGGAGACAGTGCTGGGGAGACTTTTGTTGGCAACTGAATGAGATCCTTCTGCCCAGTGTTTCCTGCCTTGAAAGTACTTGCCACTGGGATGCCGTCCATCACACATTTTGGCAACCTTGTTTTAAGAATAAAATCTATCTTTGCTCTCTCTTTTTAGCTTTAGACCTTTACTTCCTATTTTCATGTCTGCTTGCACCCATAATTCAAAGGAGGTTTTTAAAGAAAAGGTGGGGAGTCCTGGGAGAATATGTTCTGTCTTTATTTTTGGAATTTTCGTGTTACTGGAATGGAGTAAGCAAAACAAAAATGTAACACAAAATAGTCCTTTTAAAAACAGCAATAAAAGCCTTGATTTATTTTTTTTTTCCACATCTCACAGGCAGAGAACATCAGAAAGCAGTTGTGGCACACTTTTAGTGTGGTAGGAGCTGGCAGAGCATAGAGATAACAACACACAGCATACCATAAGCATAGGTATAAAATGATGTAAAGGAGCTGAAAGAATACTGCATGAATATATTTAGGTAATAACCATCAGGTTACCCTGGAAATGGTCTCAGGTCCACCCCATGTGATAACTCAGCTGATGTCCAATGGACAGCTTCTCTGTCAATCTTGGATGTATGGATATGAGGTTACTCACTAGTAGCCAACATATAAAAAACAAAGTGAGAGATGTAATAAACAAGAGTGAAGCTAGGCAGGTTGGCAGCAGAAAATAAAAGATTTGAAAGTAAATCAAAGAAGTTCTTTGGTTGTATATACAGACTTTCCCACATGAAGGAACCAACTCTAACCCAGGTAAGAATGTTGAATTGCATAGACATAACTACAGCATTCTCATACAGCGTGTAAGAGTTGGCAACATTACTAAAACTGGTAATTTAGGAGGAGGGATAAATCACATCCTATTCAAGTAGCAAATCTAGTCAGCTAGTGAAAATGGAGAAACTGCACAATCATACAAAGCAAACAATCCCTTTTTTAGTTGTCAACTTTTTATACTGTTTTTTTCCTTCAGTGGTGCTTTCCTTTGCATTTGCTGGACCATGTTCTATTTGAAGTGTCCATTTACTTACTCAACAGTCTTCTCTTTTCTAGTTTGTTGATGAATCTTCAGTAGTGGTCCAGTATGGTCTCGAAATCTTTTTTCCCCCCCTTTCTGCTTATTTCTGGGTTTCTAGTCAGTGGCCCAGTGGCAAGACTCTCTTCCCATGATATCTAACTTGTAGATCTGTAAGTATCTTTATCACAAATATTTTAGAAAATTGTAAGCTTTTTTCTTATACCTGCTATTTTGCTGGCTTTGTAAAAAGAATCTTACTATTAAAGAGGCAGAATTTATTCTGTTGCACTACATCTATTTTAATATTTTATAATTCTTTCATTATACCTTTCTAAAGTACTTATAGACAATTTACTTATGTATAATGATGAAGGTAATACTCATTGCAGCTTTTTAGTTCTGCAGAATGATACCTGAATTTAGTGCAATTGATATGGAGAAATACTACTTCTAGTGTTCAGTATGGGAAAAGTCCAAAGCAGGCAAAAGTAATTACCTGAAAAACCAAACCGGTTCAATATTTTTAATTAGACATCCATGTAGTATGAATACTCTGTAGCTAAATTTAAAGACCTCCTTATCATAAACAAATCTATTATATTCTGGAGAACTTAAGTATATCCAGGTTCTTTCAACCTCAAGGAACACTAGATGTTTTACTTTTTAAGACTTTAGATGTCATGCTGTTTTCAAATAAAGGCTGGGTCATTTCTAAAAGGCACTTTCTCAGAAAAGGCAACTGCAACCTCAACTTTTGCTTTTCTTTATTATATTTTCATGTGATCTGGGGGGGGAGGTGTCTGCAGGTGGTTTTCAACCAAGAAGATATGCATGCTACTGCTGTAGACAATAACGTCAGGATTCCTTCAAAAAAGGAATTGATCAAGGATTGCCAGGATATTGGAAGAGTGCTCCTGTCTTGGCGTTTTCCACTCTGAAAACCATCTATCTGTGGTCTTGGAAGTTACTTAAATAGGGCTTAAGGCTTCAAGAACACTTTAGCTACATGATTCACATTGTGAATTTAAAACAGACTTTGTTCAGATTCTTCACTATTGATTTAAAATTTGAGCTTATTCTGCCATTATCCACAACTGAGGAAAAACACAGGGCTGTCATCTGGAAGAATATTAACACTTTTACCAGATGACACGGACGGGCTGCATGTTTCTGTGAACACTGAGAACAGTTCAACTTTGGAAGCGTCTCCAGGGGCTGAGAACAATGAGCCAGAGGAAGCAGGAGTCTGAAGATGCAGAAAGTTCACTTTTCTGTTGGCTGTTGCTGTCTGGCTACCAGCTGCAGGTAAACCCATCAGTTCAGATTGGTGAATCTGAAATCAAGAAACTGCATTTTCAGGCAAGGAAATTACCCTTTTGTGAAGGGAAGTTCATATAGTCATGAATAAAGTCCACCATAGTAAAGAGAAAGAAGTAATATATACTGAATATTGATCAGACTGAGTTGTTGCTATGCCAAGAACATTATTATATGGTAACATTAAGAACACAAAACCACACATGTACAGTATGTGTTTCAAATAACTGCATCAAAGTAAGATTGGAAGAGAAAGGGATTTAATTGCCAGCTGGACAAGCGCGAGCTAGAGGGCAACTCTGTTTAAAGTACAGATGAGACAGTTGCAAGTATGGAATGTTTTTTCTCTTTTGTACATATTTAACTGCTGTCTTCTCACACACTATATCATTTCTGAGGATTTTGTAGAGAATATCTAGGGAAAATGTAATATTAAGCCTGATTCCGCCCCCCCATGAATTAGTACACCTATGGGTTTTCTGTTTACAAACAGAAAATTATGCTTAAAGTACCTTATTTTATTTTTCTTACCATCACTGTTAAATGTTTCTTTGTCAATGTCAGTTGAATGGTGTAAATGATCTTCAGTAGCAGAAATAAAACGTTCATTTCTTTGGAAGTTAACTGATGTTTTTAATGTTATATGCTGTATGTATTTTAACTTACATTTTGTTTAGAACAGAAAATCTCAGATTTCTGTAGGAAAGTGATTAAGTTACTGCATCATCAGAAGGAATAATACTACTTTTCTGTCCGATAAGTGGTTACTGTAGCTTGTGTACTCACTTGTTCTACTGCAAAAAAGACAAGTAGTTTGCTGTTGTCCCAGCCACTTCAGCAGCACTACCAAGTTTCTCCTGCCTATAGTTTTATTGCTTGCTTCTGCTTCTAGATTATGCTTAATGCTTTAGCTAAGCAGAATTCAGCTAATGTGAGTTGAGGTACTTGTTCTCACCTGCCCTCTTGTTATCTTTTTAACCCTTATCTTGCCTCATGATTAGGGTTGTACATACTCCCTGAGCAGACAGTGGTGGTGGTTAAGACATTGCCATGTGCTGCCCTTTTCTGATGGCTGTTTTACCATCCATTTGCTGGAGAGTGGAATTAGTGGGATGGAATTCATTGGTACCTCAATGTAAAAATTAGTTCATGTATTCAAGATAGCAGGTTTGAAGACGTAATTCTCCTGTAGAATAAGAAAGGTTGTTCCTGCCCCTCCTCACCTAAATTATCCTGCTTTTTCCAGCTTAATTTTGTGCTGCTTACCAATTGTTTTTTAAAAGCATAGCTTGATTCTGAACCTTGTATTTTTATCCCTTTCTTCAAACTGTTCTCAAGTTAGATTGTTTTTCTGTGCCTAGAGCCTGTATACCATCACCATTATGCTTCAACTTTCTGCTGGTTTTATTCTCCTGCTGTCTAAATTCTTGCCCATGTGTGGCTGCTATGACTCCGATGCTTTTCCTTCTGTTCTGATGCTCCTGACAGCTTTCCTTCAGTGGGTTCAGTCTCCTCCCAGCTCTTTCAGCTTTCTTTCGCTGGATGACTTCACTCGCTTGTTTTTAACTTTATGCAAGTTACTCATAAATCAGTCTTTCCAGTCTTGAATAACTTTCTCCATAAACATTTAAATCTTGTCCCTTTGTATTTCTTCTGTAACCTTATCACAAAGGAAAACATAATACGGCAGGAGGTCTTGAGGGGATGAGCTCTGCCAGGTGATTTCCGGGACACGTTGCTGTGGTTGCCGATGAAGTTACTTTGCTCCTCCAGTGTAACTCCTCTGTCCAGCCTCAGTGGAATTTACGTCACCAAAGCAAAGCACAGAGATGGGCAAATGGCTCTGGCTTACCTGGTAGAGTTCAAGCTGAACTGCCAGGGAGGGTGGCTGGTGCTAATGACAGCAAAATCATGGACCGTTTTGTTCCATTTTGCTGGGTTTGCTGCCAGGGCAGTAATCTACTCCATAGACAAGGTAACTGGCAGCTGGGTTGGCAGTGTCACAGTCTGCTGCAGCTGTTGGCTTTCATAATGGTTGAGTCCCTGCACATTTTATGTTGATAATCTTGACTATTAATTTTTCTTTTTTTTCCAAATACCATGAAGAGGCTGCTTTTGTTTCTTTGTCCGTTATGTCTTGCATCTTTATTTAATTTACTGTTTTCTAAAATGTTTTTCTAGAGTAGTAAATGCAAACTATTTCTGAAAAGTAAAGCTTAAAATTATATATATATCTATATAATTATTTTTTAATAATGAAAATGTTAAAGCATAAGGAACACTGTTCATGAGTCAGTGGCTACTTGGGGTATTTGTACTCTTACAGATCTCAGAATATAAACAGAAGGACAAAATAATACAAAATTTGTCATTGTTTTAGAGGAGCAAAAATGTAGACAGTGTAGTTACATGATACACGTATTTCAAAATATAGAACTGTTTTCATTAATAACATTCTCAATTTAAATAAACATTTAAAGTTTCAGAACTGTTAAGAAAAAGAACTTTGAATGTTTCCAATGTCAGATTTTCTTTGTGTAAGTTGATAGTGTACAATTTCAATTTATAAACTGTGAAATGATCAGCGATAGCTATAGTATGAAAAATAGAGCAGTAGTTATTAGACTTTTCAGAGGTCTGATGAAAGTATTCATTTCCAACTAGATCATGTCTAAGAATTTAGCTGAACATCAATATTTATATTTAGGTAGTGCAGGAGTTTGAGTTATACCTTCTTTCAAGTTCTAAATATGGACCGTGTTTACATTAGTGAATCATAAGCATAGAACTTAGAGCTGAAATAAAATCTTTTTCTCCAGAGGTGCTTAAATATACATGACCCAAATCTTGGACCATGCGTGCATAGCTCTGAAGAGCTGTGTATTTGAAAACAAAACCAGAACATTAAAAAACCCCAGTTTCATCTGTACTTTTCACAGTTTCTTGTGATAGGTAAAAATTAGTATCATGGAAGTAAGTTGATTCCTTCTTATGTACAAAAAGAGAACATTATTGCCTTTACATTGCCTTGTGCATTTACTGCACAATTATTCTGGGTAAATCTTGTTCATCATAGGATCCAAGTTTCATTTCTTGGCACTTGTAATTTGTTTGCTTTTAAAAAAGTCACAGCCTTTTCTATAAAAGTCTAGTCTGATGCATAGTTTTTTTGAACTAAGGGTACATTGTATTAACTGCATGATACAAAGAGGCTGCTGAAGAAATGTCCCTTTACTCTGTGAATACGGTCTTTTCTTCATGTGTTCAGAGCATACGGAAGTTGTTTTGAGGATAGGCCCTGGCCACTTCTATTTGAATACATTAAATGAAATAAAAATGGCTTTATAATTTTGTTTGCAGTTCAATCATTACCCAATGTCTATGCTGCTGACTATTTCAAGAGCAACTACAGTGGATAGTCATGTGCTAGAAGAAGCAATGATGGAAGGCAATCAGGAAATAAATCTTAGCATGTTCAGTGTATAGCATTAGTAAGTTTGTGATGGCAGAAGCTCTTCTGGAAGCTTGACTGAGAAAAGACACAATTTCTGGCATTCATACTTTTATCTAAAATATGCATCTTTGCACTGAGATAAAGTAGCACCAGAGTCTGAGGAAAAGATATATTGAAAACTGTAGTACATTGTGGTTTAATATGATTTTGGGGAGGAGGAGGGAAGTGGTTGATAAGTTCCAGTTGTGAGTGAAGAAAAGCATGATGACTACTAGACACTGATTGGCATTGGTTCTTAATACTTGGGCTGCATCGGTTTTTTTGCATGTGGTGTCCAGGAGCCTGGTCTGGCAGTCAGAGCAGGGAAGTATCTTATTAACACTGGTGGCATAATTCAGTGTAGTAGTGGACGGAATCTGTTTTGCAAGTTTCATTGTCAAGGGTAGGTTCTTTTGAATATGTTTTAATTTGCTGCCTTTTACTCTGGAAGTGGTGCTTTAGATTATTTTCATCTGTTTTTTCTATCTGCCTGAGTGTTTTTAAACTGCAATATAGAACCTCATTAAAATGAACCAGTCCATGAATGAGCCCAAGCTTTATGTGGAAAAACGTAATTGCAGAAGACTAGTTTCAGAAGTCTTAACTGTAAGTAGCCTGAAGTAAAAGCAAACACTACTTTTGTTTTAGTGTATCTTTGATATTTCACATACATCTTTAAAGGACTGCATGTGATTGCATGGCTTTTACATATGTAATGCTTCATAATACACATTTCCAGGAGGAATGTGGAGGAATAATTGCTAGACTGAGGTTTTTAGCTCAGATCTAAAGTAAAACTAATCTGTGGTGGGAGGGAGCTGGTAATTTCTGACGATAAGTAGTACAAATTCATAATTGTGTCTTGGGAAGAAACCCAGAAATAACTAGAGTATGTTGCCATGTTTTTATCAAATTGTACAATATGCATAGAAATTAGTAAGACAATAGCAAATTCTCATGAAGCAGGCATGAACTTCCTCTGGGTTTATTTTGTTGAAGACCTGATTTTGAATTTAAACTTCAGAATTTTAAGATTACCATACGCTTTTTGCCTTCTGCTTTTGACATGATAGGTTGTAGCATTGCCTGGAAATTGTTTTCTGTTGCTACAGTCTCCTCCATTCAGGAAAAAAATCCTGGGATAGCATAATGGAAGTGCCATGCTTTTCAGAACGTTTGTGTTATCCCTGAGAACATACAGTTTCTGGTAATTCGTATACTCAGTCTAGTATTATCTGTCTTTTATTAAGTAGCAAGTAAACTGACATCAGAAAAATGTAGCCATTTTCTGTTCTGCATTAAGGAGTTTCTTCTTAAGCATTATTATAATAGATTCATTATTACAGTCATTGGTATGATATTTTCATGGTGCTTACAAGGTTGGTGTGTTGTGCTTTATCCTAAACGTCTCAATGTTTTCCAAAATGCTGTATTTTTATTGCAGAGGCTATCAATTTATACTTCATGTATTTCTGCTATTCAGACTATAACTTCTGTAACATTGAATCTTTGGGGAAAAATATCACGTCAAAATTTAAAATATTCCAAGTATTTAGGAGCAACTACGTGAAATGAGAAGCAACTGAAAACAATCAATAGAATGATACATATAGCTGTTGCTCTTATTCCTGCTATAATTCATAGGGTTTGCTATGAAAGTAAAACATTACTTAACCATTTTTCCCCAGTTTAAAAGCTACTACAAATAATGAGGACTTTCAAAATAAAGAAATTCTGTGCATTTTAGATTATAGCTGAGATTTTTTTAGAGCCTTAGAATGAGCTTTCTAACTTCCACTGAATTTTGAGTCTTGAATCTTAAAAATATTGGAAGTAAGGTCTTTTTAAATTTCTGCAAGTTCATAAATTATTTTCAGAACTGAACCTTTTGTCCACCTCTTTGAGGCTTTTTTTTTTTTAAATTCTCTTGTTCAAGCTGTGCATGAACTGGTGAAGCAACAGAGAAAGGAGGCAAGGCCATGCAACAGGTGGTTGATAAGCACCTGCCTGAACTAAATAATTTCAGCAATATGCTCCTCAATCTCTGTCATGAATTCCACAATAAATTAAAAATTCCTAACTTAATTTGGAGCTCATATGAAAGGGAGCTGGTATGAAAGGGATCCAGTTACCAGGTAAGCTTCCAGAGATCCTCTGAAGGGAATGGTTGGGCAACAGCTTAATGTTATGCATCTCATGCTTGAACAGAAGTACTGGAAGATACTTGTTTTGCTTATATGTTTCATAGGACTGCTTATTGTATCGAAGAAACTGTTTATCTAGAACAAATAGAATTATGTTCTTTAGGAGACTTAGTTTTTTTCCTGTTCAAATGTCTTGTAATTTCAAGCTGATGTGCAAAGCACTTAATATGTTCATGTGTCTGAAGACATTGTTCTGTATCCACAGTTTGCTAGATGAATACATTGTGTATATGAAAATGCATACTTTATGGAGGAGTTTCATCAGTCTGACGTGTTAAAATTGCAAACAAGAATGATATTCAATCTACATGCATCACGCTAGTAGGGTCAGGCTATAAATAATATGCTCTGCTTTGTCTTTCATGAACTTTTGAGATGCCAGATAATATACTCACTATTAATCTTTCCAGGCTTTGCTGTCTGTACATGATACTGTTGCTCAAAAGAACTATGATCCTGTCTTGCCCCCCATGCCTGATGATATTGATGAGGAAGAAGATTCAGTTAAAATAATCAGGCTTGTCAAAAACAGGGAACCATTGGTAAGTAACTCCATCTTCTGTTTTGGGGTTTTGAGTTTGTGTGCAGAGTGGGGAGTGTTCAGATTTGAATGGGTGATGTTAACTTGAAATGTGAATAGATGGACATTTTTACATATTCATAACATTCAACAATACACTTGTGACTTCCATTTGCAGTCACTATTAGTAGAGCATATGACATGAATAATAAGAATCTGGTCATTCGTGGTGTTTCAGCATTATATATGTGGGCCAGGCTGAGCATTTATCTAAATAATATATTCATCTTTTATCTTGAATTCAAATCATGAACTTGTTTTAAAATGAGAGAGGGAGAACAAATCCCCAAAGAAGTCCTGACCTTTGTTGTGAACTGTGCCTGTTAGCATTCATCTAAAAAAATGTGACCTTTTGATACACTGAAAAGGAAGCATAAAAACATATTTTAAAATACTTGAATTGAAATCTGGGCAAATTTAAGATGTCTGTTGTTGTACTTTGGATTATGAATACTAGAAAGTTAATATCTTCATAGGGATATCTGGAAAAATGAAAGGACTAAACCTAGGTTGTATTACAAGAATATTAAAATGCTTTACTGATTTGGTTATTTTTATTTGCTGTAGAGTGGGAGTCATCTTGTATAAAATTTAACTATTTTTTTTACTTCTGCAAACCAGTAAGAGCTTTGTTTTATATTATACTGGATATTTGTTTTAATGGATAGCAATCCTGAAGAAAGATCTGCAAAGTTACTTTGAGAAAGCATGATTTTGTACTTGAGATGACAGTGGGAGAGTGATGCCTCCGTTAGACATACAGGGGTAGCTTGTCCCATAGTAGTTATCTTGCTATCACTCTTATTCTTGATGGATTTCTGGGATCAATAAACAAGAAATAAGTTTTGGTATTGACTGGCTGTAGATGCCCATGGGCATAATTAAAAGTTTGACCATATGGAAAGCTTTTACTTTGCTTTAACATATTAAACTTCTTTTTCCCCCCCAAATAGTTGAATCACAACTTTAAGATTTCCTGAGGGTTTTTTATCAAAGAAATTCTTTGAGAGAGTAAACAAACTTGCTTTAGGATATAATATCAGACTATTAATTCTGAAAGATATGGAGAAATTTGAACATATAGTGTGAAATTAGTTCTAATTGGGAAGCTTATTTTTAGTGTTAATGATAACACTCTTGTTTTTTCTTGAATTTGTCAGAAAAATCTTAATAAAAATCTTAATTTACATAGTTTCATGTTTCAAACATGATTTTCTACTAAGACTTTTGTGAGTTAAATACTGTCAGTTAAAAGTACCTCAAAATGGATTGGATAAATAGCAACTCTGAAAACAAATCAGAGATTTTTTGAAAACTTCCATGATACGTACACAGGTTTTTGAAATTTTAATCCTTCTGAAAGGGACACACAGAATTGTCTAAGCCAAAGGTTATCCTTGGACTGTTCCTCAAATTCCACTCTTGCTCATTCACTCCGGCGGGATAATAAACTCTTCAAGATACCAGTGTGCCTGCTGTGGTTGAACCCTGGCTGGCGCTCAGTCCCATGCAGCTGCTCACTTACTTTCCCTGGTGGGATGGGGAAGAGAATCAGAAGGATGAAAGTGATAAAAGTCGTGGATTGGTATCAAGATGGTTTAATAGGTAAAGCCAAAGCCACACATGGAAGCAAAGCAAAACAAGGGATTCATTCACTGCTTCCCGTGGGCAGGCAGGTGCTCAGCCATCCCCAGGAAAGCCGGGCTGCAGCACGCCTAATGGTTACTTGGGAAGACAAATGCTATCGCTCCAAACATACCCCCTCTCTTCCTTCCCCCAGTTTTATTGCTGATCATGGCATCAGATGGTACGGAATGTCCCTCCGGTCAGCTGGGGTCAGCTGTCCCCCTGTGCCCCCTCCCAGCCCCGTGTGCCCCCCCAGCCCGCTCGCTGGTGGGGGGTGAGAGGCAGAAAAGCCCTTGGGGCTGCACAAGCCCTGCTCAGCAATAACAAAAACATCCCTGTGTTATCAACACTGTTTTCACCATGAATCTAAAATATAGCCCCATATGAGCTGTCATGAAGAAAATTAACCCTATCCCAGCCAAAACCAGTACAATCCCTTAGGATGTGCATCCACACTTAGCATGTCTTGTGCTAGGGAGGTAACAGAAAGGATTTTTTTAGAGCTTTCTTTTACTAGACAGGATGGCAGCCATAGAAAATACAAAAATGTGAGAGAATTCAGTTTTTCAGTTCTAAGACTGCTTAGTTTATTTTCCAAGGCAAAAACAGCCTTACAATGGAGTCTGTGATAGACCCATTAGCAAGAAGAGGCAAAGGGCAGATGCTAATTGCAGCCTACAACTACTTGAGAGTGGGGAGCTCTCAAGGACAGTAGAGTCAGACTCTTCTCAGCAGTGAAAGATGCTAAAACATAGAGCAATGGCCACAAGTTGCAGCCTTGGGAGGTTTAGACTGAGAATTAACAGAAGTATTTCATTAGGTGGGAAGTCCAGCACTGGTGCAAACTAACTGGACGTGTGGAATCTCCAGCCTGTTCCATAAGGCAATGGCTGACCTGGTCTGGCATTGGCAGTAGCCCTGCTCTGAGCAGGAGATTGGTCTGAATGACTTCCAAAAGCTGTCCTTTAACCAATGTTTCTAAGATTGTACCGTATCTGCATGGTAAAAGAGTGTTTGTGGTCTTTTTAAATCCCCAGCCTATCTTGATGTTTTATTTTTGTTGGAGAAGAACTTATAGTGGGTTCTGTTTTGCATGTTTCTTGTTCTCCAGGAAGACCTTGAGGAATAGTGCATAGCGTCCTCCTCCTGTCCATAACCCACCTTCAATCCATCTTAACATTCTTAATGTTAACATCAAACATTAATTTCTTTGTGGCAGATTTATACTGGCTTATTATGACACTATCACCACAATACATAATAAACCTATTATTTGTGTCTTTGTCTTCCCTAGATTTCCCCCCACTTAAGTAGCAGCGAGAAGGAACATGGATAGTAATTCAGATAAGGTCTTACCAAAATACGGCACAGCAGAATAAAGACAAGTTTATACCAGATATATTAGATCTACTGCGTTTATGCTTCCTGAAGTTATTTTACTAAAGAAAGGATATGCCATGATCTATGTTTACTAAACTATTTAAAATGTCATTTCCTATTTATTTTCATGTCTTTTTATGCTGGCTTTTCCTTCAGAGCTTGTTCTAACGTCTTGGATATTCTAAGTACAGATCAAAGTAGTCTCTACTTGTTCAGTTTATCTATTCACTATTCTGCAGTCAAAAAGTCTGACTTCCACTTGCATCATCGTATCAGGATTCTTCTCCTAAGCTTGAGATTGGTGGTACCATACAGAATTTTTTCTGGGGTGGATAGTGCCTGGTTTCTTGACTAAAAGATACTGAGCTCTTTGAATGTTTCTTTCACCTCGGATACATTCTCATTCTCTTTGTACACAAAGAGTAGAGACTGTTCTTCTGCAAAGCAGTAAGCTTTACGTCAGTTGCACGCCCTGGATGTTCTTGAATTGGAGATCTCCTTTGGATGACTTTCAACAGTAGCCTCTGTGAAGCAAATTAGGCGCTCTTAACTTCTTTGAAATATATCTAGTGACGATTTTTATATAAAACTGTACCACATTTCCTCTTGTACTTGTTCTTGCTTTTCTCAGAGTTAAGCACCTCACTGGTGTTCTGAGCTGGTGTTAATCACATATTAACGAAGCCTGAGTTCCCAGGAGGAATCATCTCAAAAAAGAGGGAAGCACATGGTTTGTGGGATGTTCTGTTGGCAGATTTCATAAGTTCAGAAGTCAGTGCTGAACTTTCCTCCAGTTTTTTGGGAGAGATGATTTAAACTTTTTGTTAATCCTTCCACAGGTGGGGTTCGTTGGTTGTGGATTTTCTCCCCGCCCCCCCCAAATGCTCTATTAGTAAGTGCCATTCTAGCAGTGTCTTGCTCAAGCAAGGTGAAATTGTGTGAGGAGGTTTTATCTGAACAAAGTAATTTAGAACATCTCTGAACCTTACATAAAGAGGAGTAGAAACATCTCTTTTCAGAGACAGTCCAAAATTTACCTGGCTACACTTAGGCTTTTTATCAGATAGCTTGGAGGGTTTTTACTTATGCCTACCTCTCCAGGGCCTTTTCAGCCACTGCCATGTTCCTGGTTAGCATTTCTGATATCCAGGATGTACAACCACACTACCAGAAGTTCAGTTCCTGGCCTGTCACTACTTCCAGCTCCCAAATGATATTCCAGGTTTGTTACAGTTACATAGTCGTGCAGTTACTCTTAACAAGATGCTGCTTCATGTTAAGATGGTTGCTGCTTTGTCACACAGATTCATTTCACGTAAATTTAGCCATTTGAAAACTAATCTGTGCTGTATCTATAGCCAAGAGAAAAATAGGCAGCTCCAGAGAATGAACTGTGCTGTCTTAAGATTCCTGCCTTAATGAAAGGATGATTCTTTCTCCAGAGCTGCCCATTTCTTTTCATTACCTATAGGAGGAACCTAGACACTTAGTTTGAGCAAGATACCCGATTTCCGTAGCTGAACTTGGGTGAAATTAATTGTGGTGATTTGAGAGTTGTATACATGTCCCTGCCCATGCAGAATCTGCAACACTGGCTCGCCTCTTACTCTGAGTCCCCACAGGTTAGTTCTTATTAGTGAATGAACCCAACTGTTTTATATGTGGGATTAATTTGAGTGCAGGGACAGCTTTAGTGTGCATAGTCTGATGTAAGCGGGCATCAACCTTTAAATAACTTTTCACTCTATGACAGATAACTGGTATTCGTATTTTCAATAGAGAATGAATTAAAATAAGGCTTATTGAAGTACTTATTTGCATTCAATATCTGCATGTGCTTTTGTTTAACAGAAAGGTATGCAAAAATATTACTGATTTATCGAACTCTCTTATTAGTAATTTATTTTACAGGCTGGTCTTTCTTTCTTTAAAATTAAAGGATTATAATGTTTATATTCTGGACCCAGCAGATAAATGGATGAACTAATAAAGCTCACATCTGTGAAACCCTGGGTGATGCTCACCAATCAGTGTTGCTACATTAAAAATGAAAAGAAAAAAAGAACAACCCAAAAAACAGTGACAGAGCCTTGCTGAAGGAGCTTGTATTATTTTTAGTGCTTTTGCATGGTATACCTTTAAACATTTTCTCAGTCTGATCACCATATGGCTCCCAAACTCCTTATTTTTCCCTTTAAAAGTATTTTAAACTGAGCTATGCTATTACATCTGTATATGTCTCATTTAGGGTAACTTACACTTTTGGCTCACAACACTGAAAATATTTTCCAGCTCTCAAGGTCCAGTCTAACCTTCTTCCATTTTTAAAGCTCTAAATGAGGAGCTGCACTGCACGTGTAACTGAAAGTACTGGAGCTGAACATCTCATAAGGAGAAATTCTTGCCAGATTATATATACCTCATAGTTTAAGCAGTGCTGGCAGCAGTACAAGAGAAGCTGCTTTTTCAGAAGATCAACTTTTTGGGTTTTCAGAAAGAAATCCGCTTGTGTTTGATGATTTCTTCTTAAGTGTTCTAAATTGGGAGGGAAGGGGAATTTAAGGAACCCCTTTTTTTCTTTCTGTACTATGGGCACAGGAAAAATACATAAACTCAAGAAGTGCTCTTCACGGGCCTGCCCATTCACTTTGAGCTTGCCACGGAGGGGTTATTGAGAGTGAGCTAACTTGGGTTAAATAATTTCCCTGTAGACTCCAACTTGATTTTGTGCTTTGTTTGAAGATTCCAATTTACCTGTTATCTTTACTGGGGCATCTTCCAAATCCACTAATATTTGCTAGGAAAATTCATTTTGTGCCATTAGCGATAACCGCATAGAGCATGAAGTGACTATTCCACTTGGACAAGAGCCTTATTGTTACTCCAAGATGCTGTCTGGGCCAATACTTTGGTCTTCAGTCACACACAAGCTTTTTTCTAGGGTCTGTCTAAAACCAAGGTGAAGTACCCATTCTCAGACATCAGCACTGGGCAGGGATAGCTGGGTGATCACAGGGGAAGGCTGTCAGTCATCGCTTGCCTTTTGTATTCAGTGGCATTTAGTAGTGTTGACTTCTAGGTAAAAGGCATAAAGCCTTTCTCTGCAAGGTTTTTTCCCTGATTAATTAGGAGAGCCTCTCTTTTATATGGAAAACATACTGGAGATGTCCTGTATTTATATTTAACTCGAGCATCCTAATGGAGCTTTTTTCTTTTTGATTGATATTTTCAGAAAAAATATGCTTTTTTTTTTTTTTTTTCCAGAAAAACAGATGTAACTTTCCAGTTATTAATAATAAACTTCAAATTAATAGCTGTTGCTGCAAGGTCAGAACTTATTATTGAGATACAGGCTGGAGAGGTTAATGCTTTTAATATGTTCCTAATGGTATTGCAGTTCTTCTTGCACAGAAGTCTTAACGGTGAGGTTTTTAAAAATGCGATTAGCTGCAGCTAAGTCTTTATCTTTTTGAAACTTTCAGACTAATTCAAAACTGTAATATAAACAAATGCTTACTGATATAAATATATTATAAATAATACATGAGAATAAGGCTGGCAGATTGCAGACTTACATTGCATATGATAGAATCCATACTAATAAATTTAAGATGTAAAATAAAACGCACAAATACAGCACATCAATTTTGCTGTGGAGTGCTGGCTACTGTTAAAGTTTCAGCCAAAGAGAATAGTGTGCTTTAATTTTTCCCTATTTGCAATAAATGCAACATGCATATAAAAAATATAAATTAATCTCCCATTTTATTTAATCATGTCTTGTATTTCTATCTTAGAGGTAGAGGGAAAGGGAAACAAGTTTATTTACAGTCAGTAAAATTGTTAACTTCAGTAAAATGTCACCCCTGATATTCATTTGTACATATTTCAGCTCTATGTTAATGAAACACTTAAAAATTGAAGTGGTGATAAATATGATGTTCATGTTTAATCTAAACAAATGTTAAAAGGTAGCTATAAAAACAGTTTATTTATTCAAGGAATTTTATAAAATACTTATGTACCTTACTTCAAGAAAAACACTTCTCTGATGGAAGGAAATTTTAACCAGTGATGGCAGTGCATGTAGCACTGTCTTGTACTTAGAGATGAAGTAATACTGTTCATTTACTAAGTAGAAATATGTGAGTTTTCAGAAAATTGACTTACCTGCCAGAGTCCTAAACACCTCTGTTGATTACAAAGTTAGAGCTATCAGAGGTAACTAATGACATTAACCTGGCAAGGTAATCGTGCACGTAAAAAGCTGTTGGCCAGGAGGTGCTTTGCTCCTGTTGTTTTATAGAAATACTGGATCAAATAACCTTTTTGGAGGTGATTATACAGTTTGACTTACATAGCTAAAATCCCCCTTGTTACTCAGTGGATTGTCTTCCAGAGTAGGGCCAGCACTTTCCTCCTCACTCCTTCCCGTCTGCCTGAGAGGGCTGGCACCGCAGCCTGGGCAGCAGCTCGGTGCCTCCGCATCCCTTCCCTTCTCACTTGTTGCTGCTGCCTGCTGCTGCCCCGTCACCTTGTAGCTCTTTCCAGTGCACCCTTGCAGTTCTAGTTACAAAGGCATTTTCCTCAACTAGACAGCTGTTGGCTGGAAATTTAGTTACATGATGTCATTTTACCAAAACGCTTTGCACTATGTTTGTGTAATGTACGAAACCAGTCGCGACCAACTCAGGAGACGTTCCCCTCCTCTCCACTGCTGTCCCATGGGTATTCCAGGTGAGTCCTGACATGCAGGGGCATTTCTCAAATTCCTATTTGTTTACTGATTATACCGTAAAGCAAGATCATGATCCACAGGTCCACAGGCAGTTCTGAACATAAAGTGCAACAATCAAAAACAGACAAACTTTTTGTACCCATAGTATGCAGTGGCCTGTTGTAATGTAGAAGCAACAATTTATCAAATTTCAGTGGTAGTTTAGTACAGTTTTAGCAGCAGACTCAAGTAAGGTATGCTGCAGTTAACTTTAAGTTGAAAAGTAAACTTTTTCAGTCATTTGTCCTTTTTTTAAAAAGCTGTGTGTGTACAGAATGCATGAGTTACTTCTGACAGGAAAAGTCGTCACATTCTAAGAGGATGGTGGTAGAGCAGTATATTTGTATATTCCTCTCATAAGCAAATATAATTTCTGGCTTATTCATATGTTGATACAGTGTCAACTTTTTGCAGTTTTACATAGCAAACGTTATTTACTGTAGTGAATTAAACTTAGGGTGAGATTAACCAAATAACTGTTGGTGTTTTTTTTTTACCCAAGGGAGCTACTATTAAAAGGGATGAACATACTGGTGCAATTGTGGTGGCCAGGATAATGCGTGGAGGAGCTGCAGACAGAAGTGGTAAGGTGGTGCTGCTTGGCCCTAGCCATTAAAGTTCTAGAACTCGGAACAAGATGAGATAAAATGGCGTATTTTGTGGAAATGAAATACATCACTATCACAAACAAAAATATTTGGGGTCTGGACAGTTTTCCAAAGTGATGAAAGTATTCATGCTGAATTTTTTCCCCAATTCAGTTGCAACCAGATATCTTGGAGTTAGCAGATACAAGGTTGGGGTTTTTATTTTTAGATATAGCATGGTTTGTTTCCAGTTGAAGAAATCCACTTAGAAATGGTGGGATATGCCAAGGTTACAGCCTGCGGATGGAGGAACTCAGGATGGTTGCATTATTTTATATTAGGACATCCATTTGTAGTTTCAGCTGGTAATTCTCAAAATACCAGCACATACTTGACTGCCATTGTTTAGGTTGGGATGCTCAAAGTCTGCAAGAACTCAGGCAAGAGGTCCTGAATTATAATCTAAAGTGCCTCTTTTCCCTGAAGAGATTCTAGAACAGCTGTGTTTCACACTTAGATGGGGTAATGGAGTAAATCTAGATATATATAGTTAAATTAGCAAGCATTTGTGCCACAAATTAGCACTCGCAGCCTAAGTGATCTTTGCAGTACTTGCAGCTGTGTAGCAATAAGAAGGTAGTATGAGCAGAAAAAGAATTGGCACAGACGTTTTTCAAACATCTGCATAAAAGTCTGGAAAAGTCATAGAGACATGGTACTAATTTTCACAAGGAAGGAAGGGAGGTGAGTAAACCGACCATCTCAAAGTTATCTGTGAGGACAGTAGCTGTTGTGTTCACCTTATAGTCCTGCTTTTAAGTTAGAACTTAAAGCACATGAACGTGAGGGAAAAAGCTGAATGTTAATGGCTTTTTTTGTGTAATACATTGCTACGGTTTAACAACTCCTCTTTGTCTTCTATAGGTCTTATCCATGTTGGTGATGAACTGAGGGAAGTCAATGGGATTCCTGTAGATGATAAAAAACCTGAAGAAATAATACACATTTTGGTAAATACTAAAAAATTTGAAAATTAATTTAGGGGAGTCTAGAAAAAGCAGTTAGACTTACGATTTCTGGTGCATTTCTTAGAAAAAAATACATTCTGCAATAATGCCTCTTCTTCCAGTGTTATCATTTCCAGATCGCTATTTCCTTTCTCTTAAAGAATGATCTTCCGTGCTTTACATGTATATGCAATTACAGATTACTTGTAGAGAGTTAGTAACAGTTATATGGCTATATATGTGACACATAATGATGCAGACCTCAGTGCATAATCTGCAATTTTTAAGGCACACCGTGATCTGTTGAATTCAAACTATTTTAAATGTATTCATTAATAATCCGTTAACTCCATGTGAAAATTAATTCATAATACATGCACTTGATAGACTGTATAACTGGCATATTAAGATTATATTTTATATGGATTTGCAGTATATAGCCATATATGTGATTATGTTTGCACTCCTCTGAACTACACAATCTCTAAGTTTTATCACTCACTTATGGAGTACTATTGCAAATCAAGTAATTTAGACTTTTTCAGAAAGTAGTTAATAGTTTTGTAGCAAAGAAACCAATGAGGGTCAGGACAGCGCTTTGTGTTCATGGTGTAGGCGTTTCTATAGACATAAATTCCTTGCTGTCTTGCCGAATTGAGTGGCTGTCTCACAGTTTTGGTTCAATAACTGAGATGATTCATTTCAAGCGTTAGCCTGCTTGATATTCATACTAGCTTTATGGTTTTGTGTTCCCTACAGAAACATATTTTCCTGCAAAAAATTAATATCTAAAAATCTCTAGAAACACAATAGCACTGGAAAAGGTGTGAACAATTTCCCCGTTTACCTCCTTGAGGTACAATATAAACATCAAAAGCTAGTTAGAGCTTGTTTCAAAAGTAACAGAATTATTGATTCCAGTCCTACGGCTGGTGAAATAAGAACTTGGCTGCTGTTTGTCAAACAGTGAGCTCTTGGATCACAGACATGCCAGCAGAAGTATGTCTCGCTTGGTAGTGGACAGGCCTGTTTCCATTTTGCTTAAATCGTTGGCTGTCTGTTGCACTCTGCTAGTTTTATGAAACTTGTCGGCTGCATGCAATAGTAGCAGAGGCTCCAGCTGATTAGCACTTCCTTCAATAGCAAAATGTCACTGAGGCAGTGGGAATATATTATGGTTAATAAGTAAAAAGCAGCCAGACACACTTTAAGTGGGATATAGAGAAAGATGAATGGATGAGGTGGTTGATGATGGCTAACTTGTTTTAAGATTTATAGCGAGGGCTTTTTTTCCATTTAGTACACGTAGTCTATTCAAATATGTTTTTCTTTTCTAGTTTCTTAAAGTTGCCAAAAGAATAAATCCCCCCCAATAGTTTTATATGATAAATATGGCACAAGCCTGTTTGAATTTTTCTATCTTTTTTTTTTTTTTTTTTTTAATGAAATGTTAGTTGGATTTTTCCAGGGATGTCCAAACTGTGCCAGGAGTCCAGCAGTTGCTTCTAATATTGCGTACATTTTAGCTGTAGCATTTGCCTCTGCTTTCAGTGCAGGAGGGGGACCACTGCAATATGCAGGTTGCAGTTTTTAACAGTACATCTCTGCCCACCAGTGAAACAAATATTTCAAGTGGACATTTTAATCTTTGCAATGCAAAGTTTGATATGGTGAGGCTGTCAGACTCCACGGATCATGCTTGGGAGAGTATAGATTAATTATATTTTAATATTTTAAAATTAGTTTAAATTTCTTTTGTCTTTTAAGATTTCTTTGAAATTTACAGCTTAATTCTCAGTGCATTTTCTTTTCAAATGTTCACCAGGCTCAGTCTCAAGGAGCAATTACATTTAAAATTATACCTAGTGTGAAGGAAGAAATGCCAGTGAAGGAAGGCAAGGTAGGCAAGATGATTTCAGAAGCTATTGCATTAACTGTTACGCTGAGTATGTATGTTGTTTGCTTGGATGACAGAACCAAGAATGTGATTTATGCCTCCAGATCGGTTTTTCTAATGTAACGATGTGCAGTGCACTGTACGCTTCAGTACTCATACGCTGGATTTACAAGTGGTTGTAACATGTTTCTTAAGCCCTAACTCTACGGCTGTGAAGTTGACATAGGTAATCTTCCATCTTCTGCGAGGACCTGGCTTGCTTCCAAGTACTCCTTTTCTTCCGTCATACACTGGGTAGAAGACACTTGATAGCACCTTGGTTCAAAAGTATCTTCTGTTTCCCATATGGGCACACTATTCACCTGCAAAATCCTGTCTGCCTTGGATCATAGAACCTTTACTACACTGGGATTGTCGTTGCAGAAGGAATGAATTTAACATTCCCTTATGAACTTCCAATGTCAGATATCCATAAGGGTGTTTTACAACAGTAAATATTTATTGCTTTACATCTAGTTCAATGGTTTTGAATAGTAAAAGCTGAAAAGGGGCATACCTTTGGATTACCTTTAATTTGATTCTAAAGATAAAACACATTTGTTTCAGATGTTTATCAGAGCCCTATTTGACTATGATCCTAAGGAGGATAAAGCAATTCCTTGTAAAGAAGCTGGACTTGCTTTCAGAAAAGGAGATATCCTTCAGATCATGAGCCAGGATGATGCAACCTGGTGGCAGGCCAAACATGAAGGTGATGCCAATCCCAGAGCAGGCTTGATCCCTTCAAAGCATTTCCAGGAGAGGTGAGCTACTGAGAAGCATAGTTTCATTATTTTTTGTATTAAGAATAGACACGTTTTGCCGAGTTGTTAAGTTAGCATAGTTGTCATATGTAATGCTTATAGATTGCATGGGTATGATAAACCTGCATTTGCAGCAAGACAACTGAACTTGTAAACCTGTTGCTATAATACTTTGGGTTTCCTTATTTGTCTGGCTACAATTAATAATGACAAAAACTGATAGGATAACACTGATCCAGTTTGAAAGAAAAAACATATGGAAAACAGCACATCAGTATCTCTGTTCAGACTGATGTACTATGCAGGAATAAGAACTGCAGCAGGTTTTGGAGAGCTTACAAAAATTTGAGGCTGAGGATTTAATTTTTTTAGATTGTGAATAGATTGCATTGTTTTAAGTTAATTTCTTATAAAAATTTCTGGATATTTTGCAGTATAGTCTCATGATGTTAAGTGTTTATTAATCCCAAACTTGCAGTGAAAACTGAGGAGTTTGTGTCTTTCTCCTACCACCTCCCATTTTATAGGAGATTTGCACTAAGAAGACCAGAAGTACAGATTCAGCCACTGAAAATTTCCAACAGAAAATCATGTAAGTCTGTTAATCTGGAACAGAAATCATACTCCAGATCTCTAACCTTATAAAAAAGCAGTTTGTTTCAGCCCTGTGACTACAGGATGCATTTCTCTTGGGCATGATAATTTCTTGATCACATTTTATCAATAAGAAAATAAATGTAAGAGCTGAAATCAGAAGCTTTAAAAGCAGCTAACAAGTTTTTCCAGCCCTCTGACTTTGTTTTTGAAGCACCAATTGATGTTTTGATATATAATATTTCAAAGGTTGAAGAGCATTCTTGTCCTGTTGAAATAGTACAGAATTGGCTCAAGAATTTATATCATTTGGACTGCATCAATACAGTGAAATTCATATTGAGAGTGAGATAAAAGGTCAGATAGTCTCCCCTTCTCTCCCCCATATAGTTGGCGGGGGTTTGTCTCCTATGAAGCAGCATAAATTTTTAAAAGTGAGAACATTCAGTTATTTGACAGACTTTCACAGTACCGCTTCTTACTGTTTTCTAAACAAATTCATTCTTAGTCTCTGCTTTTAAATACAGTAGTTGGACAGTATAAGAAAAATAAGCTAACAAAGTGCATACATTGAAACAAATATTTTCTTTCCACTGGAATTTACATCAACATCTGTTTTAAGTATTATTGCATATTTTACTTGACCTGTTATTTCTTTCAGTTGTACAGACTCATAAGAAAGTGAGTGCAATGTGAGAAACTATCACGCTTCAGTAGGATCTAAATCTCAAATACAAACATGTTTGTGACTTCAACTAGAAATACTCAGAAAGTTGTTTAAAATTCCCAACCGTCTTTCATTCTCTAACATTAAAACAAAAAATATGGATACTATGGCAAACAGTGGATGCTGGCACACTAAGTGCAAAACTAAATGCTTTTAACTTTAAAACACCAAGGTTTCTATTGCAATTTTCCTAACTCCTTGCTATAGCTTTTGTGTTCTGAAGTTTGACAGTTACTGTTACTTTCCTAATAATCTGCATTTTCTATCTTTCATTCCATTTCACTATTTGATTGTGTGCCCTAATGCTATTGTTAATGCTAAAGCCCTCGATTAGCTTTGTGATTATAATAACAGACTAAATGATTGCACTATAGCTTTTCTAATTTACTTAGATCTTAGAAACAAAGAGAAGCTCCTCCAGCTTGTAGTAAATCTGTTGTTTTTCTAGGTTCTAGGTCAAGTTGCTCTGCCCCAGTTTTGGAAAAGTGTCTGATCCCAGGGTATAGCTATTTCTGTCTGTCCACTGTTCTTGAATCTGGATAATACCCTTCAACAAGAGCCTTCAATTAAGGTGGCACTGGTGCTTTTGAAGAGGTAAATCAGCTGCTGCAGCAACACTGCATGATTCCTTTTGTAATGGACTGCATCTTTTTAGTGACCTTCAAGTGAAAGGTTTTACAAGATGCATTTCACCCTTCCAAATAGGCAGCCTGAACTTGATTGGGAACTGCCAAAATTACAACCCAAAGAAGACCTACAGTATGATGTCTACTATTGTTGCCTCTGCTGTTTCCACTGACTTTGCCTTAACTAGCTTAAACAAGGGCTTTTCCCTTTCCTTTAAAACATGAAAGAGCCTCAGGGTCAAGCAGTATGCCCATTACTGTTCTCTTTTAGACTTGCTTTAAACAAAGCAAGATCCAGCTAAATACCATCTAGAAGGCAGTGGTGCCTCTTGAAGGAGAAAAGACTGCAGACTAACTTAGGTTTGTCATTTTCTCTCTTCCTCGTTTCTTAGGACAATCTGCTGCTACATCTGCCAGATTTCCATGGGAAGAGGGGAAGTGCTGTTCTGAGTAGAGGCTCATCCCTTCATTCAAAAATGAAACATTTTTTTTTTAGCACTGGGAGGGAAATCAGATCCTTTATAGAGGAGGCATTTTAAGGACCAGAATTCAGCTATAGAAAAAGTGTTGTGACTAGGGTGTTGCTTGAGTTGCTCTCAGGAAAACCTTCCACTTACCTGGATTTTCAAGAAGATTCCACATAAGCTGGGAAACTCTGTGCCCTTGTGATCTTTCTAAAGTTAGGCTGCTTGTTCGTGTTCCCAAGCACAGCAGTGAAGCTGTGAGATGTGAAGGCTGTATTTGTATTTGTGCTGAACCATCAGCTTGCCAAAACTGGGAGATGTGGAAAATCATGTGTTGCTCAGCTGAACAAATAGCATACTGCCAGGATCGGAAACATGTAAGGAAGGGTGACACAGAGAACAAAAAACTGGATTTTTTGGAGCCCTTTTCTGTATTGTGGGGTATGGCCCACTGATTATTGTCCTCTAAAGTTGTACTTAACAAGTTCCCGTGTAAGGAGGTGGGAAATTGTTCATGCTTGATTACATCTGATTCTGTAGGCTTTCAGCTTGATACAGGGTTCTCCAATGTTTGGAAGGGCAATTGTGCAGGGAAATGTTCTGTAGATCTTTCTGAAGTAGCTGTATATTGAGAGGTTGCTTGCTATTGCAGTTGATCCCATCCAATCATATGACCTGAATTTCCTTAGTAGTTTGGAGGGAAAGGGCAATTTGCCAGCTGATATTCTTACACCATCCCAAAGAGAAAAACCTGTTGACTTCAACAGAGCTGCTAATGAAAGTCCCTTTCCTGACAGGGCTGGGAGTTGCACTAGGAAGCTTTCTTGAGATACGGTAAGTAGCACTGAATGTTGGCCTGCTCTGTTCAGTCAACTCATTCCACAGATCCCACGTTTTGTAATGATGAAGAAACCTGGGTACATGCCTTTGTTTTTAATAGGGAGAACCAAGGAGAAATATTCTATTTTCTTGTATACTCAGAAAATGTGAGTCAGCTCTGGTTTCTTAGGTGAGCTTCCAGGGTGGTAGTGTCCTGCTTGAAAATTAATCTAAAAATTAGTCAAAACTATATGACATACAAGAAGTATCCTACAACTTATTTTTTCCCCTCTCAAGCCAGTTCAGGAACTGGGAAGGACTGTTGTATTTGTCTAGAAAAGGAGCTCTCTAGCCAGTAACTATATTTACTGTATTTACTGTAATATTAATATCCATCAGGATTTGCTTTGCTAATTAAATGAGTTTTCAAAACCTGCAAGGAGCTAGATTGGATTACTTTTGGGAAACCTTTCTATTTCCCATTTTGAATTTTTTACTCTTTTCAGCATAGTAATGCATGTTGTGTAGTTTTTAATTTGTACACATATCATAAAATTCGAAGCAAAATAGAAGTGGGCTTTTTTGGTGATGCTTGTACATATACGTATATTGAGGAAAGAGAGTAGAGGATACTTTCCACAGAACTTTTCCAGCAAGAAGCATTTGCACTGAAAAAAACAGAAATCCAACCTAGTTCTAAATTATTAAAGAATCAGTTTATAATGGAAACGCCAATTCTTAGTTTGACTTTAATAGCCAAGTCAACTGTTTCATTGTGTCTATGTGTAAAGTGAATATAAGTACAAGGAAATACTTTAGCTTTGTGGGAGATCCATACACATGCCTCTCCCAGCATTTAGCCATTTTCTTAAAAGACAAAACAGAATCATTCTCACATTGCACCAGTCAAAGTGAAAAACCTTTAACGTGTCACGTGTACACTGGAGGAGGGGGTAAAACAGTGTAAGCTCGATATTGAAGGTAAGTGAAATAGCACTTTCATTTGCAAATGGAGAAGGTGCATAGTTTGATGGTATCTGAAAATAAGGCTGAAGGAAGCTGGTAGTATAGGCGGAGCCTATGCTGACAAGAGGTGGTTTTATATTGAGAGAAAGATGCAGAAAAAGTAGGAATAAACAAATAAAGGGAAAAGCAGGGAGGTGAAATTTTGTATTGAGGATGAAGAAAAGGAGAAAGTTTTGCAACAAGGGCAGTGGAAGAACAGATGGACAAAGCTACCCATAAACCCCATTAGGCAAAACCCCACAGGGGATGGGCTTTGAAGTTATTAGATTAACACAATTAACAGTATTATGGAAGAGCATTACAATAGTCACTGTTTGCACTATAGTTCAATTATTTCTTGATTCCATTTAAACCAAACACTAACATATTTGATTTTCCTAAAGTTTTTGAAATGGTGAATGCAAAAATTACTAATAGGAACTCTGACCTGTGCTGTTGTTATTGGTAGAAAACCTCAATATATTAAACATTAATAATTGATGTTTTAAAAGCGTGAGATAAGTGGCTGTTAGATGTGCTGACCCACTGATAAGATTGATAATGTTACTTCCCAGGCTCTGGGATAGTGCAGAAATGATGGAGGGATATCAAACATCTCAAGCATTTTTAGCATTTTTCTCGGTACTTAACAGCAATGACTTTTTCAGCACAAGGCAGTGTTATGCGTTAATACTATGGGAAAATTATACTGGGGGGGGGGAAATGATAAGAAAAAGCAGTGCAGAAAAGAAAATAGGAAAATGGAATGAAAGTTAAGGAACAGAGATGCATGAGACTGCGTGAGCAGGACTAACTCCTCACCTGCTGGGATGGCAAACGTGCAGCATACCTCCTGTGGGGTGTGAGGCAGCTCTGTGGGATGCAGAGGGAGGTACAGCAGAGGTGCCTGGCTGCATGCAGTCAGCCTTGGTGTGTCTGAGCTTGTGAGCCACCGCTGATTGCCAGCTCCACAGAAACCTGCTCACTGGTATCCCTCAATAATACTTAATATTCCTGGCTTTAGGTGGTCACCTTAGCTTGGGTCCAACTTTGTAGCCAAAGTTGGCTCTGTGAGTTCTCCTGTCGCTGCATCTTGGCTAATTAGCAGTGACATGAGACTCAGTACAGGGAAGAATTTGTTTAACAGCTCCCTGACTGTTAACTTGAATACAAAGACTACGGATGCTCTGACTGTAATAGTCATTGCCAGCAAGCATGGTCATTCTTGCATTTATAGTTTACTTTGAATTGTAGATAAAACAGTGATCACGTGTGGTTTTTTTGAGGAGGAAAAAAAGTAAATTTCTTTGAATAACAACAAAATAACTTACTGTTCTGCATTTACTATAAACTACCGTGATCGGCCAAGACATTATATTCCTTCAGCATAACTTTGCTTTCACAGTGGTTACTGTGTTTATTCTTACGTTATATATGTGTTGTCTCTGGTATGAAAATTACTGGTAACTTTATATTTTATGCTAGTGTAGCCTGCAACTTCTGTTAACTTGTGCAGTGCATGCATATGTGTTTGTGTATATCCATACCCTGTATGTATAGTTATATATAAATATGTATATGTATGTAGCATATATGACAGAGCTGTTCAGAGCTGTCTTTTTCCATGAAAATACATTTGTTCTGTATATTTAATGCTAAATGTAAATACTTACTGTGGCAAAGCCATCATCATATAGTTTTTCTAGGGCTTAAAACCATTTTACTTTCAATTTTGATTTACCATATGTGATTGGCATTGTACAAGCAAGAGGAAATACTTAACTGCAGCCAAATGGTGTTCATTCAAACAAGATGTAACCCAGTTTATTCATAGATGAGTGTCTTGTGAATTGAAGATCATGTTCTGCCAACAAAAGAATTTAAACAGGCTAAAAGAATGAATGCTTTGTACCACTTGTATTTGAACACCAAACATTTAGGATAAATG
Organism: Falco peregrinus; assembly: GCF_023634155.1. Lineage (NCBI taxonomy): Eukaryota > Metazoa > Chordata > Aves > Falconiformes > Falconidae > Falco > Falco peregrinus. The sequence continues at coordinate 47,113,214 of NC_073725.1, read as the reverse complement.
TATAGTAGGACTTTCTATAATTGCTGCACCATCTTAACTCTGCCTTTCTTCTCAGTATTTTTCTGTGTTAATATTTGAAACTTGATTGTCCACCTGCAGGTAGTTAAAAGCAAAAAATAAACCAGATCTATAGGGTTAAATTAGCACCTTAGCATCTTTGTTCAGAGGTCTCTTGTCCTTACAAATATTAACTTCCTGCTATCACTGAAAAATTAAGGAAACCTGAAGCTGGATGACATTTGAGTCAAGGTCACATGAGACAGAAGTGGAAATGAATCTTATAAACTCTTGCTCTGTCCTTCACCGCAAGACTATCCTCCTTCATTTTCCACATTACCTTGGTAGAGATACTGTTGCCTGATGATGTTATGGGAGAATTAAATTTCCTATAGCATGAACATATATGTATTGTTCCATCTACAAAACTCTCAGATAAAAACCTGCAAAACAGTATAAATATTGATTGTTATGTGGGGCTGTTCACTAAAAATTCAGGAGTGTTTGAATACAGTCACTGTAATGCAGATCACTATACAACACAATTTCATGTTTAATAGAGTGAAATAGGGCTTAAGGGATAATGTAACTTGCTTGTCATAAGAAACTAGAAGAATGCTGCTAGATCTAATTTTAGACTGAGAAACATTTAAGTAAGATTCTTTGATGGAAATTTTGTTTGAAAAAAATAGTCAGCAAAAGCTAAAAATTTTAATCTGGTGATGGACTGTTCCAAAGAGTTGAGGAAGGTCCTGGAGTGGCACTGGTTTTGAGCTTCTTAAGTAATATAACTTAGGTGAGACCCCCAAAATGAAATCTCAATATATTTCAGGTAAAATAGATATGAAAATACAGCCTATGTGATACTGTTTTGCATTGTTACAGTTTAGCATATTGGCTACACCAAAATCTTTCTAAAATGAATAAAACGCCTACTTCCTAAGCTTCCATTGTGCTTGTGTTTCCTATTTCTTTTTTCCCATTTATGTCTTGGTACTGCTTTGTTGTTGTTTCATAAGCCTGTTCCATGATGATTTTCGTTGTAACTTCCTCTCCCTTCTTACCACACTACATTTATTTGATCATATTCCTTGTTTTCTCAGTGTTTTATTTGCTCCATGTTTCCTTATGGGTTTTTTTTTCATTTTGTCACTGCTTTTATTTTCCTACTTCCCACCAGATTTCCTCCTCTTTATCCTCTGTCCTCTTTCAGTCTCTTACTTGTTCCTTCCAGATAAAACACCTCTATTTCCTTTCTCGCCCACTTCAATTTAGTGAAACTGTATTGGCCTGAGATCTACCCCAGCTTTGCACGTCTCTGAATGCTGGAACTTTAGACATGCATCTGCATATATCTGCTGCAAGCGTACAACTGCTTCAGACACACAGAGCTGTATTAGCAGTGGATCACAATACAAAGTTTCCTGGCAAATAACCTCTGGCTTTACTAGGGACAGGCAATAGCACTGGTGAAATTCCTGGTGAAGTTCAAATTGGGAGCTACACGCTGATGGCTGTTTCATAGCGGCGTTAAGCTGGGAAGACCCACTGAATTCCTACATCTTTTCGTTACAGACAATTATCTTGAACCTTAGAAGTAACCCAAGAGAGCCAGGAGCAGCATTAAGAAAGGAGATTTTTAACAAAACACAAAAAGTTCAGGATCCACTTTATCTCAGCATTAAACCTCAGCTTGTAGACATTTTAGCTTGTGCTCTCTGGGATCAGCTGGCTTACCTGGGAATCCTAACATCTTTGATTTAGGGATAAGACCATTCCGTTTCCTAGCAGGAGCAGCCCAGAAACCTGGGCTCCCTTCAGCTGTACTCAGCCCTGCTGCTGTAGCTCTACCATCTCCCATACTTGCAGATCCCCTCTGAAGGTCTGCAGTGGTCAGAGCTGAGTGAACGTACACCTGTGGGTAGGTACAGACCTCTTTTTCTCCTGGTCCAGTCTTTCCTGTTCATAAATGAGGACTTGTCTGTTTCCAATGACAAAATACCAAACGGAACGCTTTAAAAGGGAGAGTCACTAGTTAAGTCAAATAACTTTATTGAATTCAGGGGACTTTTTAGATATATTGATGTGAACCTGTTTTGAGCATTAGTAACTTATTTTTGGGAGACACATTGCAGCCTATTGAAGGTCACGCAAATGGACACGCAGGAGAACTTGCCATACATATCAGGAAATATAAGAGGTCTCTCAGCACGGAGAAGGAGAAATAAATAGTACCTGGAAGCCATCCTGCCATCCTAAGTCCAGCTTCAGGGCGTTTGTCATTGCAAGAACTGGGAGCTTTTAAGGTCAGGAGAGGGAAAAGGATCCAGTGCTTTCACTCTCAACTCACAAAGACGTCAGCACTCTTTTAAGGCACCAGATGTGGTCAGCCAAGCAGTGCTCACCTTAGAGGACTTTCCAGCCTACTAAAACCGTATGGTCACCTTGAGTGTATAAATAAACTTTAAATAATATTTAGAGAAATCTTCCAAATTAGTATTTTTAAATGTAAGTCCTCAAGAAAAAAGGTACCAAGAAATTATTCTGCAAAACAGTATTCTTCCCCGGGCAGAAAAGACTCTTGTATCCATTTCATGACACGACATGAGAAAAGCTCTTTGGAACCTAGCCTTTGGTACATCAGTTACACATAAAAGATAGTAAAATATCTCTTGAGTAATTTCTTCACATTCCAAGGAAAGACATGCTTCATGGAAACTCTTTGAAATATTTTTTATTTTATATTTTTTATATATTTATATTTTATATTTGGGGCATACTTATCCAGATTCCAAAGGAAATTTGAATGAGATGTAGATTGTAAAATGTCTAGATATCTATAATAAATATCTAATATCTATAATACATCTAGACCTTAGTATACAGTATCTTTGTGAATAAAAATTCATTCTATTTATCTTGCTTTTACGTAAAAGCCCAAAGATGATTGTGAAAGTGTATGTTATCCACTGTCAAGGACGCAGAAAATTATTGACTTACTATAGGTAAGCAGAAAGTGTTAGGTAGATCTATTATATTAGGATAGTGACAGCAAAAATATGACAAGGGTATATAAATTCTTTCAGTATTTTTGCAGCTACAACTATAGACATTAAAAAAAAAAAAAAAAAAAGCAAAAAACCTTTCCAAAACCCAGCCCCAAGGGCAGTAGCAGCTATTACTGTAAGTGCAGAAAAATACTGAGATCATGTTCATGGTAAGTGATTCTTAGAAATTCTAGGTTAAGACTGATTAAATGGAATTAACAAACTTTGCCTTTAATAACAAAGAGATCTTCCATGTCAGCTGGGTAAGGTCATTGCTACCAAATAAACAGTGGAAGAATCTCGTATAGGAAATTTAAAGTGCACATAATATTTCAATGTCTTTTTAGGTTCTTTTCGAACTGAGTGTAGTTAAACATGTCAGTTAAACTCAGTACCGGTATGTTGGTATATGGCTCAATATAATAGGTGCTATCAAGAGGATTTTAGAGTAGCTTACATAGCTAAATTTTTCCTATTTATGAAGTATTAAACAATAATACTTTGTTTTTTTGGCTGTTCTAAGATGAGGAAGCGGTTGAGTGTGGTAGGTGCATTTTTCTTCTTCGATTTAACTTTTCTTTCTTAAGTTATGTTTTCGCTCCATTTAATGATTTCCTTTCCTATTTTTCCTTTGTGCTTCTCAGAGGAAATTGAAGGTACATGTACAAAAGTTTCCCTGCATAGCCCAATAATTTTATTTAGAGAACATGTGTTTAGAATTAAATTGAATATAGTCCAGCGTTTCTAAGAGATGTTGTACTTATAATGCTTTTATATTGCCACCCGATACATTGAATCATCTTTTAAAGGAGATAAAAATACCAGAATGTTCCTAGTTGCTTCATGTAAAGATCAGTAATTAGAACTGTTGTTTTAAACTGGTTTTTTTCTCTTGAACTTCTGGAAGACACAGAAAAAGTAGTGTCATACTAGCAAAACTTTGGTGGGCTGGGTTGGAAAGTGATGGTTCCAACTTAATTACCTGGCCATGAGAGGTCTCATATTTGTAATTAATGCTGACAAAGTATTGCTCTGAGATGGTAGAAAGTTCATCGATGCAGTGTCGTCTTTACTGTTTTCCCTATGAGTGTAGTTGGTAACTGTTATGCGTGCAGCATATGTTAAAGTAATAGCAGCTGATCTCTTGTATTTTTTTTATCTTTAACTTAAGAGGCCTTTGTTTATAAAGGCATTAGAAATTGTAGCTCATATTTTTGATCAAAGGGCCTCTGGCATATAAAAATATACATTATAGCCATTCCATATCAAATGAGAGGATGTGTTTTTGATCAAAAACCTTTCTGTCTAATCCAGTGAGCCAAAACTTAAAGCTAAAGTCTGATAATTTATAATTTATGAAAAAAGCTTGATTTACATCAAATACATTTTGTTTTCTTTTAAGTGGCATCATATTTTCTATTAACTGATAAAGTGTGAATACAGTGTTAGAATTCTTTTTAGAATGTTTGCTGTCATCACAATTTTTGCTTGAAAAGGTAAAAGGATCAGTGTGCATGCTGCAAAATTCCAAAGTATCTCCAGCTAAAATATAAAACAATAAATGTTGTTTTATGTTTTTAAGAAAATGGCTTATTGAAGGCTTTTTAATGCTATGCTTTGTACAGTTGTCATTTTTTAAGTAATTTCTTCTGTATTTTTTGCTGGGCTTCTAATTATTCTGCTTTATTTCTTGGCTCTTATTCTGTATGCTTTTACCCTTCGTCCAGAAGATGCTGAATGTGCTGGCCACAACAGTGGATCCTATCTAGGTGAGCAATTGGTTACAAAAGAAAATTTTCTTCCTTTCTTTCAGCTTCTTTTCCCTGGAACTACTGTGTCCACTTTGCTTTTGGGGGTAATCTGCATACAAATGTCCTTACTCTGCATGAGAAAAGCATGAATATTAAGGTTTTAAAAATGGCTCATTGGATTTGACATAAAGGGTTTATGTAGTGTATGCTTTTTATCTGGTTAAACATCAGCTACTAAAATACTGGTTTCATTTTAAAGTCAAAATAAATATATATATAAAAATTTGGGAAAATATTGACTTAAAGTACATTAATGTGTTTAATGAAACAGAAAAGTTTGAGTAAGTCTAAAGATACACTTTCTCAGTTCTGTCCAAGTATTGCTTACACTTTTTTTCTTTGTACATGTCTATCTAACAATTTTGGGAGGATTCAGTGAGAATACAGAGCAGGCACTGGTGCTTTTTCCACATTACAAAATAAGTCATAATAACTCAATAGCTTAAATTTAGCTTTAAAGCTAGTCTGAGCTCAACATATCATTGCGGGGAGGGGGGAAGAGGAGGGGAAGGAGTCCTTTGGCTTCAGCTTCAAGATTCCAAATTTCAAACAAAAGTAACATTTAAAAAAGGTGAATGTTCCGTTATATGTTTCAACTTTCTAATTTGTGCCATTTAAAAAGCTATGTAAAAATATTTTAGTTGAAACTGTCCAGAATTCCTGCCAGCTGAAGGCTGGCTGAAGCGGATTTTGTGGCAACCAGCCCTTTTCCCAAGGCTTTCATCCTCCTACTACAAGAGGAATGGGAAGAAACTTGTCAAAGTACTTCAGTACTTCCAAGCCACTGGGCTCACTGAAACACCCTAGAGCAGTACTGTAAATCAGAGATGGTTTTCATGTTGCATTATGCTGTTCTTAAATGTGGTGCATAAACTACATCGGGAAGACACAAACTATATAATTGAAAGAACTTTGACCTCTTTCCAAAACCTTAGTGTGGTATAATTTCATCACATACTTGTGGAACTAGTGGTCATCTGATCATGCTAAAACATCTTACCCTTGTTTGTTAATCAACTAAATTAAGGTTGATTTGTAATTGTATTGAGGGATTGAAGTATGCTTGGCAAATAATACTTTGGATGCGATTCCGGATGAACTGCATTTTCCTTATCCAATTGTCTCTCTAACAGAAAAGATGTTCCAGCTTCCCCCCGCCCCCCCATTTTCTTTCTGTCTGCAGATACAGATTGCATGAATTCTCAATATGAGACTATCATGGTTTTGCAATCAGATCTTAGTGGGCTGCTGTTTTATTTGAGAGTGAAGCTGACAAAAGAGTCCACCTTTTCTTAGTGCTGTAGCCCTTTCAGTGAAACATTTTGATCTGCGGTTACCGAAAAGGCTCAGTCATCTAGTAAGGTGTCTTGAGGAAGAAGCTACTGTTGTCCCAGATGCAAATAACAAACAAACAAAAAAATCAAGATAGAGTGTAGTTTACTTAGGCAAAACCTTAAAAAATGTATTGGAGAACTACTGTACATTTCAGGCAATGGTTTGTCTCTTGAGGGCTTCCACATAGCAGAGTGCTGCCATCGGTCCAGAGCTCTCAGCCTTCTCGTGCTGAGTCAGTGCCGTTGGAAGTGGGGTGTTGGAGAGAAGAGCCAGAAGACAGAAAGAACAACAGGGAGAAGATGACTCGTCTAAGGTTAGGACCAGTTTTGGAGTAAGGACAGAAGTATATTCACTGGTTGTGAATAATTAGCTATTTGGTTTAGAAATCAGAGGTTCCTTGGAGCTCTTCACTAAGAATCGTTCATTAAAAATTATCCTATCTTAAGATGAAGCAGGTAGGCTTTGGAAAGTTGATGTTACCATTCTTTTGTGTATGGTGACAAGATGCAGTGATTTGTAATTCAAACTGTCTCATGCACTCCAGTGTCCCCTTCTTTTACAAGCCATTAGGAGCCCAGTCCTATTTGGGCACATTTAAGTTTTCTTTTCTCCTAAATCATTTTTCAGTTGTATTTTCTCAAGGAACAAACTGCTGTAGAATGACTTTCTGGGCTGGACAAATGCCACTGTCTAAAGTATAATAATTTGAACAAAACTTGCTGGCCAGCTGCAGGGAGGACACAAAACTCTTACCTATGTGCTGTGCAAGGTGTGAAACTCTGATAGTCTGTAAGGTAAAGGAGTCCTCGGCAGAGACACTTTGTAAACCCTCCGTTAGGTATGTGGGAGCCCACACCACATCTACACATCTAACTGCAGCAGTCAACCTTCCTGACTAGGGGGGCCTCTTTCTTTCCCACTGGTCTGAGCATACATTCCTTCAATCCCGGGGGTGGTGAAGGCCTTCAAAGGTTTGTTGGGTTTTTTTCCGCCTGTTGCTTTTTAGGAGAGTGGGAAAACAAATATGTCTGATTTTTGAAAACAGCTTATTCTCAATGTCCACCTGTGTTTTGCAGTCATGTTTTTTGAGGTAAACCCTGAACATGTCGATTTTTCTGAATGTGCATGCTCTTGAAAGATGACAGGCATTTATGGTACTCTAGATTACAAAGTAACTAAAAGTTTCTAGGCAAGTCTCTTCGTTATTATTGATTAAACATGCTACACTGAAAACAAACCCTAAAACATTGTCACTGAAGGGCCTGGATCACACCAGCAACTTCAGGGTGTTTCAGTGACACCTGAGTAACTGTCTGTATGTTGTAACCTGTTACAAGAGCGAGGTAGTCTGAATTATCTTAACCGCTGATGAAGGAGTTGGCCTGTATTACCTTGTACGTATTCACACTTACGGACATTAGCATGAGGTAAGTTGAAGTGTGGTAAATCATTCGTATGCCTGAATTCTAGAAACAGTTTTCAAAGTATGGGTACACTGATTACTTCCTAAACCCAAAATGAGCAAGTCATATTTCATGCTGCTTTTGATGGTATGTAAAATCAAATCAAGTGAACTACAACAATTCTAATATCCATTAAAAATTTTTCAGTTGATGTTACAGCTCGTTGTGGGTTTAGGGCTCTGTATTTGTCGGCATTTCAATCTGTGAACCAGGATATTCTGTGAACATCTGATCCTCTCAGAAAGGATTTGTGCTTTAGGCACACCCGAGGTGGTCATGAAGGGCAACAGAAGAAGAAGCTTTCAGAAAGCAGAATGTCTGTACCATTTGGGGTCAGATCTTTTATGTCCAAGATTATGCTGCTATTATTTTGAATCCTGCCCTCAAAAGTGACTTAGATAAATTTAATGAATTTTCACCAAATTCTAATACTTAAGTCACAGTATAGTATCGTGTGTTTCTGCAGTAATTTCCTGAGGAATTGCTGGGGAGAGCATTAAGAGTTTGCCTTTGCCAAACTTAAATTCTAGTTACATTACTTGAACCTTTATGAACATACAGTAAATATAGATGAATATCATCTGTTTACTATTCTCAATTTTGTCTTAAAAATCCAGACATAATCTAAATTTTTATTAACCCTGTCTAAATGTGCAAGCTGGGAATCAGTCCAGAAGCAAGCAGAGTAAGAAGTCTGCTCTGTGTTTGTGCAGTTCCTGTCTAACAATAGAAATACTCAGTATACGAGCCGGTATAAAAAAAATCCCAATATTTGGGGGAAAATAAAAATCCAGAAATATCTAGTAAAAATATTCTGTTCATACAAACCTAGATAATGACCATGGTACCAAACTTATTTTTGTCAGTAATACGAATACAAGAAGTTAGTGGAAATGTATTTACAATTAAACAGTATTTGCTCACTCTACATTATGTAAGATTAGGCTGAATTCAGTGAATAATATACCTAAATTAAACACATATTCAAGCACTTGCTTTAATGAATGAAAATGAACAAAAGCATGTGTAAGTGCTTTATAGCATTCTGGAGCTTCACTGATGAATTTTTGAAGCATAGGTGAATTTAAATTGCAGTGTTTCCTGTTAGCGTGATTTCTCTAAATTTGGGAAATTAACTTTCTACTTTCATGAATATATTTGGATTTAAATTCACACAACATAGTCACAATCTTTTGTTCTCTTTTTCTTTAGAATTATATAATTAAAACTGAATAAGCACAGCTTTTTACATCAGCGTCATTTAAAGTATTTTAAGGGAGACAGGTTCATGTGTTGCCTGTTTTCAGTCTGGATTTCTGTGTGAGGTCTGAGTGGATTTCTCCATGTAAATGTAAGGATGTTCTTCCAAGATGACCAAATGTATATTGCTAGTGGTTAAAGGAATAATCACACTTTTCTGCTAGGCTTTGGTGGGGTTTTTTTCATTCTTTTTTTCTTAGAGATATAAGTGGTTTCTCTTGGATTGTTGTTGGGCCTTAATTAAGTTTATTAGTAGCAGCTTTTGATTTTTATTTCATGTTGAGAAGTGTTATAAGGTTTGGAGACATCTGTAGTTTGAGAACATTTGTTCTTGATATTTTCTTCCCAGAGGCTGTTCTCATTTCACCAAATCAGTTACATTCCACAGTAGTTTATGAGTTTGCATGTTCAGTAAGCTTCTAGTCATGTAGCTGAAACCAGTGAGCTGGTGCAAACTTCTCAGTGTTCAGGATTTTATGTTGCTTTAGTGACAGAATTTTCCCCTTTTATTTTATAGTCTGCATACTTGGCAACTCGGATTAATCTCTGCTGATAACCATATTCCACAGACATTGTAGCCTGCAGCTCCTTTCATATTCATCAAGGTTTATGTTATCAAATGTTCTGGGCAAGCAATGCTTCTTCCCTTTTTTCTTTATAGGAATTCACTTTTAAGCTTAATCACTTTATAGAAACTTTATTTTTCTATTGCATATCAGTATTGGTTTTGGTTTTCTGTAGTGATTTTTCACGATATTTTTAATAATTCTCTATTGTTAATTTAAATATATGAAGTTTGTTTTTCATCTTTCCTGAACTGTAAAATATGGAAACATTGGCAGAGCATTTTTTTGCTTGTTCATAGATGGTTTTGTTCTTTGCAAGTACAATGTTGTTTCAGTTCAGCTGAATCTTTTCCAGTCATAGCTGCCCAACGTATAATGCGATCATAAATGCAGAGTTCAATAGAAAATATTTATTAATGGTTCTTTATAAAATAGCTTCTGAAGGTCACAGTAAAGTTAAGCCACATATGTGAGGGCATAATAATGGCAGATGTGAGAAAGGAGGAATCGTGTTTCCAGGAATGCAGTAGCAGTATCATAAAAATCTTGGATATATTTGAAATACGTCTCATCCATCCTCTCCAAGCTGCATGTTTTCCTTGATTTTTGAAGCTGCTTAAAGCAAGCTTTCTTGGGTTTCTGAATAGGACTGTTGAGATGGGCCTTCAGGACAAGTTACAACAACTTGAAAATTGACAGTAGTCTTAAAGTGGCAAAATAATCAATGTATCACAGGTTTGTAATCAGTAGTTTTACAGAATATCTTCACCAGCACACTGCATAGAAATCAGCCATACTGGAAATTTGCTTCATTATCTCTGGCTCACGTGTTTGGGTTTTTTAATTAATAGCTTTTCTGTAATGTCTTAAGTTCTAGTTGAACTTGTTGACTCTTCTTAATATACAGGACAGTATTACTGTTTTCATTTTACCATTGAGTTTCAGTCACAGAGTATCAAATGCCTTCATCAGGAAACCCATGTTAGCAGTGGTACTGTATCACTTGAGTGTGATGCTTTATGTGCAGCCTGTAAAAGTGACAAAGGATGAATCAGGCTGAAGACAGCACTGAAAGTTTTTATCCTTTTGGATTAATTTAAAAAAAAAATCTGGGTTTTTTCCTCTTTGAAGAGAAGGATGAAAAAAAATTCTTTAGTAACCCACCACCTGGTAGTTGGTAATTAAGTCTGAATAAAGTGGATGGAGAAAAGAGGAACAAGTCACAAGTGGTCTTAGTAAAACAACAGCAGAGATTGAATTGATGTGAAGATTTTGCAAAAAGAATGTTTTTCCTAAAGATTCCACAGTTCAACATGTGAGACGAGGTTAAGAAGCTGTTGGCAATGGCGCTCTGACAGCTACTCAAAGGCACGGAGCTCTTGGTATCTGTAAGGTTGACACCAAATGTGAATGGAGACAATTGATTTTGCTTCATTTGATCACTACTCTTACTGTTTACCTTTTCCAGGTATGTGGATTCTGGGTTTTGTGACAAAGCTCTTTATTCTGTAGACTGTTTCATAGCAAATGTTGAATAACTATTCTTTCATTTTCTTTTTCTTTTCCTTATCCCTTCTTTTTTTGCCCGTCCCCCCCTAAAAAGGTTATACAAAAATAATTATACAGAAAAAGATTCAGAACAATTTTCCACTTGCTTTTAGGGCAACTGATGTGTTGGGGTTTTTTTTTCTTGTGTTTTGTTTTTTGTTTTTTTTTTTTAATCTGGAGTCTTTTAGATGAGGCTTTAGGAAACTTGTAACTTGCTTCATGTATCTGTATTGCTAATGTTACCTTTAACCTTTCTTTACATAGCTGCCTATACAGTTAGGTGTAGTTATGTAGCATGAAAACATCTTCATGTCATGATGGAGTTCACCCTAGGGCAGACGAGATCTCCTAGACCTTCTCTTGAGTGTGTAAGCTTGCAGCTATCTGCACTCCCAGCGGGGCTTTTCTGACTGCAGTCACTTCAGTGTTAGTGGTGTTCTTTAAGTAATGACATAACTCTGTTCATTTCATTATGTTTTCATATTTCATATTTTTGTCCCTTTTCCACCCCAGCCCATGTCCTCAGTCTAGACAATACTGTAGCTCTTAAGAATGTCATCAGCCTTTTCTGTGCATGCTAGCTCTTCTTTTTCATTGATTTTCATTTTACTTGTTCATATTTTGAATATGAATGGATCTTGGACTCAATGATCTTAAAGGTCTTTTCCAACCTAAACGAATCTATGATTCTATGGCATCACTGTATTCTCAAAGAAATTTTTCTTCCCTTTTTGTGTGTATGTGTTACGGATTCCCATAGGTATTGGGGCTCACATCAGTAAAATAACTTAGTTAACATCCTCTCTGGTCCAGGTTCTGCAAAGATATATGCTAAGGGGAACTCTGTGCATACAAAATGCTAAGCCTGTGACTAAGCCTTCTAGGATTTTGCTTCAGATCTGGTTCTAAGTATTTGCAGAACTGGGTCTTGAATTTGCCTTATACTACCTTTGAAGAAAAAACTGTAATATGATTACTTCTCAAACACCTAAACATAAGTGCTGTTACAAGTTTATGAAAGCATATTGCTGAAAAATCTGGGGTCACCGAAAGTTTACATGTGTTTACTATCCTGTGAAATGTTCCGGGCAGGAAAAAAAAAAGGGTGTTGGGATTTTTTCCAGTATTTAAAGTGTAGTTTGTGTTTTACTTTATTACCCCCAAATAATGAAATCACTTTGCAGTCCTTCCTCTAGTTCTTTTTAGAAAAAAAAAGTGGTGCAATGGAGATACCAACAAAATGTAATATAATGCAATGTAAAGGATTTATTTGAAAAACTGTAATGTAATCATTAACAGAGGAATAAATCAGTTTTTAACGTATAGTGTAGAAGGGGAGTTTTGTGCTGTTCTGCTTGAAAATGCCTATTATTATCTCCTTTGAGAGTACTTAAAAGCTCTCTGAAATTTCCAGTCTTCTATATAGGCCCTGTGGATGTCCACTGTTGATGCAATAGTAAATGCAAATTTAATAGGTATATTAACTTCTAATTTCATGCTAACATATCTATAATATGGGTGCTGTATTGTCTAAGATGTTTCACAGTGTTTTGGAATTTAACAGTGTTTGGTTTTACTTTTAAACATCTTTGGAAAAGTTTTGTGCACTTTTTCATACTATCAGCATGGAGCTAAGCACAAGAAGATTGTTCAAGTAGTTAATTTTAATTAACCCTTTCAACCACCAGATGTGTTTGTCCTATATGTTGTATTGGAGGTCTGTGTGCCACGGTGATTTGTTAGAAATGCATTAAGGGTGGTATGAGAGTCCAGATGGCATGAATTTCCTTATGTATACATACTAATGTAGAAGATACTCAAATTATCTAACTATGTTAACTCATAATTATATTTTCAGCTTGTTGCAACTATTGTGATTTTATTGGTAATCTTAGTTTTGCAGTTTAAATAGGCACCTGAAATAGTTTAAAACTGTGGGGAAATATTGTTCTAAATGACCTGGCTTACTAAACATATAAATACAATTTTTCATTCCATGCACCAGTCCTCGAATGTTTGGAAGAGACTGTTTTCACATTCTGAGAAGACTTATTTTCTTACTTTGAAAAAATCCTGTTCTTATTGCAGCTGGTTTTAGAAGAAGCTTTCGTCTTAGCAGAAAAGATAAAAAAACAAACAAATCTATGTATGAGTGCAAGAAGAGCGATCAGTATGATACAGCAGATATCCCAACTTACGAAGAAGTTGCAAAATATAGACGACAACCTAATGACAAATACAGGCTTGTAGTTTTGGTTGGTAAGTTATTTTCTTTATTTTTGACCTGGTAAAACAGAGGACTGCTGATTAGCACAACGCTTACCACAAAATCATTTAGATTGGAAGGGATCTCAGGAGGTCGCCTGGTCCAGCCCCCCCACTCAGCAGGATTAACACTGAATTCAGAGCAGGTTGCTGATGACAACAACTTTGGGAACCTGTCTTCCCAGCATGTCTTCTCTTATCTTTCCACCTACACCTCAGTAGAGAGGTGGCCTCCATCTTCTCAATGGGCATCAGAAGAGTGCTGGTGGGTCCCCCTGAAGTCATCTCTTCTCCAGGCTAGACATACCCAGTTCCTTCAGCCGCTCCTCACAGGCCATGTGCTTCAGCTCCCGACCATCTTGGAGGCCCTCCACTGGATTTGCACCAGTTCATCAACATTGTTGATGTGCAGGGCCCATCATGGACAGAGTATTCCTCCCAGCATCTGACAAGTGCCGCGTGAAGGGGAATAATCTTTTCCCTCTGCCTACGGGCTAGGCTCTTGCTGATACAGCCCAGTCTTGTTAGCCTTCATTGCTGCCAGTGTGCACTGTGGGCTTCTGCTTAGCTTACTGCCCACCTGGACCCCCAGGTCCTTTTCATCCAGGCTGCTCCTCAGCCAGTCAGTCCCCAGCCTACTGCTGTGGGGCTTAGTCTGTCCCAGATGCAGGACTTTGTATTTGTCCTCATCAAATCTCACAAGATTCTGCCAGCCCATGCCTGTAGCATATCAGTTCCCTCTGAACAGAAGCCCTGCCCTTGAGCAAGTCACTTGCATCACCCATTTTGGCATCTGCAAACTTGATAATCACCCATTCTATGTCCTCCTCCAGGTTATTGATACAGATATGAAACAAAGTATGTCCCAAGGTAGACACCTGAGGAACTCCACTTGTAATGAGTCACCCAGTAGAGCACATACCGATCACCCCTTCCCTTTGAACATGATCATCCATCCAGTTTTTCCCTGATCTAGTAGTCCACCTATCTAGACAGGATGTCCCAGCTTGCATATAAGGATGCTTTAGGAGATCATATTTAAAGCTTTACTAAACCGAAGGGAGGTGACATTAAAATGTAACTGCCATGGTTACTAGTCTGAACCTGACAGTCAAGCCGTACTAAAACTCAAAAGAATTAGGTTGGTGTTCTGCTCTTAGAGATCAATCAATATATCTATGTGGAAAAAAGAAGAAAAAAATAACAGAATAAATACCTGTGGTCAGCAAAGACAGACTATATAAATGAAAAGAAACAAACCCTTCTACTGTGTTAAGAGCAAGTAAACAGACAAGTAGGGAAAAGGGTGGGTGAGAGATGGACTTCTGTAGGCCAAGAATGGATGTAAGCGTAGCTGCAGGCATAGCTGCAGAAGACTCAAGATGTCATCCTTAGTCAGCTTTCTGTCCTTCTATAATCTGTCACTGCCATGGCTTCCTCACAGCATTTATTACCTAATCAAAATGCATTGCTTCAGTCTCCTAAAAAAGAAGAGAAAGTGTATTATCTTACATTTTTCAAAGGTAACCATTGGAGTATCAACAAGTAATGAGTAACCATTCCTACCGATGAGTAACGTCTCATTGCTTATTGTTTTGCAGTAGCACATAGGCTGATGCTTTGTTAGGAAGTTTCCTCCATTATGAAAGTAGCAGAGCAGAGAAATACGACCCTCTATCAGAGACTGTTACGAACTGTCGAGTAGCTGTGGTTTTATATCGTTCATATCCAAGGGAACGTTAAATTTAGTTTTTAATAAACAGTTTTGTCACTCTCCAGCACTAAAATTCAGCCACCTACTAGCGTGATCACTGTGAGATTGTGGGCTATATACAACAAGTAATAACATGGTTGAGTTGATTTTACAGTTACATCAACAGAGTGCCGTGCAAAAGTGTGATAAGTAGACTTTTTATAACAAATTGCATATGTCTGATCTAAGGAATACCTCGAGATTTCATTTGATTTTTGTTGTAATAAATCAAATGAAGAAAGTGTGCTTTTTCAGTAACAAAAGCAGTTCAGAAATTTATTGCAGACTTCAGTAATTCTAATGTTTTTCTCTGGATATTAAGAGCAGCTTAAGTCTGGCCAATACCATAAAAATGTCTTGGGCAAAATATGGAAAAAGTAGCAGAGCTAAGCAATGCAGGTATAGTAGAAGTGAACACATTGAAAAAGCTTTTTCTGTGCCAGTAGCAGCATTCAATATAATCCGTCAAATATACTTTGGATATTAATACCAGGAAACAAAGGGACAGATAATTAATTCCTGGCTATATTTGGTCGAGGCACTAAATGTCTGTTGTCTTGTGCGAGGCCTAAATGTATAATTTACTGTTGGAAGGGTTTTTCAGCAGGGGGGGTGTGTGTGTGCCCTTTTTTAGGGGGAGGGAGTTTGACAGCTTTGAAATGGAAATTTCTTTTGGCTTCATTTTAAGTTGGTCTAGCCTAATTTACAGAATGCAAATTGCACACAGTAATTTTTAGCACCCTGTAGTGTGATATATATATATTAGTCTCAGGTTCAGCTAGATGTATTAGTTTGTCAAGATTTTACCTTGTCTGCAGATGTAGGTTCATGAATAAAGTCCTGCATATCCTTGGGGCTAAATAACAGATCATCTGAAGCAGTTATGATACAGATGCTTCTGCTGTGCTTTTAGTTGTTACGAATATGGTGAGTCTGCTAAAAAACGAAATTACCCAATATCATGTCACCAGTCGTCTTCTGGGAACTGACTGTTCCCAGGCTGCCCACAAACCCTTGCAGTTTTCCTTCACAAATATTTCCAGCATCTTAAGTGTGATACCTTGCAGACCTGTCAGGCAAAGGCAGAATATTTTAACATGAAACATATTACTTAGACACTAGAATTGTTATTTACATTAATAAGGGGAAAGTCCTGCTCACAAAGGCTTCTGTTTCAGTAATTGTGGGGGCCAGTCTAGCACAAATTTTATTCCCTAAGAGTCAGAATGGATGTGCCGCATACCGTAACTTTACATGGGGTAGTTCCAGCTAAGTCAGCGCTTTCTGAAGGGGCAGTGCGAGGATAAAGCAAGGTCAGCAGTGACAAGCCATAAGCACGTGTACCCCAGCACACGTCCAGTTATGTGCATGCAGTGTTACCACCAGAGGCATGCAGAGCCTTTTAGGTGCTGTGGTCACCCATGGCGATGCCTTTGTCCTGAGTGCGCAGTGATGGAAGCAAGGACCAGAGGTGTGTAACCACGAAGGACCAGTTACTGTTGGTGTGTGACACGATCAGAAAAGTCTCGCTGTCTCTGAATTAGGTTGTCAGTACTCCCCGCAAAGGTGTCCTTCTGGTCACCACTGCAAAAGGAAAAGAATCCGGGGCTGGAAATGTTCTGTTGTATTGCTTACATACTCTTAAAAAAATCCTTCACCTCTGGTTTTATCATGAAGGAGCTTTGTGGAGACCAGGTCTGTCTCAGAGCAGGCGAGGATGAAATGAAAGTGGCTTCTAACTCTCCACGTCTCCTGAGTTACCTTTAACGTGTGTTGAGTAGTGGCTTGCAGAGGTGTAATAGATCTACAGCAGCAGTGCAGGAACATGGCTCCCATGGCCATACTGCTTCAAGTAGAGTATCTGGACAATGAAGAAAGAGGCCTAGAATTGGTGTCTTCATTAAACTTTCCTGGTTGAAGGCATGGGTAGGTCAGCATAGCTCAGGAATGAATATATAGGATGTAACATATCACCTAACCTTGCCCATGAGAACACTAGTGTGAACTCACTGATCCTGCTTTCGTGAGCAGCAAGACTCAAAGTACATTCCCACTGCTAGTTATAATTTACTGTAACGTAAAAAAATGAGGTTCTATTTTCCTACCACATATCTCATTGAGCTATAAGTGGACATGCATGTGCAGTCATTGCACTATGGTCATCAGCTGTATTAGTAACTGAGCCATGGAACCTCTGTCAAAGCATGTTTTCTACAGGGTCTTTATGATCCCAGCAGGGATGTTGTCACCCTACTCCCAAAATCTTTTTCTGAAAGAGTGCTTTCTTTTTTTTGTCTTTTTCTTTCAAATGGACCTCTAGGATCTCAGTATGTATCTATGGGTGAAGAATGGCTGGTTGGGTTAACCCTCCTGAGACCTGAACTTACATCAAACAATTTTTTCAGGTTTTTTTCAGACATGTCTGAATGTTACAAAATTTAATGCAAGTTTTAACGATTGGGAATTTAATTCTGCAAGTGTCCCTCAATAAAGTGAGGGAGGCACTACAGTCCTTTTGTGCATGACTTAACAGAGCTTATGTGACTCAATTGCAACAGTAAGAAACAACATAAACGTTCCTTTAAAATAATAAACAAAATATCTCTAAATCTGTCTCCATAACTAAATCCTGCTGCCTGGGGTGATGTCCAATAATCCAAAACTATGCTATGGTCATGGATCATCTGGATTGTCCTTTTCAATCCTGATGCTTTATTCTCTTCTTGAGTTCAAACTGTGTGCATATTCATAATTATTAGAAACTGGCATCTTTCTCTGCTGCATCAAAATGAAAAGAATATTCAGAATAGAAGTGTACATTACACTTGGGAGGTGTAGTGTAAAAATCAGCGTAATGGATGTCATTGCTAATTAGGAATCAGCCTTCAGCGTCCATATGCTACAGTTATGAGAACTCCGCAAAGAAGAATCTGCACCTTTCAGTAGTTAAATTTAAAGTTGATTTTAAAATGGTAATCTGGAAGGGGAGATGGAGTAGTAGTGAGGTTGTGGTCTGGAAACAGATTTGATTTAAGTTTCCAAAGCATCTGTCGCAGGAAGTGAAGCCTGGATTCTTTACATATAAATAGAGCTAAAAGCATATTGTTGATTTGACAGCATGTAGACTCAGGAAATAATGTTTGTGTAGATTTGATGGGAAAGATTTTTTGCTTGAAAGGAATACAATGTGTTTTTAAATTTTAATTCCACTTGTTTCATTCTACTTTGCTAGGATATATTGAGAATTCTAATTACTTGTCCTATAAAAATCCATATTTGCCTTAAATAGCTATACTATTCAAAAAGGATAAATGTTTTTTCTTTTAAAAATAAGAACAAAAGTAATGCTGTTATCTACATAACACATTGCTTTCCTCTGCAGACATGCACCAGTAGAGGCTGCTGTAAACCATATTTAATAAACATTTATAGATACTGATAGATTAATTTACAGGCAGGTCAGAGATGGAACTTGAAATGTAGTTGTGTGTTTAACTTATGTAAACATATAAAAATTATAAATGCAGAAACTGCAAAAAAAAATTTTCAGAGGGTCTGTAGTTTGGGGGTAGCAGCAAAGTAGCAGGCATTTGCTTTTCATCGTTGTGTTTCTCTCTTCAGACAGGGCAGACAGTCTTTTTTATAAATAGGCACCTGAAGGTGCTGAAGCATCAGTCTTTGATTTTTGACTCTCGCTACTAACCAATATATCACTACTTCATTTAAATGTTTATGAGGGTTTGTATTTCTAATGTTTAAAAGGACTCTGGTAAGAAGTACTCCATGCATAAATGTGTCACTTTTACTAGAAGAGCAAGAATTTTCCTTAAAACCACATGTATTATCCTTGTATTATTCAGGATATTGTTCCAGTGACTCACTCTCTGCATTCTGCTGTTGATACTGCTTGCAGAAACAAAGTCACTGCACTGTCAGGAACACATGAGCATGCAGAACTGAGCTCCCTTCACACACACAACGCCATGGACCCACCATGAAAGGGTCCAGGCCTGCAGGAGCCCTGCTGAAGGGCTGCTGGGGGTAGGCACCGACTGCCCTTTGAGACCTCATGGGACAGAATGCCCTCACTGAGACCTGAAGCACCACTATTTAATGGCTGAGAGTTAGGGACAACACAAAAGCCAAGAGGAACATCTGCTCAGTGGCTTCTAGGACAGCAGTACTCAAGTGGAGGTGGAGGAGACTGCTCAAAAAAATTCCCTGCAGTCTCTGTTTCTTCCTGTCATCCTCGGAGATGAGCACAGTTTAAAAGAAAATCAACAGCAAAGACAGAAACCCGGACATCCCAAATCAGTTGTGACCTGGTGGATGCTGCCCTTCCTCCCTTTCCCTGTGTGATGCCCCCCTCACATAGTCAACAGGCGAATGGTGACAGCTACGGCCAGCCAGAGGCTGGGCAGTATTCCTGCCTGCAGCTGGGGATGGAAGGAACAGGGCTCCGAACGTGGGAGCGACCATCCTCAGGGGAGCCTAGTGCAGGCAAGGGATGTAGCAGCTGGAGGCAGTGAGGGAAGAGGCTATGCCGACACATGGAGTTGCAGAGGCTTTGGGGGAGCTTCGTGCATGCAAGCTGGGGTCCTCTAGTCTGTGAGTTGCGCGTGTTCCGGCAAAATGTATAGCCAGACCAGGTTTTGTGCTGGAAAACTGCAGGGTAGGGTGCAGGGGTTTGCAGTGGGGCTGAGGATGGAGATCGGTGCAAACAGAGGGTAGGTGCTGTAGAAAAGAAAGTTAGCTTTGCTGTCCGCTTTTTCACTGATATTTTTTTCACTGATTTTTCCTCAGTAATAAAGTCAGAATAGAGTAATTGCCAACTACATCCCCTGAAATCTGTCAGCGCTGTATATTCTAGGAGAGGCTAGAACCATGGGCATTTCCAAATGACTGTGACTAAAAGCCAGTATATATTATAGCTATATGCTACATAGTCTTGAAGAGTACTTACACCTGAAGACAAGAGGGGACTGGCTGCTGAGAAACAGCACAATTTTTTTCTTTCAGGTCCTGTAGGGGTTGGACTGAATGAACTTAAACGGAAACTGCTGATCAGTGACACCCAGCATTACGGGGTAACAGTGCCACGTAAGTAAAAATGCACTTCTATTCTCCTAATGCTATACTTGCATTATTATCCGTTATTATTGCGTTACCTTAAGGCACTTTTGAATTTGGGTCTGTAAATGCATGCTTGGCATCCAAATTACTTTTCCAATTTTTAAAAGTGCTGCTGCAGTTGTATTTTAAATAGCATTGATTAAACTGATAGGACATTTTGGCTCAGAGGCATTGCAGTAGATTTTTAGTACAAGTTTAACATGATTGATGTCAGCGAGGTTTAGTAAATGAAACTCAGCTGAAGAACACCCTGGATTTGGCTGTAAAGCAGTGAAATGTACTCTGTTACCGATGTTTGCTTTCAGCAAAATGGTCTTCATGTATTAGGCTGAAAAATGAAGACTGATGATAAACAGTTTAATCCTGTGAATAAATGAATTAAATCGCTTTGATTACCTTTAGAAAAGTGGGGGATTTCCGCCCCCCCCCCCTTTTTTTCCCCCCCCTATCTGACCAAGCAGTGTGATTTTTATAACATTGAGTAATATTGTGGTATGTTAACTTCTACAATGCTTTATCGGGTTTTCTTGAACATGGAGGATTTGACAGCTTTAGACTTTCATTCCTTGGTTTGCTTTCTACTGGTACTTGTGCCTCCTATAGGGATCCTTCAAAAATATGGGTCCAATATTCTGAATTTGGGAGATACTATTACAGGTGTTTTTGCAAGTACAGGTACTCTATAAAGTACATAGATGAATTAATTTCCTAGGTAGAAAAATGAATGCATTTGGTTTTTGGCAAGTCATTTCATTTGCACATACTTGCTTCAGCTGGGTATTGAAAACAACAACAAAAAAAGCCAGATGTTCCCAAATATTTAACACATTGAAGCATATGCAATCATTTGCCCAAAAATACTTCTCTAAAAATTGCCAGTATTCATCAAGCTGCCTTCTCTCTTTTCTCTTCCAAATTTGTGGCTATAATTTAAAACAAGCACGTAAAGAAATCCCTCTCCCTGAAATTCAGTAAGTCAGGACTTGGAGGGAGAACTGGGGTTCTTGTCTTGGAAATGTTCCTCTTCGTGTCAACCTAAGAAGAGCATGATATCAAATGGCATTTAAGACTGTTGCTGCAAGCAGGTTGTGTATGTTCGTACGTGATGGAGAATACATGATGCTGTAACATATGACTTTTATTAAATAGGACTTTTGAATGGGTTCACTAACCATAAGTGGCAACCCCACAAATAAGTTTCACTTATAAGCAAAACCTTTATACCTAGTACTTGAGGGCAAGTAAGAAATGCAAATCCTGCAAGGCTACTGAAAGAAAAAGGAATTCAGTTTTGATCACCAGAAAAAGAAAAGCACTAAAACATAAAATTCACACCCCATTTTTTTATAATCATGCTTCACATACCATAGCTACGAGTGTTGTTAATGTACGTAACATTTTATAAATCAGGTTGGTGAGCTTTGTTTCCCTTTATGGTCTCATATGCTAATAAGTTTAACAAGTGGCAAGGCTGGGGTAATTGTTATGGACTGCTGCTCCTTTTATTATTCAGCTGTCCTCATTTTACTGGATTTTTCCACTAGTTAATAAAAATGATAATCTGATACTTGGTCCAGTAGGGTTTTTTTCCTGCATGCTTTTAAATCTCAGTCCTGTCATGTGCTTGCGTGCCGCCTACCACATCCAGAGCAGCCTTCTGTCCATCAGAAGTGAGGGAATCGCTACACTTAGCATTGCAGAAGGGGGTTGTGCTCTTCATTGTCTCCTGAACTGGTTTGCATCATATTGTTTTGTGCATCTTCGATTTTTTAATTTATTTATTTATTTAATGAAACTGCAGACACTACCCGTCCAAGGAGAAGCCAAGAAAGTGATGGTGTCGAATATATTTTCATTTCCAAGCACTTGTTCGAGACAGACGTACAGAATAACAAGTATGTTGAAGAGATTTTATGTCGAACTGCAGTTAAAACAATGGCTTTATTATAAAATGGGGCTGGCTGTCATTTTAGATAATAAGTCAAAGTGTATATAAAGTTGCAGTTATTTGAAGATGTGTTGAAATTACATACTGATATATAAGCAGCGGGCAAAAGCACTGAGCAAAAAAGCAGTATGTGCAAACACGACTGTTTCTAAGCTTCCAAGTAGTTTCAGTGCTGCAGCTCCTCAAGACGCTGAAATTGTAGGTGTTCAGGATAGGGGAGCACTCTTTTAATAGAGCATCGTCTGTCATAGCAATAAAGCATTGCAGCTTGAGGAGGGAGGGGGCTGGAAGTGCTGCAAACATGCCTGAGTCAATGTTTGAATAGCTCTGCTCTCTTTCAGGCCAGGCACTTCCTCTCCTTTTGAATTTAGAGATCTACAGTGAAGCCCCTGCCTGTAAACCCTCCAGAAATCAGACTAAAATGAAGACAATGGTAGCATCGTGCTCTCTAGCAGCCTGTAAAATACTGCAGCTTGAAATTCTGCCCCAGTGTTTCAGAGGGCAAAAGTGTATTAGACACAAAGCTGTGGGCTTTACTGAAACTTCAAACTGTGCTTTGCTTTTTTGGCAAATAGCGCTTGTAGTTTTATAGCACATAACCAGCTGCCTTGGTTCCATTAGCACCATTGTCGCTCCTCCTCCTCTTCTGAGACAGAGAATTTGGATATTCTGTAGTGTGCAATGAAATTTCAGTAGTTTCTATTGTTTAGCTTATCCACTGTTTTATTGCATTGCATTAGTTCAGAAAAAGAGGTGATGGAAAACATTAGTGGGCTGTTGGACTACAGTACTTTTTTCTCTTTAACTGAAATACAAGCAGGTGTTACTGATTTGAAAGTGGTAAAGTAGAAGATTTCTTAAAATTGACATGCTGAAGTACTTGACAGCATTTCCTTTATAAAACATGGTAAAACTCTCATGTAAGGTAAAATATTTTTGCTCCTGAATTAGATCTCATAAACCAAACTGATAAGGTTTTTTTCTGGAGAAAATGGAAATTATTCCAGATATTTTCACCTTCTGCCACAGGTTTATCGAGTATGGCGAGTACAAGAACAACTACTATGGTACAAGTTTAGACTCGGTTCGATCGGTTCTAGCTAAAAACAAAGTTTGTTTGTTGGATGTGCAGCCTCATGTAAGTAAGCGTGTCTTTTGGACTTTTGTAGTTCCCCATATTGAATATTGGGATTCCAGGAAAAAAATTGGAAGCTAATATAAAAAGATACATTTTATTCCATGCTGAAAGACTATCGAGTGGGCTTGCTGGGTACCTTTATCACAGCAAGGCTTTGTGAAAGGAGAGGAAGGGAACTTTAATACGTATTGGCAAGTATTCAGCTTGGTAACTAAGTGAATGGAAAGCCAGCAGCATAATAGCGAAGCTTTAATTACGAAATGCTCCTTTACTTCCATGGTTTGGGTTAGAGGTTCTCTCTGAAACTTCAGTTTCAGGACGGCTTTGAGCCATCGCCTAGCCCAGCAGCTCTCACACGTTTAACCAGACCGTTCATGCCGGGGGTTTCTGTGCAGGGTGAACATGAGTCAAGGAACGCGCTAAATGTGATGTTGGCCAGATAATTGTTAAGAACATTCCTCTCTAAACCGTTTGTTCTTGTGTTGACCTTGTCTTTCAACCCCGCCTGAACAGCTCCGCTGGGAATCTTTATGCTACTAATAACCACAGTGCTTCCAGGAGCTCGACTAGTTTGTTTAAACCCAGCCAAAGTATTTCTTCTCCAAGGGTGGCCAGCCTGTGACTTCTGAACCCCGGCAGCTTGTGAGCAGTTCCCGGGGCCGCTCGGTTGCGGGGTTGTGCCAGGGGGAAGCCAGGGGAGGAGGGCAGCGGCACAGGGGCTCCTGCTCTGCCAGCCCCTTACCTGTCCAGCACAACCCCGTTTCCCAGTGAAGCACTAAATCCTTCTGGGGACCCAAGCTTGTGAACCATTCTGGGCTCCCACCCTCCAACACAGCATTTTCCTGTGGGCCCTGGCTGTGTGAAGAGGACGGAAAGCTTCTGATCATCCCTGCTTCACCCTGTGCTGCAATCCAAATCATAAACTTATCTCCTAACTCCATACTCACTTGCCTTGCTCGGGAAGAGTGAACAGCAAGGGATTGTGTGGTGGATGCACAGTACTGAAGAGAAAAAACATTAATCTGTTGTGACACCTTTTCCCACTACATGGGTACAGAAAGCATTATTCCTGCTAAAATGTGTTGAACTTCTCCTCCTCTCCTGAACGCCCTGCTGCTCCCCTCCATCCTCCCACTGCCGGCAGCAGTGGTGTGCACAGCACAGCCTTTGCCACATGGATGGGGTTCACCAGCAGCCCACGTGGAAAACAAGAGGAATGGGCGCCCTTGGAGAAATGGGGTTTTTTACCATTTGCGTGAAAATTCTCCTTACATGAACTAACGCTGATCAGCAGAGCAGGATGGTGGTAAATGAGTAATAGCCTTCTAGGAGTGCTTTATGGGTTTATTTTTGTTAGTGTAGAGTTTCTTTTATTACAGTAAATTCCATTGTGTGAAATAAACTAATTAATTAAAATCTTTCTTCTTCCCAGACAGTGAAACACTTAAGGACATACGAATTTAAACCATTTGTTATATTTATAAAGCCTCCATCACTTGACCGTTTGAGAGAGACCAGAAAAAATGCCAAGATTATTTCAAGTAAAGATGATAAGGGAACTGCAAAACCCTTTACAGTAAGTATATATAAGTAAGAAAGACATGGTAAAACATGAGAATTTGTTAAATTTTATTGTAGCGGTTTACCTTGAAAATAAAGGTGATCACTGGATCTCATCGACTGTACTTGTCAGGGCTTACACATAGTATCTTCCTGTTTCCCAGCCGCTCTCACACTGCAAATTTACCATGTGTTTTTCATTGTTTGGTATGCACACGGCTGTTTACACTTCCGTGGTCCTCTGACTTTTGTCATTGAAGAACCCCCACAATGCAATTTTATGAGAAGTAATGCTGTGGATTTCCTTTAAATAATTTTGATCTGGGCTTAGATGTTTCCATTCAATTATAAGAATTTCCTTGTTTTATCAAGTGTGTTATTGGTCTAAATTAGAGGAAAGCTCAACTATAAAGCATCAATTAAAAAAGTAAATGCTACTTTAATAAAAAGCCCATATTTGTGGATAAGAGAAACAATTTTTTTAAATGTTATAGGGAAATGAACACCCTTAAGACTGAAGGAGAAAAATCTAAATAAGTAACAAATGCTGCTTTTTGTCAATAATCGGAAAAAAAATATTAGTTGGATTACCCAACAGTAACTTATTTACTTCCTTGAAAGATAATGAAATCATATTTTAATTGAAGCTAAAGCAAAGCTGATCGTAAGACTTCCCTGCATTTACAGTGTGTATCATTTTCCCTCATTCAGGTGGTGTTTCGGATTTTTTAGCTGTTGTTTCAAACTGAGTCATGGGTATAGTCACAGATTGTATCTGTCTGGAATATGCATTTGAAATAGTTTGGAAATAATGCAGTATAATAATATGTTCTATCATATATAAAATGTAAGAAGAGTTCATTCTTAACAGCAACCTTCAGGACACTGCTTAGTTAGGATTGGTTTAATCTGTCAGAGTTATGTAAACAATTAAATTCCTAAGATCTGTTCCCTCCCCAAACATGAAGAGAAATCCACTGAGCCAGGTCAAACTTGGCATGGGGAAAAAGCCCTCACTAAGCTCTTAAAAGAATAACGGTTGCACTGTAATATATTGCATGCTAATAGCAAGCTGAGACTTAAGCAATGAAACTTTAAATGTATCATCTAAGTAAACAGGTAGAAACATTTTCCACTGGTACCGCTAACAGAAAATGTCTCTGTAATTCCTATGACTAATTATGCCACTGCAAGGGGAGAGACGAAATAATTGCCTGTTGAGCAAAGTCTGCTTTTGAGAGTGCTCTCTCACATCACCTGTATGGTAATTTCTAGAAATTATTTTTATTATTAAAAGTACAGTTTTCATCTCCTGATGAGATGAGAAATAAGCAAGTAGCTTTGCATTTACCACAGAATGAGTTTATGTGATGTTGCTGTGGACTGACTACACCTCGCACTGATTTTACTAGGAAGAAGATTTTCAAGAAATGATTAAATCTGCCCATGTGATGGAGAGCCAGTATGGCCACCTTTTCGATAAGGTGATAGTCAATGATGACCTTGCTACAGCTTACAGTGAGCTGAAGACAACTTTTGACAGGTTGGAGACAGAGACCTTCTGGGTTCCCGTCAGCTGGCTGCATTCATAATAATGTTTTAAACAGCCGAAACGTCTGCTGTTGTCTCAGCATCTAATATGGGGCATGGTTAGGTGTTACTTGATGGTTGTTTTCTTGGTTAGAGGGCTTTCTAACTCCACCTGAGCAGTAGGTACACTCTTCATGCACTTGGAACTGGTCTTGTTTTCCTGTGTCTTCAGTCCTCCTGCCCATAGTTTTGGGGCAGAACAGTCGGATTAAACTGAAGTCCTGCTGTGCTCCATAAAGTGAGCAAATACTAGTGTAACAAAACTGCCAAACACCTCAGTATCATCGTCTGTGTGTTTCCAAGGTAAGCTTTTTTAACGGAGAATTCGCAGAAGATACTAATTGATACTGGAGATCAGCACTTTGATGATTTTAAGCATAACTGCTCCCGAAAAAAGCAGCACATTGGCACTTGGAAGTTATTACCCCTTAAGTGCTTGAGAGAACTGAAACAGGCAAAAGTGACCAACATTTTTATGAGGAAGACATCGTAGTTTTAATTACATAAAAAGATAAATGTTTTCACTTTTCTAGATGTGAAACTTGTCTTGTGTGTACAGGGTGATTTTAGTATTCCTTTGCACTTACATAGTCATGGAAAGAAAGATGTATTCAGTGGTTTAATTGTGAAATAATCTGCTGTGAGCATGCATGGATTGAAAGTATTTTCACACATGCTTTGTGGCACAACAAAGAAAACTCATAGGAGTATTTGTTTAAACGGGGAAAAACACAAGTTACTATGTATGTAACTTCAAAGTCTTCGGGATTGATCTTCTGTAAAATCAGTGGCAAAGTGATATGAATAGCAGCAAAGTACAGAGTAACTTTTTTTTTTCCCCCTTTAAATTGATTTCAAACATTTTTGGCATCCTATAGAAAAATTTTCGCATTAGAAATTTTCAGACAGTTAGTGAGGAAACCTTGGAGATCCAGGAAGCAGTTGTAAGAGATTAATTCTTTTTATTGTTTAGTACATCATGATACTTTTTAGTAGCGTAACAAATATTTTGTCTCCAGTCAGAAATAAATCAATGCTGTAGACTTTACTGTAAAACATATCCTTGTCACTGGTCAGACACAGTTGGAAACCTCATTTTAAAATTTGATGTGGCAGTGTAAGCAAATGTATATTAGGTGATGTATTTTTAATATAGATAATTTGGTATTTTTCTTTATTTACTACTGATATGCGGGCAGTGAGTACAGCTGTAAAGACCAAGTAACGACCGTGTGTTGTGTTGTGAATATGTCTTGTAAGTACAGAATGTGTATAAGAACTTGCTGACTTCAGATCATTCTATCTGTGGCATTCAAACAGGAAACCGTTATTTCATGTTAATCTGTAAAGAGAATATAGCTGTCTTGTTTAAAGAAAAAAGAATTTAGTGAAACTATATATTTATGAAAGGGTTGAAAAGGGATGTTAAGTTTTTAAATTTCTTGTCAATGTGATTATTTACTAAAGAGGTTGCTAAGTCTGTAATTTGAAACACTGTCTCTGTAAATGGAGCTCAACATTCCATGTAAATATTTTATTTCTGTTCATACGCTGATAAAGCCATCAGATTTTGCAGTTTTATTCTAAATGGGTATTTAATGTGTGGGTCATTGCATTTGGCTTAGAGTCATATAGAACAAATGAAATGCAAGCAACAACAGCAAAATCCCTAGGAGTCTGGAAATGTTTATGCAAGAGTTACAGATGTACTGAATCCCAGTACGGATACACGCTCTGCTTGAACAGCTATAATGTAACTTTTGTCAAATTTCACCATTTTCCTGGTGGACTTAAACTTCTTTGTAACATAAACTGAAAATTGTTGATTAAATTAATTGCATGGAGATTATGTGAGTTGAGAAAAGGCTTTCTATTTTTTTTAATTACTGAAAATCAAACTATTTTTCAGGGGATCTGGAATCCAGCGGTTCTGTTTGCCTTCGCCTGTGAGACACCGAGTGCCCTTGCCATCTCTTCCAACCAATCCAAAGTGAGAGGGCACTCAGCATCTCTCAGGATCTGGCTGTTTCCAACAAGAGGGTCTTTAGTCCTTACTGAAACACTCAATGCTGCTTCTAACCTGGGCTGTCTCAGAACATTAGTGTACAATAACACTCACATAAGGGACCTGCTTTTCTCTTTAGAAATAGATGCTAGAATAATCTGCAAACTCCCTGGTAGAAACAGTTTTGGCTGTCCTGCAGGCTGTTTTTCTTGTCCTTTTGAAATGAATTTAATTCCCATTCCTGGGTCGGTGTGGTCCAGGAGGGCATTCCGCACAGGTTGGCTACAGCAGTAACCAGTGCGGTGCTTTGTGGCGTTTACAGAGACACTGACCTGCCGGTCCTCAGCACAGCCCTGGCAGGAGTCGCCTAGAGGGATGGCTGCCTGCCCCGTCTCCGAGCCAGGAGCTAATTCCTGGATTGTAACACCTGCAAATGAAAGGGAATCACAAAAACATAAATCCAACCAGCCGAGTGAAATGTGCACAGAGGGTTTGAGGAGTGAGAAACAGTTTTAAGTTACTAGCTTGTTCTTGAAAACACACATTAATGCAGTGTTAGCTTAAAAAAAATAATAATTGAAAATCAAAGCCATTGGCCTCCATGAGGCAGGCAGAGATGACAGTAGGTCAAGGCAGAAAAAAATATCTCAACCCAACAGTTTCAACAGGACAGGAGCCTGCTTACCGTGATGGACACTGACCCCGTGTGCTGAATTGTTCTGGGGTACCAAGGGGGGGGGGGGGGGGGGGGGGGAGGGGATTGTTCCTTTGACTCCTAAGGATTTGCGAATGAAGATGACTAAACATGTTTCCAGTATTCCACATACTCCAGTTGTGCTGTGTGGTTTTTAGAGAACTGTATGTTTTGACAGTCAAGTCCAGATGTTTTTATTATGTCTTAGCTGTTTGCCATAGTTAAACAAATGGTAGTATTTTTTGATATTGTACCAAGCTCTATACTTGAATTTGCCATCAAGTCCTTGCTTTATGTCTTAGCCGAAATCTAATCTTACCTTCTTATGCAAAACAATAAATTATTGATATATCACTGAAGGTGGTTTTCTTTATTGTAAATTGCACCATAACATATAGGCTTAATGTCTTTAAAAGGTAAAATGCCCAAGTAGTAAGTTATTCCATAGGTCTCTCTATAAACTGTAATGCTGCAATTATTTTTAGATGGAAAAATAAAGCAAGCTAGAACAAGGACTAAAATTCTTAATTTAGTTTTATTATTAGTATAAATAATGCCGAATTCTCCTTCAAAGTAGATGTTTACCCTTTCCTGCAACCCACCCTAAAATAAACCATTTTCTTTCTGAGAGGGAAAGCTTAAGTCAGTGGGTCAAACTGAGACATCAGCTCGTCTGGGCTTGCAAAGTGCTTGGAGGGGGTTATTATCTGAGTTACCAACTCAGAGTGTTTCAGTGGACGCGTACGCTCCTAGCCAACTCACAGGTCCCATTGGAGGTTGTGTTCGTTGGTAGGACTCAAAGAAAGTAACGCTTAAACTAAGCTACTTTTTGCATTGTGTTATGGCTTTTCCAGAAAACAAGCCTAACACGTACTAGGATTAAAGAGAATACTTTTAAGCCCCTTCTGTTTTGTTTCAGTGCAGGATTCTGCATTTCCCACATGTACTTAGGTTCAGGTTTCTACTGTGCGTGGAGAATTTTTCCTCGGTAAAGCCTGCATTTAGATTTTGTGAGATTGTTTCAAAGGATGAATAGTTTCTTCAGAGATTTACAGTTAAAGTTATAATCTGAGTCAGTTTTTGCTACTGCAGTTATCTACAGTCACTTCCTCACAGGATTAAGAGTTTGCTGTGTGTCAGTGCTTAAAATTGGTTGTACTTGCTGTTTGCCCAGGATCCTGTTGCTCTCAAAGTCATTAAGTATTTATCATATATTACCATGATTAACATAAGATACCAAGCACTCAACAGAAAAATGTCTGAACACAAAATTAAAAGAACACAGTGGGTGTATTTGTTGTTTAAGAATTCTGGTGCTAGATAATGGTTAAAGGTTTCAGCAGAAACATACACAAAAACATTTGGAAACAGTTAAAGTCTGGTCTTAAATTTTGTCTTATGTTAAATGACAGTACAAATGAGAGAATCTGGAGTTCTAGACAGCTGGAGACTTTTCCCCTCTTGGTATCTGTGTCTGAAATACAAGTTGGATATTTGGTAGACTGTATGGAATGATTTTACATCTCTATAATAAAAAGCTATGGTATTTTGTGTAGCTGACATCCAACATTTTAACAAAGGTAAAACAGTGTGACTATTGAGACTTTGTTTTGCTTCTGTTTTAGTTTTGTACACACACGTTTGTTTAAACATATTTTTAAAGGCTTAGTGGCACAAAGCTGCCAGCTGCACATTTCAATATATGAATGGAGAAAAATACCTTCAGGATTTCCAAAGTGGTTCAAATGGCACAAACAGGATTTGAAAACTTCTTAATGAGAAATAAATAGGTCACAATTTCTTTTGTAATTAGGTCTATTTCTTTTCAGTAGCCATATTCATATTCATGACTCGAAAATGTTAAAAAAACAGAATGCATGCTGTAATTTTCCTCAAGTGAAATACAGCTTTCTGGTTTAAGAAAGATGTTACAGGCTTTCTATAGCATTATACACAGGCTCATGGAAAGTTCATTTTAAGGGAGTCGGTACATGTTTTAAAGACACAGGGAGGGTCTGTGGGTATGGCGGAGAGGGACTGAGAATGTTAAAAATGTGATTACTGCCCTGGAAATGCATCTTTGTTTTTGTAAGTCACTGAACAAGAAGGTTAGCAAGTTGGCTGCAATTGTGGTTTCTGTTCCCTCCTTGGTAAATATAAGTAAACGCCAGTAAATCTTTATTGGTAAGCAAAGCCAAAAAAATGTTAGAATTATGGAGAGTTGAAATGTAGTACCCAGAAGGAGGACTCTGGATCCCGGTGATGTTGGCAAAGTTATTGCTTTGCTTTCTTCTGATTTTTTTAATTTTTACAGCAAGAGTACAGCAACCACGGCTTTAACAAACTTACCAAACTGTGTTTAATCATTGGCGAGTCCATTCTTTTTTTTCTCTTGGCTCTTGTACACCTTTAGTAATCTCAGTCATAAAAGGGAGGGAAAAAGGATAATTAACTCATCTTGAGAAACAGTGAGACACCAAAAATTTGATACAAGGACGTTTTTTACCTCCTCCCCAATGGACACTAGAGTTGGTGTGTTTCTGAAAGAGGTGAAGAGCTAGTGTTTGATCCATATGGAGAAGCACATGAGCAGTGTTTTGTCCTATGAAAACAGATTTGCTCTGAGAGGTCCCCGTGGCCCGTTTGATACATGAGAGCAGCAAGTGGTAAAAAAGACCAGGAGCAATTTTAAATTTTATGCAGCCAGTGTTGGCTTCAGGTGTTCTTGTTCAAGAAAATGGCAACTGGGGGCAGTTCTGCCTGCCTTCTGTGTGACCTCTGGACATTTCACGGTGTGTCCCCTCCCTTTCCTAGATATGCATTACTGCTTATTTTGAAGAAATGATGGTTCCCTGAAATTGGTCTAGGCTTCAGGTGGTGGGAGTAGTCACGTTTCATGATCAGGGTGCACATTTGCAGTGGGGCAGTTGCACAGATGGAAGCATGGGTTGCGACCACTCCATAGTGCACGCAGCACGCTCGTGTTTTCCTCTCTCAAAGACCTTTGCATACCATGTATGGGTTATGCTTCCCTATTAAACCTTTTTTGATGCAACTTCTGGAGCCCTACTCCCAAATACAGCCTGGCCTGTCTCGGGCCCCGTGTGAACATGGAACACAGGTGTAGTCCCCAGGTTCAATGATGCTTACTGGAACAGTCGGAGAGATGGCACAGCAGTGGTGCATCTGGGCGCAACTCTTCTTACCAGGTGGCATAATGGGGCAGTCAGATCTGGAATTCAGCATCTCACAAGAAGATGAGGTGGTTAAGGGGCTTCCTAACAGGACTCCGGCCCATGCCGGGTAGTGCTCAGGCATAGCTGATGGGTAGCAAAAGTTTGGTCCCAGCAGCTGTGAGGCCAGCTTGACTGCCAGAGGAGATCTAGCTGTGTGTACATGAGCTGTGCTCTGCCCCTCTCCTTCAGAGCCAGAACAACGCGTCTTGGCCCATTTTACCGATTGGTGCAGATGCAGGCAGTGTATTTGAATTCCCATTTGCAGTGCTGGCTACTATTGATTATAAGGCACAAAAGGAGTCTTTTTAATTGGTTGGTTTTGTTGTTGTTGTTGAAAACTGCCCTGAAAGCTTTGTTGTTACTGGTGCTATCTGGACAGTGTGAAAGAGCAGCCTGTTATTGGTCCTGCTGGGGTATTAGTCCAGATGTTTTTCTTTACACAGCTGTTAAGCAGGAAGTAGAACCAAAACCAAAGATTGATTCGAACCATTGTTTTGTCAAAAAGCAGAACTGAACCTGAATTACTGTATTCTTTTGACTTCACTGAATTCAGATCATCACTGGCCACAGCTGGATCCAGCCCCAGCTCCCCAGCTCAAACCAAACTGACAAAAGCACAGACTCCAGCCATGCTCTTGAATAGGTGTGACTTTGAAGGCAAGGAGTCTGTACCGTGCAACGCATGCAGCTGATGTTACCTTTATGCCAATAGCAACTTTATTGTATTGTGCCTGTGTGCATATGTATATACGTTTATGTCTTTATCAAGTGCTGTAGTGTACACCAATTTATTTTAATGAAAAAAGCAGGCTTACAAAAACATTGTTTATTGCTTAATTGGAAGACTAATGACAAACTAAAGAAAGACGTCTACTGATATAATACTAAAGTTTTAGCAAATAGATGCACAGCTTTACTCAGGCGGGACTCTCGCACATCTCGGGAAGCTTAGAATTTTACATTTCAAATACACTGTTTTGCCCCTATTACATGAAAGTCAGAAGAGCTTGATTGAATGCAGACTACAAACTTGTTCACTACAAACCCGGTTAAACATGAAATCTTGCTGGGATTAGCTTAATTGTTCCCTAAATGAAAAGGCTGCTTTGTACATAAACTATAATTCTATGCTTGCCAGATAAAGAAACGTAAACCTGTCAGGAGACACAGGAATTTGTCTGTGTAGGAGTATCACTGGGCCAACTGTCTTGCCTTTTATGCGATACTGTGGTGTAAAACACCACTCCACCGGTTTCGTTTTACAGAAAATAGTCTCTGTGGTGGTATCCTGTGGGAACTGAAGTATCGAGTTCTATTTTCCCTTCAAAAGTCCAACGACATATGTACCCCGCTTCTGAGAGGCTGCTCTCCGTGCTGCCGCTGTGAGCCAGCCGCGTGGGCTCGCAGGATGCTGTGGCATGGCAGGGGAGCCACGGGGAAGCTGTGCCATGCAAAGCAGGCGGTGCCGCTCTCTGCCGCGGTAGAGATTTGCCATAGGTAACACCACAGTTGTTTGAAATGAAGAGATGTTACTTGTGGTAAGATTACAGTAGTTTAGTAGAAGAGGAAAATGCTTTATTCCATCTTTAATCTTCAGAAGTTCACGTGACACTTCTGATTATCAGATCCTATTACTCTGCAAACTCTTCTAGCTTTCTTTTGGCTTCCCTACTGCCTGCTTGAAAGCAAGAGTTGCTGCAATTAAAGCCTTTTTTCTTTATATAAATGTAACCATAAAAGATGTGGAGTTCCTATCTTCCAAAGCTACCAGAGCAAGCAAATAAAGACAAAATTTCTGCAACTGTTCTCAAGTGACCTATTCCGTTTAATCTCATTTCCTTTCTTCCTAACCAGCCTTCTCAAAAAGCCTCTCCATGTCAGAGGCCAATAGTTTACCAAGGGGGATGTGGAGCAGAAAGGAGAGGCTGGCCAGAACCGCTGGAAGGGAGAAGCTGGGGCACTGCTGGGCTCTGAACCACTGGGAAGTCTGCAAGCCTGGCACAGAGCTGAGCAACTCATGAGTGAACAGTACGGGAAGATGATTTAGGCAGCCAGGTGTTGTTTACACCCTCTTAACTGTGAAAAAGAGCAGTCTCACCCCTGTGCCCTTCACTTACAAGCATCTAGCAGGGAGCAGTTAAGTAACCCTCTATGTCAGGTAAAGTACTACCAGTGTGCAGTTAACTCCATCGTGGCAGACACTGCATGTGGTCTGCACGGTGTCATGGTCTGAACTCTTGACTTTGTGGTCTCCAGAAGTCATCTTCTGAAAAGTGGTATTAAAACCTGCCTATTCTTAAGAGTCTACTCAAGTCCAATGAGTTCTGAGACGTGCATGGTTGAAGGGTCTGTGTATCAGTCACAAGGTCGGTGCATTCTTAATCCTAAGCCTCCTTCACGTTCACCTGCTTCGTACCAGAGGGATGGTGGTGGCTGGTATTAACTCTGCTACCACTGGCAAAATGTCCTTGTACCTCCAAGGAGACACACATGCTCAGAATTTTTGCAGGACCTCCTGGGTCACTCCCAGCTACAGTAACTTGACTGTCACAAAATCCAAGTGGAAACCACAAGGGGCCAGATTCTCTCTAAATCTGAGAGAGCATTGCAGGGAGGCAGTGCTACTCCTTTGCTCCTTGCACAGCTCCGCTTATAGCAGTGGTTACTTGGCTTGAGATCACTAGTGTCACGTAAAATCCTTATGGATCCCCACAGTTCCAGTGTTCAGGATTGATGATTCTTCCTTCTCTTTTAGCATCTTGTGAATAACTTAGAATTTTTTTCATGCTAATGCAACTCCCTCTCTTCCTGGTAAATTGCCTCATTTTGTGCTATTGGAAAGTGCTTAGTCTGGATTGCTCTCCTATTAGTACCTCAGGCTGCTGCTGCTTTCTGTATTATGTGTATGGGACAAGTATAAAATATCAGCAGATAGCTGACACTACTTCGACCCCTAAATGAATGATAGTAGGAGCTCTTCTTATAGCTAGCCTCAAATGACTTTCATCCGTACCACTTAAAAACATGGGATTGTTCGTGCAGTTAAGCAGCGTGGCACAGTTGAGATGGCAGCGGATAAAAATGCGGTGCTAGTAAAGTTAGTAGAAAAGTTTCATTTTTATGTTAACAATATCAGAGTTTTACCTCTTGTCTTTCTGTGCCTGGGAAATTAGGAATGCCTTTGCTCTGAAGACCTTGTAATCTAATGCCAGGTCTTGCTGACTTTTACTGTCGAGCTTTACTGCTTTGTTTCATGTGTGGTCCCTTTGACTTCAGTAACACTCCCCACACAGGGGTTGGCAGCTCTTGCCCTGGAACCAAGTTGATGACTTCTCTGGGCTCAGGGTCTGGCTTTGAGATAAGATGCAATCAGCAAAGATGGTAAATATTTCAGTGAGTAATCAAACATGTAAGAGCTGTCTGGTTATTATCTTTGGATTAATATCTCAGATTAGTATCTGGGAGTGAATTTCAATGCAAAAGCATCTAATTCCTCTCAAGCACATGAGAGTAAATATGTCTTGCTGATAAATCTATTGACTCTTTGCCTAAATTATTTAATGCGCATTGTAGGACTGTGTTAGGCTGGCATGCCCTTTGCTGCTTAGCTGTTCATCCAGGGTTTCGTTTCTTCTACACCTACAATGTGTTCCCAATAAATCTTGCACACTTCTAAGTAATTTCCCAAGTGCTCTAAAAATGGAGGCAGTAATTCATGTCTGTCATTTTAGGCAATTATTACTGAAATCTCCAAAACAGTGTCTCAGAATAATTAACCTTAATTAACCTTACCCCTTAAAGGATTTTCCAGCGTTGATCAGCACGCCTGTAAGCTGCTGGTCATACGTTTGTAAACTCAGAGCTGTCAAGCACTTAGTAAACCCATATAAAGCGAGCTCTCTCTGCTTTATGGATTTCGGCTCAAGCAAAGGCACAGCACTATATATTTGAACTTGTAAACTGCATATCTTGTTTTTTCGTTATTATATTTCTGTGTAATACTTTCCAAACTCTGTTTTATTGTATTCCACAGCTAAAAAGCCACCTGGATATTCCTTTTTTTTTTTTTTTTTTTTTAAACTATCTCTAAGCCTTTTTGCATGTTTTTGTAATGTGTAAGACAGATTCGGATGACAGAGGTTTCAGAAGACTTGTGCAGCTGGTAGCTTTTTGATGATTTAATTTCAGAATTCTTTTGGAATAAATGCAGGTACTAACGAGAACAATGAGTAAAATGTCGGTTGTGTAAATATTAAGAGGTCTGTTTTAGAAAAATATTAACACTTTTGTCCGTTCAATTACACCTGTGCATCACTCTACAATAGCAGAGTAGAAAAATAAGAGTCTAACAGATGTATTGGTAAGTACACAAATGGGGTGAACCAAGAAAATATCATAAATCCTTTATATGAGACCATTTTGGGAGTGTTTTAAAAGACTAGCAGATGAGAATATGTCCAGGTGTTCTTTGAACCCTGCCAGGTGATTAAAGTGAATAGTAAAAAGCTCAATGATGGTACCAAAATACATGAAGATACATGCATGTGATTGGGATTTACACAAAAGGAACAGCTAGTTTGTGGGAATGGCCAGACGTCCATGCATGGGAAATAGGGGAGATGAGTATTTACAACTTTCTCCAAGTGGGAACAACGTTTGTGGGGAATCTCTGTAAATATCTTCTTACACAGGAAGTAAAACCTTATTTATCTTAAGTAAAACATTTACTGCTCTGCTGAAAGAAAAATGAGAGATATGATGAGCTGAAAAAATGTAGTCAGTAGTGAGCAGCATCTAGGGTCTTCAAGAAACAGTGAAATACTGAGTGCTAGAAGAGGATAATCAGTTTTATGCATTTTTTAAATTAATGTGAAATGCTACTCTCCCACTTTTGCTGTACAGCCTGGGTTTTAGAATGTCAAGAAAGTATTTGACATTTACAAGACACTGCAGGCACTAATACAAATCATTTTTATCCATTTATCCATTTTAACCACTACGCTGAGTGAATTGTTGGCTCTGTGCAATTAGTCTCTGTGCTTCTTGACAATATAACCACAGATTATCATGAATTCTATTAATAATGCAAGGTGGAAGCTCTGTTCTCCAAGTCTGTAATTTTACTTCTAGAAAAACATCTAATTTCTTACAAACCTGATGTAAATAGGCCAGCTGACAAGTATCCCAAAAGAACAGAAGAATATGCCTGGAGTAGTAAGATTTGAACTGATGGATTTTTGGAAAAAAAAAAATCTTATACAAGCTGCATTTGTCTCAAAGTTTAAAAATAGGAGCCTTTGTCATATGTGGCAGGAAAGGCCAGGTTGAGTCATGATTGATGTCACTTGAAAGAACAATTTAAGCTTAGAAAATGACATCAGAATCATCAGAATTCAGTGAGATTTAGAGCCGTCCCTGAAGCCAGGGTGCTGGGGATTCTGGAAGATACACTGCCAGACATCATCTGAATGGAAGCCAGGAGCTATGGTACTTTCAGATTACATTTCTAAACTATGTGTACAGTTTGTTTTAATAGCATTCATTTTTAGTTAAATGCTTTTTTCAAACTGTTTTCAGTTTTTCAGGTTTGGTGCAACCCCCCGTTTCAGGCTGGAAGAGCAGTCTGTCACTGCCTGACCTCTCCCCTTGCTCGCTTACATGACAAGTTGCCAAGAGCAGTCAGGAGTGCTTTCCTTATTACCACGAGTCTGCAAATACAGCAGGGTCTCTTTCCATTTACTCTTCTCCAGTTTTAGTGCTCAGTTCCTGCTGACTTTACTACTGAGCTTTCGTAAGTCAGACTGTAACAGTACACATATATGTTAGAAATATTTCTTTTAGCTCCCAGGCTAAAACTAAACTTTGTCTGTCTGCTACTGCTAGTGTTAAAATGGAAGTAACAAAACAGAAAAGGTGCTTGGATTTCACTTTATTAAAAGATAACCAATAAATCGTGCACAGTCTAGGTCACAGAGAGGCTGTGCAGAATAGCAAACCTTTTCCCACATATAGCAAGTCTTATCCTCCTTAAAGAAGAAATTTTACTGTGAAAATACATATATTTAATGTAAGTGCATAATGCAACTTTTGATCTGGTTAGATCTGTTTTGCTTTTAAATAGCTTTTAAGTGTAAAGAGAAAGTAAACTGCAAATCACATTTCTAAGAAGCAGGCTTGTACTTACTGCAGTTAGCAGCAGCATATTTTGTTCCTAAAAATTATATTAGTGAAAAAACAAGTTGTATGGTTTCTAGGCTGCATGCCTTTACCAATACTTTATGCATAAACACTTTTCTTATGAAAATGAGTTCATTCCAGGAAAAGAAAAAGTTCATCACGCAAGCAACTCCCAGAGTAAAGCATGCTTGTTAGCTAATACCTGCTGTTATCTGCCGTTTCAATTTGCACGTTGTGCTCGTTCCTGTTCTGTCTGAAAAGCCAAGTGGTGGATGAATTATTCTTGGTATTCCTGATTTTTACTTCAAGCTAACAAACACCTGTGTGCAACTGGCCTGCCGGAGCCATTCCATGAAACATCTGGGCATGCTCCAGCCCTGGGGCTACTGGCATTTGAAACGGTCTTCCCTGATCATGCTGCTCATTGCTGCTCCAGTCTGGGGCCTGATTATGCACAGGAATTGGATCAGGAATCCTGTCACTCCCGTGCACCCAACTCTCTTTGTGGTAGAAGAGGCAGACAAAGGGACAAGGACTCTAGTGGATTATGTGAGTGGTGAGGGAGAGGGAACTGCATGTGATTCCTTTGAAAGCAGAGTTTTCCATGGGCTTTCCGTGTTATGTAGCACATAGAAAAGACCTGCGCTGGACAATGAATCATTGCGTAGTAAAAACAAGCGTGCTCTGTGGAATCTGTACTTTCTTTGTTGCAGCCATTGGAAGTATGTAGTGAATGAAGCAGACGACTGTAGAGAGGAGAACATGTTTTCATGATTAAGGCATGACTGGAGCCCTGGGGAACTGAATCGTATCCCTGCCTTTGCCACAGATTTCCTGTGTGATACTAGTCACTTTGCACATGTGGTTGTTAATTGTGTTTTTCTTGGTGCTCAGTACAGTGGAGTGTAATTTGTAGAAGTGCTGAGCATTTGCAACTGCAGGCTGTAGGCAGCGGGAGCTGTGCTGTGACTGTAAGCACTGCTGTGCAATGAATACTGAGAAATCAGGCACCATGCATCTCAATGAGGCATCAAGAAAAGCGGAGGCAGGGATTACAACGATAAATCTTCATGAGTTCAATTTTTATGGCTGGAGAACAGCTTGATGGGGCTTTTCCTTCTTAAACTTGTCCTTCCTTGTACCTAAAATAAGAACAGCAAATTTCTAGCTAAAGAGAAATTTGAGTATTTGAGAAAAATTGCTGAGTTTAAGATACTTCTGCTAATGCAAGAATTAGACAAGTGCTAAACGGTAACTTCACTGTCCTTCATCTGTCTTGCTTTTTTAATCTATTTAAACGGCGATATTATAGTATCACTGAGCAGCCACTGAAGAGCCCACTAATAAAGCAAGATTGTGAGTACACGTATGTTTTTACTGACTATATGCAAAGCAATTGTTAGGGATTCAATAGGCTCTGTGTGTCTTCTCATAGTCTTAATATTGTACAGCAAATAAACTTTAAAAATACTACACTGTTCTGTTGGTAAAAGCTGAAAAAGACACGTAAGACACTTTATGGGAAGATACTTAAGAATACATCTGCTTACTCTCAAAATAAAACATGATGGTCTGTGTAATGTGTCTCTTATAAATAAAAAAATACATGAAAAAATGTATCGCATGTAAATAAACAGCTATCCTTACATCAAGATGGGCAAACAAAAAATTAAGTAGCTTTCCTATGAGAAATGGAATGAGAACAGGAAAGCACATAACTTCAGAGATTTCTGTAGTATCAATAGATTTGTCAGCTTAAATATATTATGTCACTCCTTGATGCTGTAATCCAGTTCCAAGGACAATTACAATTTATTTTTTAAGTGCCATTTATTTAGCATGTTTATCATATTTTATTAGAAAACTCAACTATTCTCCCATTAGTTAATCACAGCTTTGTAAAACACTAAATGTGCAAGTGTCTGCTTTATGTAACTAGAAGAGGCCCACTCGGTTCCACCAGAGGTGTTAGTTACATAGGTGACTAGAAAATTACAGGAATTTTTTTTACTTTAGTAATTGCAAACACATACAAAAATGGAAAACCAATTATCTTCTAAATTTTGTTTATTTGAGATGTAGCCTATATTTTTGTTGGAACACTGGGCCATACACTCAGAACACATACAAGGCACTGGAAGTGGAATTCAGAGAATGCAAATCCACCAAAGCAGTTCAGAAAACCTCTGCTTCACAGACTTCAAAATCTGAATTTACTGGGCTCTCTTGTTTTGGTCCTGTCAGTCTCGTAAGTGCCACAGCTTAGGTTTCTGTGAGTACACCAAACTCCGAACTTCTTGCCACAGCTTCTTGCAGCTCCACTAAAAGACTAACATTTGAAGTCTGCACTATGTTCTGTGAGGGGTTCACTTCAATCCAGGTGCCCTGAGCACATCTACCACTTACTGACGCTTCTGCTTCCAGGAATGATCTCACTCATATCTTGAGCTTGTGGCTACTTGGCAACTGCCTGTGAACTTGTGAAGTTGTCTAGTAAAGTGGTGAGTTATGGAGGAATTGGGTTCCTGCATGCTTCAGAGTCCCCACCTTACCCCTTTTAAGTTTCAGCCTGTTTTATAGAAGGGCATCCCATCAGACGGGGACTGTGGCTCCAAGAGGTGCCCTGGGAGAGTACTTCAAAGCCCTGAACCTGCACGGGCACCCCCAGGCTCCCAAGAGCAGCGGAGGGGTTCAGAAATGCCCCTGCACTCATCATTCCTGTTTGGCAGACTAAAGAGCCAAGCACAGCATGTCTGTATGTGCACCATGGTGTGCTCATGTAATCAAAAAGCAGTAAAATGTTCTGAGATTCATTTGAATATGGCCTGCTCTCAGTCTCAAATGCAGCATACTCAATTAACACCAAAAGTGGAGATGAAAAAAATCACCAGATCATCCTTGACTGTTATCAGTGTGGCGGACAACACCAAGTATTTTTAATTACTATATTCTAGTTTTATATAGAATAAAATCAACCAGAATTTCATTGTATAGTCTCAATACAGTGAGATTGTAAATCATTTCCCCTCCTGAAGATTCTACTCCATCCTTTAACATGTGGAGTAGTTAATTCCAGTTTTCCTTACTTTAAACTGAATGGAATTTTTGTACCAAATTAGGACAGCTAAGTCCTTCCACGCAGAAAACTACTGAGCTCACTGGATATTTTGCTGTCATGGTGCCAAACCACACAGCAATCATGCTGCAGAAGAGACGCTGCTCTGCACAGTAATTCCATATAGGAATCACTATTGATTACAGCGAGGATACTTTATGGGTAGTGGTAAATTATGAGGTTTCTCTTGTAAGTGAGAACATTGATTTACATGAGTAATGCAAACGCTCACACGTAAGCTGAACTCGAACTTTAACCGTCAGCCGTAACACATCTATTTATACCACAGATCAGTGCTTAGCCACTTATATTTAATTATAATCAGTTGTGGTGCCTCCATTTTCTGTGTTTACTCAGAAAATCACATTTCTGAGGTCAAATGCAATGACATTTATACCATACTTATTTGAAGACATGCTTATTTGTACATTCTGAATGTATCTAAGGACAGAATTTCTGGAGAAGAAAGGATGGGTATGATTCGTCAGTCCTTAGATGAATAAAATTTCACATACATCAATTTTAGTCAGGGCATGTCTGTGCTACACAACACAGTGCTGTGGATAGATAGCCAAAGCAGCTCAAAAGAAGCCAGCCTGGGTAACTGGAAGCAGTTTAACCACATCGGTTAATGCTGCACACTGTCTAATTTACTCTGTTTTTTAGCAAAGTAAATTAGCTTTGGCAAAGCACTGCACAAATAGGCTAGCCTGCTTTTCCCGCCCATGAGCTAGCTTTGGCACCAATTTCTACATTGTACTTATTGTGCAGTATAGCATATCTAGTAGGAGAAACAAAGGACTGCTTGCATAAAAAATCTGCAGATTCGGATCCCCAATTTTTATTTTGCACTTACTCATTTTAATGGCACAAAACTTTTATTAACTCTTAAATGTCACTGCTTCAAATTTAGTGGTGTTTCTGAACTAAAATATCAAAATAATAAAATACCACTATAAATGAATCACTAAATCATGTAATTTTGGGCTTACCATGCTTAAATATGCTGATATTTACTTGACAGCAGTAGCAAACTGGTAATTGGTAGTAGATTTCTTCAGACTCTTAAGCCTAATTCCTTCTGACCCCTGGCATGATACAAAGACTATCCTTATTTCCAGTATGAAGGCTTTACTAAAATCAGAACAAATCACAAACCTTTTACATTGAAATCTTAGCAGAAAAATGTCATTAACATAACTAACTTACATTTTAGAATGTCACAGGGACTAGATTTTTTGAAACAGTCTGGTAAAAATTAAGTTTAACTGTCTGCTGTCTGACAGTATTGTTG
This sequence comes from Falco peregrinus, assembly GCF_023634155.1. Lineage (NCBI taxonomy): Eukaryota > Metazoa > Chordata > Aves > Falconiformes > Falconidae > Falco > Falco peregrinus. Next base: position 47,070,279 of record NC_073725.1, on the reverse strand, counting down.
AGGGACCAATTTTTCCTCCCATGAGATCGATGACAGAATTCTATTGATGACAATGGCAGCAGATACTAAAGTCTTGCCATGTATGATTTTCCAGTAGGGACAGAATCCCCCTCCATGTCTGAGAAATTATTTCAAACTACCCAGTAAGACAGTCTTTATGCATCACAATCAGTAACCTTTTAAATACCAAAGCAATAGATGCTAACTTGATATTCCAGGAAAAATTACATTCAAACTATTCAGTCTTACTCTTCCCAAATATAAACAGAGCACACAGGCATGTATTTTGAAAAATTTGCCTGCTTCGCTCCCCAGATTTTACATTCAGATTTGAAGGCTTGCTGGAAATCAACAGCTCTTGTAATAAACTAAAATATTAATTTATGCATAAAGTGGATGCAATAAGAATAGTTTTTTAAAGTAGATAGTTTTGATCTCCATCTTTGCTTGAACTAAAAAAATAAATGAAGATGTAACAGGTAGATGCAACCCTTTCTACAATAAAATAACTAACTACCAAAACACAGAAGAGCTTCAGATCCTCTAGAACAACCTTAATGATTCTAAATTTCAACTAAAACGCTTGATTTTCTACAGTTATTACCAGAAGAAGAAATGGAAAAAATCAGAGGAAAAATGTACCCATATGGAGGACTCTAATATCCATGGCACAGATCTTGAGAATAATACCAGAAAATTGGCTGAATTAACTGTATCAGAATGTACACTATGCAAGAAGACATGTATATGTAACACGCATTTCTGCTTCTCTCAATAAAAATAATTTTGATAAAAAGGCAACTTTCCTCCCCAATTGGAGGTTCTACTGTAAAACGATTTGTAATGGAGCTATAATCCCTATTCTCGTCCACACAGGACTTATTTTTCATCCAAGCTGAGTGCAGATGTCAGTAAGATCAAATACATTCTATATACTTAAATAAAACAAAATAAAAAAGCAACTTTCCTTTAATAGCTCACAGAGTACAACCACTATGAAACAGAAATTTCAGTAAGTTATTTTTCTACCAGGCACTGGACTAATGCTCAACCTTGCAACATCCAACTGTTGCTCCACACTAATTTTACAGCCAATTGCTGCTAAACCCTGTAGCGATTTGGCTTTATTCTGATCTCCACTCCTCTCACAATTTCACATTTTCCCATATAATATTACCACACCACCATAAATGATAGAAGCAGTCTCTTCAAAACCAGTGATTGCTCCAAGGTGTTTGAATTTCTGCCTTAAAATGACCTACAAGGAAGAGAAAACGCCCTGATGTCAGTCTTGGCTTTCTTTCTGATTATATAACAGGGAAAAATGATTTGGTGGTTGGTGCTTTTTTTTTTATTTTTATGTCACTTTTCATAAAAACTATGTAGGGAATTACCCAGAATTACTACTGATAATTGCCTAAGTAGTGAAATGGGACTAGCACAGTAATAACTGGAAGCTGGATACCTCAAAAGAAAAGGATTTTAAAGTCTCTTAACTATGTAGTGTCTTCTGCATGTTTGTATTAGCACCTAGTCTGAGAATCCAGTCTTCATGAAACAGCCAGACTCCCTTTCCCGATTAATATCACCATGTTACAGTCCAAAATACTTTCCACCAATACCTCTCATTTTTCCTCTAGGAGAAGAAATCCATAAATGGAGACTACTTATGAAATTCTAATTTTAAAACAATCTCCCTTTCACACTCGCACCCAAAAACAAACAGCCTAATTCTTTCTTCCCTTTTCCCCTTGAAAAAGGAGGCAATTTTTAGAAACCACTAAGAAAGCAAAAGGCATTCGGGCTTGTCAGTAGCATTCACTTGCAAACGGTCTATGTCTGAAAGCTAAAAACACTGTCTTCAATCACAGTACAAGATATACTGTCTGCAGTATTACCTTTATTATCAAGTTATTTCAAATGTTTAGCACCACGGGCTAAATGTATAACTAATGCGTGTAGCTGGCAGTTTTTCTTCCTACATTTCAAAATAATTCTCCAATTTTTGTTTTACTAGCCAGAAAGTCAAAATCTTTCCTAAATTGCAAAGGTCAAAAGTGGTTCTGGACACAGCAGACTCAAGAGTACGGTGCTCTAATTTGCGAAGTTACCAATCTGTCCATTCCACTTGGCACACAATATTTTGGATAAGTATTCAGTTGTTTATGTTTTGTTTTGTTTTATTTTAATTGAATCTTGAATCTCTGCTACTAAATACCACTGCTGAAGTTCCATTGGCTTTTATAATATAAATCAGAATGCCTGATTTCCACTGAAGCCTTAAAAGGTTTCTGTATCTTTCTGATGGCTGTAGGGAAACAGTTATTAACTTTGTAGTTATAATCCACCTATACAACTAATTCAACTAACCAATAAGCAAGTTTTAAGAGACATTATGTAGCTTCTATGAATACTGAATTGCTATACTATTCAAGTCAGAATAATTAACCAGCTCTAGAAAAAAACATTTTATACAAACATCAAAATACACAGACATTCTTTCTCCCTGGAAAAATGTATGCAAAATCTGTAATTTTTATGCAGGGAAGAATCAGTAAGAAAAATAAAGGGAATCAGCGATTAGTCCCTTCTGCGTGTAAGGGGTTGTACCCATACATGAACAAATTAAGGTGGCTAATGGAGTCAATACTTTGGTGACTCCTCCTGTAAAAGTCAGCATTTTAAAACAATTCAAACTTTATTCATATACTCAAATAACTCTACTCCAGAATATCTTTCTCTGAAGCTTCCTCTTTCAGTGTTATTATGTACATGTATTTGAATAGTAGACATCTCAAGACAAAATATTACATGAAGAGGGAACTGAGGTTGAAGATGCAGAAAGATAATGTGGGATTCAAAAAGAAAAATCCTTGAATGGAATTATCCCCCACTAAAGTATTACAAATCCAGGAAAAACAGCCAAGTTTCACTGAGAAGATACCCACCATGTTAAGGCCCCTGATACTATGACCTGTATCTTGTTCTGATGCTACAAAGAAAAAATGTAAATGAATTTACTACATCTTTCAAAATCACTATCTTCTAACCTGGTACTTCAAATATTGTTATGACATAGTCACAGCATCTGGTTACTACACCACACTGATTATTTCTTTCAAATTATACTCAGAAGTAGTCAAGAGACCTAGCAGTAACATAAACAGAAATTAACAAAAGGGAATAAACAACCACCTACAAATAGAGGGAAGCACAGTATAGTAACACAGTTTGTATTCTGAAATATTATATTATTTTGTTAATCTATAACTTATTAACCAGAATATTTTCCTGCTTTATTTTCCTTTAAGAACTCTGAAGTAACTGTCTCTGCCAGACACCCATGCACAACACTGCATACCTCTGTCTCTTGCATTGAGTCACATTTGAAAAAAAGTCTTTTCTATTTTTTAATTTCTAGAGCCAAGACAGTGTATTGTACAATGTCCAATCTTTAAAACTCCTCACTTCAGATCATTTGGAATTTTTTAAAGTACCTAATTGCTCAGAAAACAAGATGTAAGTAGGAGGTCACAACAGAGAAATCAGAGACTCAGTGAAAAATTAGTAGTCATTTGCTTTCTAAGGATTAGGTTTTGAACATAGGTTTTCCATCAAATCATGCTTAAAGATTCAAAACATCAACAGGTTCATCATGTCCACTCCCTCTTTTTACCTCATGTAGGTTGCCTCTTGAGCTGAAACCCTGCCTTTCCACAAACAGTACTCCCTAATTAAAAAAAAGACAAACAACAACAAACAATTGATTACAAGAATTTAAGATGCATAAAACTGTTAGTTAACAGCTCTAGGCACCTAAATAGTTCATTTGTACTGATACAAAAATCAAATTAATGCAACACAACTGGATTTTTTAATTTCTCTAGCTAAGCCCTTTTCACCAAACAGTGGTGACTTTTGTTCGTTTCGTGAATGCCAAAAATATGTAAGTTTTGCAACAAAAGCAAGCTAATAAACAATAAAAGGAAATTGACAAATACTATCTTGTTTTCTCCTGATTTCCAGCTTGTCTGACAGATTACCCATGAAGCCAATCAGCTAAACTGCTATGTAACAGAAGGAATAGCTGGTATTATTTACCTTGAATGGCTTTTTTTATATTATGTAAGCCTCTACAACTGTTTTTTACAACTTCTATTACTATTCTACTTCAACAGTCATAATCTACACCCTACTCTACAATAATGTGAGGAAAAATATAAAAGAAAAATGGCTTACACATTCTGGCTGCAACCTTGAGATTGTAAAAAATATTTCCTATTGCCCTTCTCTCCATGTTGACAAATTCTTCATAACCCCCATTTCTTTGTGCCAGTAACAAATGATCTCATCTTTGACTACACTCAGGCACACATTTCACCTACTGTTTTATAAAATGTCTTTTACATGAAAAATGTAAAAGTAACTTACAGTATGAAGTCACTAGTACATAAATGTACTACTACAAATTTACAGAATTAGCCAAATATGGTGCAAATGTCATTTCTGAGTAAGTTCCTCAGTAAGCTACTTTTGAGAACATGACTTTATAGACTAGAACTTTCTGCATGCTGATCTTGAGTTACCAAGAGAATACTTTCATAATTCTTTAAGTGATTACTTTCCCTAACACTTTAGCTTTCAGACAAGATTCTCTAAGACATACATCCATTTATATCTTGTACTAGGAGTATTACTGCTAGGAGGTATTAATAGCATTGATCAATCAAATGTGGTAGAAGTAAAAGGTGGTAGTAAATAACCTTCAGCCTGGCGAAGTAAGGGAGTTACTAAGTGCTTATTTTTTAGTGATAGCTGATGTAAGAATGCATGACTTCCCGTCATCCAGCAAGACAAGCCTGAAAGTAACAGAGGGAATCACCTAGAGCTTAACTACTGATGGAAGAAGTAATGACTTGCCACAGCCAGTATGTGTATGAAAATGTGCAAAAGACCATAGAGCACAGAGACTATGAGCAGACAGCAGGAACAGTTTATATCACATAAGGGAATGAGTGAAAAGTTTTAGCACTGAAGAACGCAGTTCATAGAACCTAGCAGGGCGTAGGACAGGCACGGCAAAGTACTTGTGTGTGAACAGGCATTATCTGGAAGTCCCTGCACCTACCAACTCTGCCCTAGGCTCACTAACCTCATCTGACTTGAAGGTCAGGGAAAGATTTCACGAGCAGTAACAAGATCTGAGTTCTTACAGAATTATGTGCTTTCTCCCTCAATCTGCTGCTGTCCACCTTCTCCATAAAACACCCACTGGGCAAGGCTAAGGTTACTCATGTTATAATTAGCCAGCACGGTGTGAACAAAACACTTGGCTGTCTGGTTGCTACAGATGTGACATGCAGTTCATATGCCTGCCTTTAACTCAGCAAGGTCATTAATTTTGTCTCAATTTAACTACATCAGGTTTTACAAAACTTGTAGAAGCTTCATTACTTCCAAGAGCACAACCCTCTGTGAAACATGGTTCAAATGTTCTATCAGGTTCAAAAATTACTTTGGAAAGAGGAAGAGGATGGGGACCAAAATATAGAGACTGCATGCTATGTATTTTTTTCTTTAGAAATGGAATTTAATTTTATAACAGCAAACTGCAACACTATATGTTTAAATCCTGCAGAAAGCTACAAACTCATCAACTAAAAATAAAAGTAATGGGTTAAAAACTGGCTGTATTACTCAGTTGCAAGGTGACAACAATCCCTAATATGACCTGAAAAACAAGTGCAATCCTAGAATGTGGTAGTTAAGGAACTTCCAAAAGAGATAATATTAATGTTGATGTAATGTGTCCTGGTGAAATGACCTTAGAAACAGAGTCAAATCTATTTAAGAAAAACAAGCTCAGATTAGAACACAGGCAAATAAGGAATACTGTGACAGCAAAAGAAATGAAGTTGCAGGCTGAAACTAGAGGAACCGAATTTGTTTAGACTAGCAAAGTGAAGTCTAAGAGAAAATATCTCAGAAATGGTGTAGAACTGGGGAGGAAAAGTAGCCATTGAAAATAAGGTAAAGGACCAGTGTTGGTGCAAGAACAGACACAAACTAGTCATACAAATCGAGGTTAGACATTAAACCCAATGGTTTTAGTCTTCAGAAGAGTTAGAGCAGTTTTCCTATGAGTACAGCTGAGCTACAAATTCAGTATTTGCCTGCCACAAAGAAGAAAGGGGAAAAGCACCTCCAACCTCTGGACTGCCTATAGGCCTTTAGCTTCTAATACCAGATCCCAGCAGCATTCCTCACTACTGGCTTGCAGAACTTGTTCTGCTTTTTCATTTTTTGAAATCTGTCCCCACGGGAAGTTCTACTGGTAACTAAGCCTCAGCTAGTTATCAAAGCTCCTTTCATGGCCAGTGGAGATGTGTACTCTTCAAGGGCAAATCATCCCATTTATCTTCACCACTGAGATGTCTTTCCTTCTTGCTGTTCACTGGAACAGAGTGATCTCGTTTAGGAATTCTATTTCTTACTCCACCGACTTCTTGCTTAAAATACTCAGCTCTGTGTGAAAACTCACTGTCCTCACTCCCCACCACCCATGGTGGGGGGATACTTTTACTCCCTTTCACATTTTGCTGTTTGCACATTCTGCCCATCAAATTCCACTTTTTAGTAGTCATTATTACAGTAAAAAGAAGAGATTTAATCCCTTCTGGAAATGCCTTCATACACAGTATTCCATAAAGAAAAGAGGAATTAAGCATTAAGTCTTTAGCAAGGCTTTTTACTAACAATGCTCTTTCATTTTCACCTCATCAAATGATTCATTTTCTGTCTTCACAAAGTTATGCAGTGAAACAAGAAAAACCAATGCTATTCTTAAGTCATTATTGCGCAGACTGCATGTACTTACCCATAGTTACTGCTTGAAAGTTTCAGTAAGTAAAACGTATATGGACAATCATCTTTGTGGGGGAAAAAAAAAAAAAAAAGGTATTAATCCCACACTGTTATTCTTTCAGATACATCCCACATACGTTCCATAGCCTTCCTTGTTATTACAGGGTTTTTTATCCAGCTGAGTTCTCAGTAAAGTAACTCTTGGCTATGTTAACTCTATGGTGTTAAAACAACTGGGTGCTTCTGTTGGACTGCTCTTGAAAGGGTTATTTTCCTTTGCCTTCAGAAGTAACTTCTGCTAGTATGCAACAGGTAACTATTCCTTCCTAGGTCGAATCCAAGTCCAATTTTTACCATCTGATAGGTATTTTGCTGGGCCCAGATAACTGGGCTGGAAGGGGGGTTTACAGGGGGCAGTCTGGGCATGGAGCCCTCGCTGCCCCAGTGGTACAGATGAGACAGGCAGGTGTGCAGTGGCAACTTTATAACTTAAAAACTTATGCAGAGTGATGGCTCATTCACGTTATGACTCAACAATAGGACTGGGGAAATAGTATTTGTTTCCATTCCGTGTCTGGGGTGCTTTATTTGTGTATTTGTAGTGTTGTGTTGTCCTCAGTCTGTTAAAGGACTTTGTTCACTGGCTGTGCCCATACATATTTCCTTTACTTCTTCCAAGAAACACTGATTTCGCATTACATTTTCTTTAACAAAAAACATTTAAAGCATAATCTGTCACGTTGCCTCAAGAACGAAAAGCTGCCAATGTTAACCTTATTAATTAAAGCTGTTTTCTTGCACTGACTGAAAGCTAGTGAAAGGTTTAAGCTATACTGAATAAAATTCAAGCTAAAAAGTATTTGGTGGTCTTCCTTTAAACTCTAGTGTAAAGTAACTCTAATCAGCAGATTATTTCCACGCCAAAAAACATATAACATGGTTTATTATTTTAAATATAGCTCCTCTTACCTTCTAACGAGAAACGTGCCGCCCTTTAGCCTCAGCGTCACTCTCCCCACCAGCCCCGCTGCCCAGCTCGAAGTGCCACAGGCCTGACCCCTCCGCCGGCTTCCCGCCTCCTTTCCCGAGTGGGAAACGCGCGTTTCCCACCGTGGAAGCCACGTCAGGGTGCCCCTGCCTCAGCGCCGCCGGGTCTCGGGGGACGTTGTGGGGAGCGGCCGCCGCAGCGGCCCCGCCGCGCTCACCCACCTGCTCTGCCGGGCTCCGGCCTCCCCCGCAGCGCGTCACCTCCCGGGGCGCTCCGCCGCCTGCCGCCACCGGGCCGTCCGTCCCGCGGGGCTGCGCCCTTCCCGCCGCCGGGCGCCGCCTGTGTTTACTCGCTTCTCCCGGTAACGGCTGCCGCCAGGCCCGTCCCCATAGCAACACCATCGGCCTCGGCCCCAGCGGCTATGGCGGGGTCCGGCGCGGCTCTCCCGGGGCAAGGTACGGGGGCTAGCGGTGAGGGGCGGCCATCCGCCGGGCTGCCGGTGTCCCGGGGGGGGGGGGGGGGGGGGGGGGGGGCGGGGGGGCAGGGCCCCTCCCGCCTCCTGCAGCAGCCCAGGCACCGGCCCGGGCTCTCCTCAGGGGCGAGCCCTCCCTATGCCCCGCTCGTCTGGGGGCTCCGGCCTCTGGCTTGGCGGTGGGCCCGACACACCTCTTTCCTCCATTTAAAGAAAGTGGCTGAGGGAGGGGTGCCGTTGCTGGGGGCAGCACGTGTTTGTCGACTTGCACATATGGTTTTTAACAGTGGGGTCAACTTTACAAGAACCAGAGCACCTTTTGTTAATGGCCACAACAGAGGCCCTTGCTGTCAGCTCCCTCAGTTCCTAATAGAGCCAGGAATGAAATAAGATGGAAAAACCTGTGTTTTCACCTGATTTCCCTGTTTAAAACTTGTGAGTTGTCATCCTAAATTCCCTCTTTCTCACTCTGGGAATTTAAACGAGTTAAAAGAACCTAACCATTCCTAGATATATTTATTTCAAATTATAGCAGGCACAGCATATTGCATTTATCATTTTGGAGCTCAGTTTGGTCATTCTCTGACTGTTTCTTTGCTAAGGTGTACACCTTTGATACTAGTGAGGACCATGGGAGCGGCGCTGGCAAGAGCAGCTCAGTGGACAGCTGCTGGTTCTGGACCCGGCACACTTGAAATCACCCCTTTGAACGAATCTCTTTTAAATCAAATTATTAAGTTTGCAGAGGGCTTCAGTACTAGACATCCTCAGGAAGCAGCATTTGTCTTCAGAGAGCCCCTTGAGTGGAAAACACAATTGAACTGTTCAGTATTCGGAGAGGGTTATGATCTCAAGTAAGTCCGAATTGTGATGTGCTTTGAAATGTTGAAGGTGGACCACAAAGCAAAACTGCTCATTTAGCATAAAGAAAGCCTTAGTGGTTTTGGGAGGTTGAAATGGGTGGGGTTTTTACTGATATGTATTGAAAATTTTGAGTTAAAATTTGTAGGGTTTTTTGAGAGTTTCAGGCTACTGATATCTTGGTTGTGATTCAGGCCTGTTTATTGATTTCTACAACTTGCACTGTCTATTCCTAAGACTTTCCACAACGTGTGTCTAACAGTGATTAACGCTGTAACTTCTTTTAGTGTTAGAAGTGGCTCCTGCCTGGTGGGTTGACCCTGGCTGGCTGCCAGGTGCCCACCAAGCTGCTCTATCACTCCCCTCCTCAACTGGTCAGGGGAGAAAAATATGATGAAAGGCTCATGGGCCAAGATAAGGACTGAGAGATCACTCACCTGTTACTGTCATGGGCAGACCAGACTCAACTCATGGAAATTAATTTATTGCCAACGAAAAGTTGGAGTAGGATAACGAGAAATAAAACAACTCTTGAAACACCTTCCCACCACCCCTCCCTTCTTCCTGAGCTCAACTTCACTCCCAGTTTTCCCGACCTCCTCACCCCCAAGCATCACAGGAAGATGGGGAATAGGTGTTGCAGTCAGTTCATTGTGTTGTCTCTGATGCTTCTTCCTCCTCACAGTCTTCCCCTGCTCCAGTGTAGGCTCCCTCCCATGGGAGACAGCCCTCCACAAACTTCTCCAATGTGGGTCCTTTCCATGGGCTGCAGTTCTTCGTGAACTGCTCTAGTATGGGTCCCTTCCACAGGGTGCAGTCCTTCAGGAACAGACTGCTCCAGCATGGGTCCCCCACAGGGTCACAAGTCCTGCCAGCAAGCCTTCTCTGTGTGGGCTCCTCTTCATGGGAACACAGGTCCTGCCAGGAGCCTGCTGCAGTGCAGGCTCTCCACAGGGTCCCAGCCTGCTTTGGGCACATCCATCTACTGATTTGCAGTGGATAAATTGGTTTACCTCAGAAGTTTTCTGAAATACAGCTTAAAGAAATTATATTTGCTTTGTCATATGAAGCTTGAGTAACATTCAGAATTATGCTCTAACACTTGCTGTTTATTTAAGTTCTTATTTTAAAAATATATAATTTTATTTTTCTAGTGGAGCAACTGTTCAGTCTGAAGCCAAAGGTAAAGATGGCCAACCATTGCTTCTCCTCACGGCATCAACTCTCAGAGTTCGGAGTTTTGACCAGCTGTGCTGTTTGCTACAAATTGCTATGGAAAAAAAGTTGAAGGAAGCACAGGCATGCCTTGAAGGTTTTCTTTCTTTATTTATTTTAACTTTCCTCTCTCTTAAAAAAGTGTGTCTTCTCTTTCAATTCATGTTTATGAAATGTGAAGAAAAAAATTTATGCCTTCATTTTAAGGGTATGAGAAGTTGCTAATTCATGAAGGTGGCTAAGGTGCTGATCCAGAACTTAATGAAATTTCTATTTCTTCTTTTATTTTCACAGAAATCAATAACAGAGAAATCTGTAATAAAGTTAAAATATTCTCATACAAATTCATATATGTTGAGTAATATCCCAGCTATTGCAACAGACAGTAGATTTAAATTTCTGAAAACAAATGTCTTATTGGAGGCTAATAGCAGTTTTTCACATATTTGTAGTTAAATTCTCTTTTAAAATGTTACGTTCTTAAAAAATAGGTGTGTGTCCCCCCTTATATGCTTAAGATATTCTTACCTGCACAAGGTTCACCATGAGCACTTTCAGGTCCTTCTCACAACAGCTTTTCAAATGCAGATATGAGTACTTCTGCTGTGTCATATTCAAGTCCTAGATTTTCAAACTGACAAGAAGACCCGTCATAGACTAAACTAGCTGTCCTCCTCTCGTTGGAACTAGGAGGGATGAGGAATGTTCTTTGGTAGAATTACTAGAAATTGCATCTGCAATACTAAGATGTAAATGCTGTGGATCAAACTTCAGGTCCATCTAATCCAGGGTCCTGTCACTGACAGTGATCAACCAGGAATATTGGGGAAGAATAATATGGACAGTATATCATGCAGAGGCTTTCACAGATGTATGGGACTTCATTTGCAGTAACAGAGCAAAATGTTTTTTGTAAAACCCACTGACATGCAGTTATGTCACTGTTTACCAAAAAAACCACAGCTGGCATAGCTGAAGAAGTAATGGGTCCATTGGGAATGCTGCTAGGAAACTTTAAAGGTGTTCTTTAACCCTAAATAATATTTCCAAAATGATCAATTTTCAATGAGTTGAACCCATTGATTTCCTGTTTTGGTGATCAGCCAGGCCTATTTTATGGAAAGGGGCTATTGATAAAGGGAATTATTTAATATTCACCTCTTGGTTGAATAAATCTTAACCTTTGTTGTGAAAAGCAATTTTGTTCGTATGAAAAATTTCTTCTTAATGTTTTCATATTTTTAAAAGTGCATTTCAAATTATAAGAGAGATATGAAAGAATACATAATACAGTAGTACTTGATGAATGTGCACATCATTAAAGTTCTTAATGTAAATTAATAGCATCAAAATTAATTGGCAATTGAGATAAAAAGCGTTTGTCTTGCCTAACAGTTTTTAACATAGTATCACGTTATATTATTCTGTTTCATGTTCACAGCTAACAGAGATCCAATAGTGAAAATTCTTGGCCCTGAATATGGTACTGTTGAAGGAGAAGATATGTCCATGTTGCATTTACTTGACAAAGTGAAAAAAGATGATGACCCTGAAACAGAGGTGAAAATGAAAATCTTTCTTCTTCTTCGTCAGCTGGATTTGCAACTGCTTAATAGTTCTTTGAAACACATTTCACAGTAAGTGCATTTCAAATGGAAGGTAAGCATGGCAACCAATGCATTTATTGTGTTATGGTTAAATTGGATTGGTTTCAACCCACAACATGTGCTTTTGGTGTGACATAAATAAATTTATTGAAATAGCTTTCACTGTTCACTAAGTTATTGAAAAAACATTTTTTTTCTGAAGATTTTGCTGTAGGTGTGGGTATGCAAGAGTGTGCCTGAGAGTGTGTGGGGGTTTATTGCATATATTTTGTGTTTTGGTAGGAAATTGAAGTTATTTGGACAGACAACAAAGTTACAGTTACATATTTTCAAGGAAATTTGTATTTCTTCATGGAAGCATATTAATTACTACATTGAGTCTGGTTTAGAGTTACAAAGACTTCATATCAGCTATGGAACTAAAATTACATTGAACTAACAGAAAAAATTAAGAAAAACAATGGAAAATGACCCATTTCCAGATCTCTGTTGCTACTATTAACACTCAATGTAAAAGAAAAAAATAATGTAATATTCTCTTCTTATTTCTCTGAGTACATCCTTTTGATGAATACATTTTAGACCATTTTCTGTTAATTGCAGAGACGTAAGACTAAATCCAGCTGCTATAGATAATGAAGTGAATCTTCTCAAGAATTTTTCTGGGAAAGGAGAAGATACAGTACTGGAATCACTGGAATATACATCAGGTGCAGATCTGATCATATCTCACATTTATTTATACCCTTATTTGAAGTCCTTGAGTTCTGTGTGAAATTTGCTAAATTAATTTCAGTAATGAAGTGTTTATTTCTACTTTAAAGTTATGAAGTAAAATAAAAAATATTTTCAAGTATGGAATGCTGTTCTTCAGCCTTTACTTACAGAAATAATCTCCCAGTTATATGAGTATCTTCAGTGGAAGTAGAGGAAGTGAGTGGAGTCCCTGATCCTAAAAAGTGCTAAGCACAGTTGCAGTTTTTGGTTGGATCAGACCATGGGTCACAGAACTTTGTATGATAAATTCCTAACAGCAGGAATTCTTACGAGTAAGGCATTGTTTTGGGAATTTGATTTGTATACATGTTATATTAATTATTGAGCTTAATTATTAAAACCTACTTTTAAACTGGTTAAAAATACTAATGCTAATTGGTTACAGATTACATGTTCTCTAATGGATGTCGAGCTCCTCCCTGGAGACAAGTGCATGGCGAAATTTGTTATTTAGTCATCAAACCGCATGATACTGATCCCTTGTATATCACTTGCAGCACAGCAGGAGTCTTTTTAAATGGAGTAAGTAGTAATAAAGGATACCATGGAGTAATGAATATTTTTATGTGCTAAAATCAAAAAATCAATCAGGTTTAGTGTAGTGGTATTGAGGCTGTAAGACCTGCAGAGCTAGTTTATTGGGACAGAAGAAGATGACAAGAGTCATAAATGTATGATAGTTTTCTGTATGTTTTGAGTGCTTTTTCTCTAATTTTTATAGTAGGAGTGTATTCTGTACTGTTTGCTAGCAATGTTTGTTTAGTCTTTAAAAGTACCCTAACAGTCCCTCATACTATTCCTATTCAAAGGTAGTGTAGGACTAGATTCCTCTCTCATGTCTCATTGCTCTTGATCTGAGGTGTAATATTATTGCGTGTGACTAATAGAGCTTGCTTTTGTGTTTTTATAAATGATAAGCAGGTTTTTGTTTTCTTTTCAGTGGAAGCCTTTTAGAACTTATCTATCCTTTTCTACTTTTCATTTTGATTACCTCTTTCGTTACAGATAGCTTTTATTTAGGCATAATAGTCCCTTGTGTGTGTTAAGCAGTGACTGGAGCTCTTCGATTCATTTTGAAGAGAGTCTGATGTCTGTCAGGCGTGACCCACAAATTGTTTTCCTTAGAGTTAAAAACGCCAGGGAAGTTTTGACTTAGCACATTTTTAATGGATGAAGCTCATAAGGCTTATGCTAGTGAGGTCACATTATTTTCTGATCCTTTTAGACATCTGCCATACTGCAGTGGAAGCTCATATTTACTTGGTTGTTTGCCATAAGCCAGAAATTCTTTTCAGTGGAACTACACAATTAACTCATAGTAATTACTTGCAGATTCTATATAAGATCTTGATTATCTGTTGGGATCCATGGAGATGATCCCATGCATCTTTACAAAACATTATTGAGGTTTGATGATCTCTGCTGAGCATGAGACTTCTGTATCTAATTCATGACAATATGACCTCTGTGCTCTTTTAGCATTATTTTGTGATGCAGATTAAATTACATGTGTAAGGCAATACTGTTAATAATGTTAAATTTATTTTTAAGGGTCAGCTAAAGGGTAAAGATGACATTGACTATGAAAGAAAAAGTGATGTATATAAAGATATTGTCACATTTTTAAGGGAGAGGTCACCTAGATTTCTAGAAAATATGGCTAAACAGGTATGTATTTACTGATATTGGGTGTGTTTTCTACTTTGTACAAATGTGCATTTGGATTTATATCAATTTCTACTAAATATGTTCCTTTCATAAACACCAAATACACTATTTCACATATCATTCTATCATACCTTACTATAAGGTTTGATCCAACATGTGAGGTCAGCTTCTAATTTTGCATAAAAAATTTTGCTCATCTTCTGGTGTTATTCTTTATGGAGCACTGGAAATGTTGGAGCAGGGAATTATGATATACTTGTGGAAAAGGTCGAGTTTTTGTGACAATATTTTTCTTGATCAAAACTACTTAAATTTTTATCTTCATTCTTTGTAGCCCAAATATAAATAATAGCCCAACTTTTTTACGGGGAGCTGCCTGTTTTAAATATCAGAGCTGAGAGTTAAGCATTCAGCTTACACACTATGTATTGCTTCAGCCCCTGTGAAATGCAAGCAGTTTGGCTTTTATTTAGAGCTTTACATTAGCTAGAATTACACAGTGCCACTACAGTATTAGTTATTTTATCATTCCTGATAAAAACTTTTTTTTTTCAAATTTCTAATGTGATTATTACAGATTAATAACTTGTTGGTAAAATTCATTACAGACTAAAACCTGTCAGAAGTTTTATTGTGGATATTTATATGCAATTTTAATTATTGCAAGAACTAAGTAATTAAGAGGGAAATTTTCTTATGCTTTAGTTCTGATTTTCTGGAATGTAGGGCTGTAGGGGTTTTTTTGGTGATACAGATTTTTGACAGTTCTTAAAGAGCATTTCAAGTTGTATACATAAATACGGCAGCTTAAATTAACAGTAATGAAATTAAATTTTTAAGTTGTTCTGTTTGAAAGTACAGTAAGTTCCAAACTGTCTTTTATTTATCCCATAGGGAAGTATTTTTTTAATGTTATATCTACCTATTGGTTTATATTTCACAAATGTGGCAATATATGAATGGTTTTAGACATAATTGCTGTATTTTCAAAGTGATTTGGCTTCATTTGATGGTCATGAAAGGTAAAATATGGTAATATTTTAATATTTTTAAATAGTTCAAATCCTAAATGTTAAATAGATTAATGTTAATATTGATAATAGATATAATATAACTTTCTTTACTGATTTTCTGCTCTTATAAAGGTACTGTAGCTAATGAAGAAATTCTACACTTATGAAATAAGAGTAAATAAATACAATTTATCCTATTTTCTTTCAATTGTCATATAAATCACTTGGTATTCCCTGACTGTGTAAATAAGTTTATGCTGAAGAGTATAAATTATACCATTTTAATGGTTTAGAAATATCATATCATATTGTCTTGCTGAAGAGCTGGTTTCGTACGTTCTGCATTCTAAAACTAGAATTTAAATGCTTGAACTCTGAAGAGCAGAGAGAAGCTGTATTTCCAAAGTTGTCTACATGAAATACATTATGACTGGGAATAGTTTTGATTTATTTTCTGAAGAGAGGAGAGCTTCAAAAAGCTCATTACATACACATTTATTGCAAAACCAATTTTTATAGTATCTTCTTGGCCTTGTTTAAGCTAGCATTTAGAGTTGCTGTGTTGGCATATAGTGCTGTAGGAAACGTACTTCATAACATGTGCTTAGCTGGTCAAGCTACAGCATCAATTCCCCTGTGATTTGTCTAGTTTATCATGTGTTAAATCGTCTTGTCTAGAGTACACTCTCAGAATGAGAGTATTAGCATGAGTTTATGGTTAGACAGTTGGGTCAGCAAGCCTGGAACAGCTGATTCACATCAGGGACTAGTCAAAAACAGACCATACTGTGACAGTCTCCTTAAAACTGCCTTGAATCAGATACATAAAGGAATGTCTTCACCTATTTGGTAGTGACAGCTGCAATAATAATAATAATAATACTAAGTAATGATCATATGCTGTCTTTCCTGTAAAAATTGAATATGTTCCAATAGAGAATAAGAGTTGACAAGAGTCCTTTCTGTTCTGGGTATTTTTAATCAGCCATGGTACTAGACACAGACAGCTGAAGGATTGGTGGGTGCCACTCAGCTCCATTCTTGTGTGTGACTTGTTCAACAATGTTTTGTCCTGAGAGATGAAAAAAATCGAATGGAATGTGTTTATATTAATTCCAAACTATATCAAATTACTTGGAACTGAAATCTAGCAGTTTATCATAGCCTATTTTCAGGTTTATGTTATTTTTTTGTGGGAATTTTTTGTAAATCCTTTATGCAGGGAAATAAATAGTCTTATATAAATGATCCATTGAAAGCAGAATGACTGACTTTGCAATTCTAGATCTTAAAGCTCATTTGGAATTAGGTTCTGTAAAAGTGCTTGTGCCACAAATTATTTAACATATTAGAAATTGAACAACACCCAATATTTAGTATGTTCAGAAAGTTCCCAATTTAGCTAGTTCATCTATTTCAAAAACTTTAAATTGCGCACGATAACAGCTACTTTCCAGATTAATGTTTCATTCTTTTAAAGGCCATCTGATTTTGTGCTTATAATCTAATTCTACATTTGATACATACAATTGTTAAGCACAGCATCCTGGAATTGTGCTTATAACCGACAGTTTTAATATGCATTATTCATATAGCAATATGACTGACAAACCATGTCTCCTTCTTTTATTAGGAATATAGGTTTTTTAAAGAACCAACACATGAGAATAATTATCAGCGTATGGAAATAGTTGAATCTAAGGTCTCTGGCCAATCCCAGGACCTTTATAATATTACAGAAAAGAATGTATGTGAGAAAATGAAAAGTTCTGCAGCAAGGAGATCCATGGACAAGAAGAAATTAGAAATGTCTATGAAGTGGAGGAGTATGGGGCTTGCTGCTTCCCACAGATAAGTAGTTATCTGTATAATTGAATTTTCCTATAGATCTCTCTAAACTGTGCTAATGATTGGATTGCATGTTATAGATTTGCATTATTATCTTGTTAGGAGCAATAAAGCAAGGTGTACTACATGTTAATTTCTAAGAAGAAAGTATGGACTACCAAAGAGATTTCTCAGTCTTCTTCTGTCACGCAACAATTTTGATGATGCTACATCATTTCCACAGCAAGGCATGGAAATACCCTGCAACAATCTGCATTATTGGTTCTCCAGGACTGTGATATTATCATATTTTTGGTGTAAAATGCTCTTTAAAGTAAGACAGAGCAGACAGTCTAATCTAAACCACACTTACTGAGAGAGGCGAAAGAGAATCCAGCATGGAAAATCAGGATGACTCTTACTTATACTACGAATTTTTAATGATCTCCTATTATATGAGCCACTCTTCTAGCTCTGCTTAGCAACAGTCTTCACTAATTAGATTATCTCAAAGTTTGGACACCCAGAAATAGAGTATACATAGATTGGATTTTGTTGGATTTGTCATGCTTCCTGATTCTGCGTTAATAGAGGAAGAAGTATCTGAAAGAAAGGTTTTGATTGCCATCCTACAAAAAAAAGTATCTTCTCAAGTCTGCCAGTATGACATGTTGCAAGAAACATTTTCAGGGATTTTTGGATGTGACCTGCAGTCATTAGGTAAAAAAAAATATGACTTTCCAGGGACAAGAGCTTAATGTTTTTCCACAGTCATTGTTGGAGTCTAGATGTAGTGAAATTGGCTGTAATCATGAGTAGTATTCTCTTTTATTGTCATGACTGTGGTAGTATGACCAGTCCAGGCTCAAAAGTACATTTTGTTTTCACAGCATTGTAAACTTGGGACAAAAAAGCACCAGAGATTGTGCCCAGCTAAGCCTAGGAGTCTTCTTGGAATATGAGGAAAGCAAGTTGTGTTGTTGTTGTAGTCAGTGTGAGCAAAGCTGTGGAACAGCTCAGTGTATGTAAGAACTGAATAGACTAGAAGTCTCTGGAAAAAAGATGACTGAGGGACAATAAGACATCCAAAAACTGGAGATAGTCACTGTCCATTTTAATACAAGAATAAAGGGCATCAAAGGAAAATGAGTCAGTGAGACCAGTTCAAAACAAAGGGTACAACACTGCTAAACTCTCAAATTCTTTGTCACAGTATGGTAGAGGCCATTTGTTTTTGTGAGTTCAAGAAGCATCCAGACATATTCATGGAAGAAAAATCCATCCAAAACTGTTAATGCAAGAACATTCAAGTTCACTGAATCACAATTTGCTGAAGAATATTCTGGAAAAAAATAATTTCCGTGTTCTTCCATTGTTCTTCTACCGTTACCTAGATAGCTCCTAGATAGATCCTAGTTAGAGGCGGTATCCTAGAATAAATGGACCTGTGGCCTGTCTGCATATACTCGTTCTTTGTTCTTGTGTCACATACAGCTCAACATAATATAATTTTTATAATATCCTACTATTTTATTAAAGCAAAATTAGTTAAGACACAGCATCCTTTAATTTTAATTAAGTTTATTGTGTAGATTCATAAACTCATATGCACTGATACAATATGTGTCTAACCATAGCTTTTTGGTTCTATGTACATATACATATATTTATTTTTCTTTTAATAAACCCAAATATTTTAGTGACAAGGCCACCAAAAAAGACATTGAAGAAGAAGGCAGAAGTAGTACTGTGTCTCTGAAAACCAAAAAGAAAGCCAGTGGCATTTCTTCTGGATCCGTTAAAATACAACCAGCTTCAAGATGGTATGGGATACTTATTTTTCTTCCTTCAATTGTTTTATTTTGATTTTCTATACCTACAGTAATTACTTAGTATCTGGTAATGTCAATTATATTTTTCTAATTCTGTTATTTAGCAGTGTTGTCATACCTGTTTAAAATATGCATGTTCATATTAGTTTATAGCTGTTTAAAATGGGTGACGCTGTTTATTTATTTTTAGTAAAACATCAGGGAGGTTTGAAGACATTAGTGAAAGTTCCTCAGAGCCTGAGGAAGATGAAGAACAGCCTGTACGTCATCAGGAACGAAGCACTGATTTGCCATCAGAATACTGGGGAATTCAGAAACTTGCAAAGTATTTAAAGGTAAATAAGAAGCTTTGATAATTTTTATATAAAAGCTACTCATTACCTTCTGCATCTGAGGACACCAAACCAGCTCCTCATCCTTTCCACCTTCCATATATTTTTGAATAGCCCTTCCATGTAGTATGTTCAAAAGCTGAAACTGGGACTTTCCTTTCCTATCATGCACGCGTTTCTCCTGCATGTTTTTTTATCTGCTATTTTTGGCTTATATAAACCCTTAGATTAAACCATCTGTTCAGTGTTATTTAAAACTTAAGATGGTATAATTTCTTTATTAATTATTGGGTTTCTGTTTTGCTTTTTGGGTGAAACTTTCCAAGATAATTCTTTATGTGGATAATAACTTTCAAGAGTTTTTATTAAAACTGAATACTTGCCTAAAGTCTTTCATCAGCTATGATTAATGCATGGCTGAAGTAATTCTAACGTGTTCTTGTGTCTGGATAGATGCTGTTAGTGGACAAGAAAATGTATGCTAAACAGACATCCTTTAAAACAAAAAAAAATGTTTTTTTTCACGCACTTGTTGAAAATCTTTTGGAACCTATTAATATAGATATTTAGAACTCTGTGTATGTCTGAAACACATAAAACCCCCAACAACCCTCTACTATTCTGGAAAACTCTAAAACTAATTATACTTTTCCCTCAGGAGAAATTCCTTTACAAGTTTGTGCTGGAATTTATGTACTCTAAGTTGCTAATAAAAGTGCTGGTTTATTTGTTTTTTTGAGTACAGCTACAGAGTATACACATCCGACTGATAAAATGATGGTGCTGGCATTTGGTACAGCAGAAATACTTGTGAAGAATAAGCAAAGCTTTGGCTCCTTCCAGCCCTTTAGCCGCTGTAGAAGAGTAACTCAGTCTTTTGAACAGTTTTCAGTGCACTCACACTGTTTGTTCTCTGTTCATGTATGTGGGACCTATGCTAGTGGTTGCAGCCAGACACAGGAAAGCATGGATAATACAAGTCTCTTTACAATTCTTTGTGCCTTATCTTCTCTAGGTTGAACCTCTATATTATTCTCATTTTGACTATGCTAAAAGAACCCTTTGCAAGTGTAATCTGGCCTATAATTCAGCATGTAACTTGCTCAGCTATCTACTCATGCTGAACACACAATATATACATTTTGCATGATAGTTATTTCTATTTGCATGGAATTACAGTTCGAGGTGATGTTTTCAAATCTTCCAGTCTACTAATAGCTTGCTTTTGCCTGTCTGAGAGACCACCTCTGTACTTCTCTGAGAGCTCAGAGAAATAAACATGCGACTTTAGTAAAGACCCAAGGTCCTCCTGGAGAGGATACTTGAAATTCATTACTATTGATGAACTTCCAGAAATCTTTTCATTGGCCCATTTATGCACCACCCTCTTTACCAACAAGGCTCTTCTGGTTAAGTAATTCTCAAACTCCCTTTCCTTTCTAAATCCTTCATTTAGACGTTTAGGTTTTAGTATTGGACTTGATTCAGTACCAAAACATACCTACACTTGCATGAACCCCTTCTGAATAAAGAGTGAGGGTGGCAAATAGGAAAATATTTTTTCATGCTACTCTGTTTTAGAAATGAGTATATTTTGTTCCAGCTGTCAACAAGCAAGAATACTTAATGGCTTAGAACTAGAAAAAGGAAGGGGAGCATTTCTGATCAAATTGTGGGTACTGTTAAGAAGCGTATGTAATACAAAACTTCGTGATAGCAAAAGGTTCTGTTATGAAAACTCAGATGTTCACTTATTCAAGTATTCATGCACACCTGAGTCTTACAATAGTTCTTTAAATTAGATATAAATTTAAAAAGTACTTGAAGATATACTTAGAATAGTTCTCTGTTGATTCTTAGCTATGTAAAGCAAGAAATCCCTAGCGTCAGATAAAGCTGAAAAGAGATGCCTCAGTGCCATACCACAGACAGTGGTTGAAATGTTTTATTGATGGAGTGCTGCTTTAGCTTGCACATGGAATTCATTTTAATTCAAGTATAAATACTGCACTTCTGGCCAGACTTAGGAGATTTTTTGGCATTCTTGTTGTTCATGTAGGCAAGTGTTCATGACACATACAACGTAAGAGAAAATAAATTTATGACTATGATATTTTAGTATCTACAAGCGTATTTCTATAGAAGCACAAATTTCAGAGGGTTTGTGTGTCTTCAAAGGGTGTAAACATTGTTTTCACATCTTAAAATATTAATAAAATGCCTTAAATAATAGATGTTTGAGATCCCGAGTTAGAAAATACGATAATTTGTAGGTGCAACCATTTTTTGAATGTCTGCTGAAATATTAATCACAATTCAACAACACTATTAAAGATGAATTTGCAAACACAAAAAACTTCCATAAAACCTGAAAGGTGATAGTTTTTATCCCAATGTTAGATTGTTATTAAAACTTAAAAAGACATTTGCTTCCTGTATAGAGCAAACATGCTAGGTCCTGTGAATTGTGCCTGTAGGCTACGTGTTTGTATACCTTTTCATGGAGAGAAAATTCCAGGGCAGGGGAAATTCCCTTCTGACTTTTTGCCCTTCTCCATTGCCCCTCCTTTCTGGGAAAAAGCAGCCATATTGGAATTGCTCCACTGGGAAGCAGCTGCTTCTGTGGTCTGGCTCTTTGTCCTACCTTCAAGCTTCCCAGGGCTGTGAAACAGAAGATAGAGCATGTGTGCTTTTGCCATGTCTCCCCATCAACTTAAGAATGGGCAGTGACAATAGATGAGTGAGCTTGGTGATGGCATTGTGTTAGGCATCTTTTGGGGGCTAGATAGATAGAATTAGAATGAAGTGTTCTGTTGATGTTTGTAACAGTGAGATTTTCTCAAAAAAGCCTGTTTCAGATTTCACATAATTTATTAAAGTAGTGCTTCTGAAGTATTAGATTTCCAGGGGAAGGGCTACAGTTTACATGTGAAAAATTTTAGGAATAGGGTGAAGGGGTCACATTTTGCAATGATCCTTTTACTAGAAATGGGGGACATCAGGTAGAAATGCAGAATCTTTGTGGCAGAACTGGGGCTGTTCGCTTGGGAAAAAAAAAAGAGGAAAAAAATGGTGAGAGCTGGGCACAATGCTTTGTGCTGCGGGCTGTTGAGCACTGTTTATTGCCCGTTTTAAGATAAAATTGAGATGTTGAGAGGTGAATTGGGGCTGATGACTGATCCTGGAATAGCTCCAATCTCCAGAATAAGTCTTTTAATTCCTTAAGCCCTGGTGCTGCTTGGTTTTGGTTCCCTGTAAGGGTGTGATTTATATGTACACCTATGCCAGGGTGAGCTCTGGATAGAGTTATGCAGGACCATGCCAGTTACAGTATTCTTCCTTCAGTTTTCTACCTGGAAAGTCATTCTACTTTTGGCTATATTTCAGGGCTACATTAGTGAAACCAGTCAAGTCTCACACTTCATGTAAAATATCCCCTACTTTCATATCTGTTTTGAATTACTCCAGTTTGAACGACCTCATTCCCAGAACAGCATTATATTTCTTTTCTCCTTTGGAATCATAGGTGGACAAACATGCTGTCTTTCCCCAGCTGTTTTTATGTCTTGTGCCAGGTCCAGGAGTCAGGGAAAGGCTGTGGTACTGCTCAGGAGCTAGGGAGTATGTGCCCTGAGTATGGCCTTCAACTCCAGCTGCCAGGTGCCCGTGTACCCTGGTGCTGCATAGCAGTGGATGGCTGGGAAGGGAGGCCATCTGTCACGTGTCTTAGTGAAATCTCATTCACTGGACAAGGAGAAGGTTGAAAGAACTGCAGGATACATGGAGTGTATTCAGGTCTGCTCCACAGCTGCATTTTGGCAGGACCTTTGGAAGACTGCTGCGTTCAAGCAACATTTCTGTAGCTGGCAGGGGGGCCCTCTGTATTTGGCTTACATTACATAAAAGTGGCAAACAGACTAGGGAGGCAGGTATGTAGAAGAATATTTCTTCTGGTCTTTGCATCTTTCCTTTTCTTCCTTTCCAGCTCCCTCTAAAAGTCCTCACTTATTTCTAGGCAATTAGGTCAAGGAAATGAAAGTCTTAAGAGATCAAAGCTATGGGTGTAGTTCCTACAGTGCATGTGTTGCAGTGAGTATTGGCTGGGCAAGACCTAATGCCCATCACTTCTGCTTCCCATTTGCAGTGCAAACAGAGCTGAACCAGGAGGATGTAGTGTTGTTGCTGCACCACAGGCAGAGTTTATTTCCTCTTCTCAGGAAGCTCAAATTTATCAGTCAGGGAGATGCAACCGTGTATTGCCTTGCAGGAAAGAATAGTGGATCCCCAGCTGAGCTCTTTGCAAATGGAAAGCACTAGCATTCATGAGGAAGAAGGGCACAGCTTAGAAATGCAGAAAGTCAAATACACAGTGAAATGATGGAGGGAGACTGCCAGGAGCTATGATGCAGGATCTCAAGTGAGATGTTCATGTAGATATTGTTCATAAACAGTATGGGATAGTTTTATTCCCTAGGAAAAGACAGGGAGACATCTGAAGGCTGGAACTCAGGGGCTTGGGGCAAACCAGGGTACAGGAAATCCATGTATGCATAAAGGGCAGGAATGTCCAAACCATTACAGAAACAGGGAACCTATTGCAGAACGTTTGAGGACCAAATTTAAAATGACAGGGGTGTGTGTGTGTGGTTGTGGACTTCTTTTGCACTCTATATACAAGGTTTGCAACATGACATTTCTCTACTTGGAGGGGAAGAAGTAGGAAGTCAGCAACTGCTTGCACACCTTACCTACTATGCATTAATATAAAGTAATGCACAGTTTATCTCTGAGATGAGACTTGCCATATCTGAGGTCTCAGATTTTAGATATCTGAAAAATAGATACCTTCCTCATAAAATTTAGTGATAGAAAACATCCAGCTTTTCAAAATAAATTATTACTTTCTTTTGGAAACAAAAATTGTGTAGCCATCTCAGCTCTCCTGTGGTTTAACAGGTGGTGTACACAGCAACTCTTTTTATATGAACCAATTATAAATTTATGGCACTTGCAAAGACATTGATATGGCTTGTAGATTTTTCTCAAAATTTGTATGAAATAGAGGATAGATGCAGTGTTTTTTAACTGCGTAATAGCAAATTATAGCTTTCTTAAGTTATAGTGGTGTTGGAAATGTTCCAGATTATTGAGATAGTGCTCATTATAGAAATGTAAATCAGCTTAATAAACTGTGCATAGATTAAGAAATTAATTATATTTGGGGATTAGCATAAAAGTAATCCTGTTTTATTCTAAAATGCAGAACCTCAAAAGAGAAATGGACATATTAGACTAAGGAATAAAATGGTCTTCAAATACTAATTTATTTAAAGTGAAACTATACAAGAAGTAATTTTAAACTTTGTAAGACAAGAGAAAATTGTATCAGTGTTACAGTGTACCCACTAAAGTACCAATCATTTGTTTAATTGTATTTTAACACTGCTCAAAAGTTTTGTGGTGGTCATAGAAAAAGTCTAAAATCTATGGTATTTATGGATATTCCTGAACAATAAACTGCACAGAAAACTGCAGATGCAAATTCTGAGAAACTAACTCTGTTTCTTGACTCTGCTTCCATTTCCCCAGGAAGAGTTACTGGTGGGTGGAACTTTAAAACCATAATCAAATACTTAGATAATTAACATGGAAGTTACAAATCTGATCAGATACATAACCAAATTTAAAATTATATTCTGTGCAAAGTTATCGAAGAAATTTATCTGTAATCTCAAAATCTGCCCCTAGACGTGGAAGAGATGGAAATATTAGAATTTTATAGCAGGAACAAAAATATCTAATCTGTGTAGGAAATATATTGCACATTATTTTTTTCTACAATCTGTAAGTAAGAGTTAACTTTTTGTACTGTCACATTAGCAAGGCTTGCATGAGATTTTGGCTATTAAATACAAAATAAGTGTATATAAGTGCATATAAAATATTTTCATGTATAATATAATTTTGCCACTGTGTAGTGCATTTTTCACAACTGACCAACTTTGCAGATGATTTACCTGACCTTATTAGTAGAGTGCCTAACAGTAAATCTTTCCTTTTCCCTTCTGGAAGTATATTATGGCGTAATATGAAGGAGGTTATTCAACTGAACTGAAAGATCAAGATGAAAAATAAATTTTGCTGTAGTTTGACTAAATGATAGAGTGCTATTTTTTAGAAAATACCAAATGTATGAGACATAATCATGTGCCACCTGCTAGTGTTTCTAGGCACATGTTTGGCTAACCTGTCAGCCTTGGCAAACCTGTCAGCCTTCATATCACTCTCTTCTCCACTGTTCATGAACATTTCTTGTTTCCATCTTCCAGTACTAGCCAAGATATTTTTTTTATTTCAGTAAAGAATATGATTACTAAAAAAAAAAGGCAATAAAAATATGGGAAAACTGTGTTTTATAGTTAAGATAATGTATTTGTTAACAACCTAGCCAGTGCTGCTGATGAAGAAGAAATCTTTTTATGATAAATTTACTGGGTAGGAAATATTGGCAAATAGTGAACTCTGGAATTATTATTATAATTGGCAACTCTGAAGCACTTGCATAGCTCTCTCCTCAAAATACTGTACAAACAATAATTCCTCATCACAAGAGACATATAAAATTCATAACAGCCAGTTGATTCTTGACCACTAACACCAACTCTGATGAATTTCTGTGTAGTGGAGGTTTCATTAATGTTCTGAGGGTCATCCATTCCTAAGAGTTTCATAGGTGATGAGGTGAAAGACAAGACAGAAATTTAAAAAAAAGGCAGAAAAAAGTAGGAATTCAACAAAAAAAACTGATAAAGAAGAGCTGGTATGTCAGTAATTAAGGGCTGAAGAAAAGATTGTAAAATAACTTATGTTTGATGCTTCTCTTTCTACAGGATTTTATTCTATTGTAAAAGCAGGTAATTAAATTGAGCTACTGTTTTGACACTGTAACTACTGTACCTCTCAAATAATTGTGAATTGCCACAGCTGTCTCAATCTGACTTAAGGCTTTACAATCATGAAGTAGATAATCAAATTGTTGGCTTTCCTGAAGAATTAGAACATGATTGTGTCTGAAAGCTACCAAGTTTTAAGAAGTGAGAACAGCATTCTTCATTGGTTTTAAGTGTTCCACATTGGATGTAAACTTAATTTAATCATAGTTTACTCAACACGCAGTTATTTCAGAAGCATGTCTGTGCTTCAGCCATGTCTTCATCTATATTTGTTTTTCATATGCTTTCGCTAAGCTCGGTGTTTAAGTTTGTTTTGTTTCTCCAGAAAACATTTGTCTCTTAATTTCTCATAAAATATTGGTATAATTTTGCTTTTCTTGCAAAATCTTTTTGGCTGGTTTCAAACGACAATGCCTTTTCTGTCTGCTCAGTGCTTGTGAAGCTTCAACAGTGTGCTAGCTCTGCGATACAGAGGCACAGGTCCTTCCTGGTTGAACCTTACTCAGTTTTCTCCACAGATTCATTTCCACTGGTTTCCCAAATGAGTTGGATCCATTAAAATAAAATAGCTGTAATAACATTAAGGCTTTTATTCTGTTTGTGAGCCAAGTGTTAGGCAAAATCAAAATTGCTTAGGCAGGCCTGACAGAGTCACACAAAGTCAGTAGTGCACCTGTATTATGGGCAGCATATGGCACATCTCCAAGTCTGCAGTCAGGATTTACAAGTATCAATGTTAAATTAAAAAACAGTAGTGCTATTTGTAGACTTTTTTTCTTTGTTTAGTTTAGTTAATCCTGGGCCCTTTTCTCTTTCTCATTCAGTCCTCATTTTCTGCTAAATTCTGCATGTTCTTTCAAAAAATATATACTTTTATTTTCCTCTGATGAAGTGGCCAAAGACAGAGAGAGGCTGTATCGTTGTTCTAGTGCCAAGACATAGAAGTTAATACCTAAACTGGGATTCATCTCACCTAGTTCTAGATGTAAACAGAGAGGTGTTTGTAGATGATCTGGGCATTCAAGTCTACCTTTACGATAAGTGGAAAAAATAAACGCTACCTTCATGATAAGTGGAAAAAAATAGGCACTTTAAGGATATGATTCATCTGGTATTTTAAGCATCTAATTCAGAGTGAGATGGATCACGTTTTCAGCATCATTGTTGACTTGTTCTCAATTAACAGGAATGTAGGATGGCTATAGATGACTCGGTCTTAATTATCAAGGATGTAGGATGGCTGTAGATGAGTGAATTTAGACAGATGACTCTCCCATAGTCTTGTGCATTTGAAGTCATTGGTGAGTGTAATGTGATCTTTTGAAGGCCTACTCTTATTGCAGATTCTTTATGTATTTGGAAATAAGGTTTTATGTGCTTTCTGGCCTTTTTCTTTGGAGTACTTTGTAAAGATCAGTCTTTTTTGTAACAGCCTTAGAAACTAATTGGCAGACCTCAGTTAATGGGAGAATTAATTGATTGGCATCTGCTAGGTACCTATGCTCTACCTTTGGCCTAGCCAGCTTGGTGAGTGTGCTTGAGCTTTGTTTACATAGACAATATGTGTGCGATCAGGATCCTATACGTTTATCTTGCTTCTAGTTCTTTAGGCAGATTTCAGTAGACCAGACTTACTGGCCATGCAGAGCTCTTTACTTTCTTATCACCATATGCTGCACTGTATTTGGAGCTGCAAAGTATCCTCACATTTTTAGGTGTTATTCTGACACTATGTTTGTGAACAAAGAGAGAGGCTGTCGGGTTTCTGGCAGAAAAGCAGGAGTAGATAAATACCTGAAAGGAATTTGCAAGGATTAGCTAACCAAAAGAACAGCAGCATGTGGCAGTTTTGTGCTACCTGACTGAGATTGATGTCGTCTGGCAATCAGAAAAGCAAAGTAAAAAATCCAGTAATTTCCACACAGATACAAAAGACCTTATCTGCCTTCTGGTCACTAAAACATACGTATTCCTTTCTTCGAGGAATCATATGAACCTAAGTTACACACTGTTCTGAGAAACAGCATTTTTGTTCTCTTTATCCAAGAATCACCTTTAAGGTTGTATCTTGACCTTCTGAGTTACTTTTGCCTACATTAGCCCAGCTAGCTCTTCTTACCTATCTGTACTGTCACATAATACATCCGAGAGCTTGTTTGCTTGTTCTTCCTGCAAAACAAATTTAGCAATATTTAGTACTTTTGCTGAAAGAACATTTTTTGTTCAGTTGGTATCTTTTAGGAGGGAGACTGCATAGGCAGCATAAAGGGCATCTATATGGGATGTGAGGGGAGCATTGCTCAAGGACACCATGAGCCCCAAATGTTCACTGCTCATGTCAGAGACATTTTGAAGGTGGTTGAAGGATTACTGTGGGGTAAGTTTTGTCTCCAGGGCTTGTGATATGTAGCATCACATACAACTTCAGCCAGAGACTGAAGGCAGAAAGGGAGGAGAGAACACTAATAAAGACTAACATCAGGTGGAAGCCTATGTAAAAAAATGTTTGCAGGTAACTGCACTCAGATATGTAAATGTAAGGAGATAGCCCATTTGTAACAGGACAGCACAGGACTGCAGCAGTTTTAGAGTGAACAAAGTTAGTCCTGAATGCCATGCTCTGATTTCATTGAACTTGATAAAAGTGCTTTTTTCCAGCCTTGCAGAGGTTTTAAAGTCTTCACCAGCTTTGTTGAGGACACAGTATCCAGATACTTGTATAAAATCGGTCATCTCATGGTGAAACGCCTGACCATAACTCTATTCAGTCTGCAAGAGCTGGAGGCATTGTATTGTTTGTATAGGCACTATAGACTCATGACAGTATAGGGTATTCAGACATGCCAATAGCACAGGTATCTTACCAGCACTGATGTCCTCTATGCCTGATGAAGTCCTGGGTGTGGTGCACACACTCAGTGTGTCCTGTCTTAGTGTCCCATGATGATCCTCCAGGCTCTGAGTTACTACAGAGAGGCTAGTCTTTTTGTATACATAGTTACTATTCCTTTAGAGCAGGCAGCAAGTCTTCTTTAACCTCAGAATTTAAGATGTTTTGTCAAGCTGAGTGGCATTGGCCATTTCTGATGCTGGTCAGGCAGGCCGAGTATGATGACGTTGCACGCTACTATTACAGTTACTGTGGCAGTGGAGTTCCCACCCCAAAACGATCGTTACTTGGTGGTAGAAGTTAGCATGACTATTGCTAGAGGAAGTTTCTGACCTTTTGGCCACAGATGTAGGCATGCAGAAAGCTTTGCATTTCAAGACCAGAGAGCACTGAATGAAAATACTCTCCTACTGTGTGGGACTTACCAAGTGTGTTAAGTCTCTGTCCTCCAAAGCAACCTCTTCTGAAAGTGAGGAGAGGGAACAACAGTGACAATTTCAGTATGTCATGATCCAAACAAACAAGTGAGCAATCTTCCTTCAGCTAAGGCTGAAGAAATGTACAGCCTGTCCTTTTCAAGAACATGGCCCTGTCATCAAGGGTGCTGAGGTAAATTCCTTCTTCAGGGAACCCGTCTGTTTTGGTGATAGTGGCAGCTGAAATCAGTGTACTGCTGGAGAGGTAAGATGGTGCCATGGAGGGTGGCTTCTCTTTAGCAGGGAATGCTGGAAGGTCACGGTTTGTGCATTAAGTAAAGCATTTTGCAGATGCTAAAAGGGCCTGTCATGGCGGGCAGAGGAAGTCTGGGATAGTTGCTGAAGCTGAGTTCATTCATGCTGGAGTGTCATTGGGAGACTGCGATGTGAGTTGAAGACAATCTAAGACTTGCTCTTTAAATACAGCTACTTCAAGGCACTTTGCCAAATGAGCTGATGTCTGAACTCCAGCACAGCTACCAAAGGTACTACAGGTGGCCTGTGGTAACTAAAACCAAAGCCAGAGCTAAAACTCAGAACGACCTCAGTGCTCACACATTCTCTTGAATGGTAATGTTTTGCAGTAACAGTAGTTTCTAATGGATCAAATAGATTAAATCTCAAATTAACATCTGTTGCAGTGATCTGATCTAGAAATCACAGTGGGATCGTGAGTTTATCGTGCATATTACAATCTTTATTTTTCTCTCCAGATTTATCTAAGGTTGAAAAGATTGTGGTTCATTGTCTTTACAAAATTGTCCAGATGCAAACAGGGAACAAACAGACTCCTAAACTGAAAATTTCACAAATAATAAGAAGATAAACTTGCACTGTTAAATATTTGTACTACCTTGGCTGGGTTTTCTGTGGCTTTTTGGGTCAGCATTTCACTTCTTTCGAGGTTTGAGGTTTGTGAAGTTAGGGGGAAGAATATGTCTGTGCATGAACTACATTGACTCTTACCTCCTTGCTAGTAGAGTCCAATTACCATGAATCGGAAAAGGAAAACTAACAGAACTGATACATGTCTTGGGAAAGTTTTCAAGAGAGAATCAACAGTGCCTAACAAAACCTTCTGGATCACTCAGAAAATAATAGACTTATTCTTTTGTTTAGAAACTAATTTATTTTCAATTTCATAAAATATGGTGACAATTTAAACTCTGTGTCAGGGTCATAACATATATGTCACTTCTGCCGTTGTGAAGGGTCAGGGTCAAGGTATTAATCTGCAAGTAAAGCTATGCACCTTCTGTATATGGTATTAGTCCAATGTGAACATTTTGGATCTTGTGATGCCTGTGATTTTCCATTGGTTTTACTTGTATTAATCTGTATGGTTTACATACTGCTAGGCTGTAGCCAAAGAACACCAGAAGATTCAGGAAATGGGGCAGGGAGTTATTCCATAACTCAGTTGTACTTGTCCATAATTCATCTCTTAACAAGTTGCAGCTTGTATGTTTTATAAACTAAAATGAAAAATTTCAACTCGTATTTAAACCAAAACTCAGAGTGTTTAGAGGTTTACTAGCATAGAAAAATTGCCTTGCTGAAGATATTATACTGCAATAGTTAGTCTTTCATTAAGTTTTATCAAAATTTATTTAAATTCTGAAGTATTCCAGCAGAATATTACAAAATGGCCCGTGATCTGAGAGAGTTAAATAAAACAGAAAATCAAAAGTCACAAAGGTGTAAATTAAGAATTCTGCCTTTTTATACTTTACCACTTGGTTTGGCTTTTTTGTTTTATAAAAATAGCAATACTTTAATAATATTTTGGGCTGGGACTTAAATAGGGTTTTTTTCTAGGAGTTTTTGCATTCCATTAATGAATTTTAATGAAATAATTTCTGGTATAACAATAAAGGTTTCTATAATTTGACATACTTTCTTTTGCATATCACATAAAACTGTTTTGTTCATTCAGTATTTTCTAAAAATACATTGGCTTGGTATGTATGGCCTTAATTTGGTCAAGTATGTTGTGATTGCCATTCAGATTATGTATACTCATAATCAAAAGTAAGGTATTACTGTACATAAGAAGTACAAAATTGCTCACAAGCAGCAACTTTCTTTTCTGTTATTCAGTCATAGGCTTACTACCATAGACATGCACATTAAGTTATCTATCCAGGACTTGCTTAATACAGTAAATAAAATGAACTTTTACTATGGCAAAATAAATTTCAGCCATAGGTCTAAAAAGAAAAAAAATTATCATTGACATTGCCATGCAGAGTAAAACAATATTTCATTTTCTGGATACATTCAGTTATATTCACTCTAAATACAAATACAAATTAAATAAATTAATTTAAAAAACTCTAAATAGGTACCATATTTATAGAGATGTTTGTGAGCCAAAAGCTGTATAATTTTCATTTTGTTTAGTCTTGATTTCTCTTAGGAAACTTAAATGCACTGTAACTTTATTAATAAAGTTTTATCTTTTTCTATGCATGTGCATGCATTTTACTACAAATTGGGCAACGTTTGGAATAATCTTCTTTACAGTCTTGTTAGTACTTTTATTACTTCTACTCCAATAATGCCTTTGCGTTTCAGTTGAAAGTGGGGAACAAAGATACTGGGAAAAGGCATGTGGCCAACAGCAGGCAGGAATTTCGTCAAAGGACTCAAGGACCGCTGGTATCCTGAGTCCAGCTATGGTGCCTATCCCATAAAACCATCCTTTCTCTAGTGTTAATTGTGACAGGTGTCTGATACAGGTCTTTGCTGTAGGAAGGTCAGTCAAAGTGGCATAATTATGCCATATATGATGTCAGAGCATTCAAGCAAAAGGAACAGGGTAATGCATACCATAAAGTGGACTGTACCAAGTTAGATATTCCATAGGTCTCCTGTATAGCTCCAGTACAGTCTCAGTTGTCTGATAAATTAATGTTTCCACCTTCTGACAGATCATCTGCAAAAATTTTAATGGTGTTTATCCTTTCCAGAGATGAGTCCAGAGGAAATGTTGTGTCTTTTTTTCCTAGCCTACTCAACTGACGTCATAGTTTCAAAATTTAAAGCATTGTATTGACTAGGAAGGGTTTTATTTAGGAGGAGACATGGGATATTGAAATCTTAAGCCTGTATATTTTATTATCTGTTACCTGTACCTATGATCTTATTTATCTATTATGGATCATTCCTTCTTTTTTTTTTTTTTAATTTTAAATTTAAATTTAAATTTTTTTTAAAAAAAGAAGGAAATATCTAATCAAAACCATTTCATATTTACAAAATTTCATGGTAACAAAAGTTCACAATACCCAAATAACAGATAACAGAGCTAGAGCAGAATGCAGGAAGTTATTTACCCTATCTGCCTTTCTCCAAAATAGCATTGTAACTTTTCTTTCCTGTGATGGAGATTTAATAACTGCTGTAAGCTGTGTATTCCAAAATTCAGATATTCTTACCATTAAAAAAATGTTTCTAATACCTAGAACCCCATTATTTCCTGTCTTACTCACAATGGACCTGGAGAACAGATGATTGTCTCTGTAGCTGTTCTTTAAACCACCTTCTTAGTCTCTTCATCTTTGGAGTAAACACCTCCAGTTCCTTCCTTTTACCATGTAGATTATACTTTTGAGATATTTTGCTGTCCTCTGGTCTTCAAGTTGGTCAGTGTCTTTTTTGAAGTATGATACTTAAATTGAACTTAGTACTTAATGTGTTTTTTTCAGTACCAACTGAAGAAGGATGATTTCTTGCATCTTACAGGTAACAAATCTGGTTATAAACCTCTCTGTAAAGTTTGCTTTTTTGTCTGACAACACTATGATACTGATAGGTAATACGTATGTTGTGTTCCATTGTTAACACCAGGTCAGATTTTTTTCTGCAAATCTGCCAACTAAGCATGGTCTTTGGCATCAGCCAATGCTCTCAGCACCATAGAGCAGATTCCATTAAGCTCAGCTAGTATGAAAACAGCTAAGTTATCTAAGTACTTATTGACTAGTTATGTCCTTAGCATAAGCAGAGTGTTGACTATGTCATCATTGACATTAAGTATATGTTACTAGTACATGGTAAAGACTAATGCAAAAAAAAAGGCTCATTAGCACTTTTGGCTTTCTTGGTTTCATTTGTTGAAAGCTTGCCATCGACTAACAGTTTTTTCTGCTTGATTATTATGGAAGTATCAAATAAAATGTTTGGTTTAACTTGTATGTCCCTTGGTAGTTACATTTTGGGTTTGGTCCTTCTGTGGTTCTTTTTTTTTTTCATTCTTAGTAGTTATTTGGTATTGTCCTCACTCTTTGTATGCTCCCTAAGTGTTAGCCAACTGAAGAGCTCATGATTTTGCCTGATTAATCTCTTTCTATACTTCCTGTTCTTCATCCTCAGTGAGATTTTTGCTTTTGTACCTGATAAATATTTTTTTAAAGGCACCGATGACTCTTCTGAGCTTTATCTTTCCTTCTTTCCCATTATATCATACCTTCTGGTTTCCTGAATTTACAAAACAACAATGGATGAATTTCTGGCCTCCTGCTAGCTTTGATTTAATTGCTATTTGATACACTGCCGTTTAAAGTCATTGGTGTATCTGTGCAATGACCTGGGCAACTGACCTTCAAGCTGTTGTGACTTATGTTGGGAATCAAGGTGGTTTCAGCTGCTTTAGGAGGTAGTGGTTGCAAAATAAGCACAAAGCCATCTTTGCCAGTTCTTTTCACTGTAAAATTCATTTAAGAAACTTACAGAGAAAAAAAGGAAATGCTTAAGAATATTAAAATATGTCCCTATAGCTAATTTTGGTTTTTTCTTCCCACTGGAACTCTCTTGTGGCCTAGGAAGCCCTAGGATGACCTTGAATACTAATTTTACTAAGTAATAGCACCAGTAACTAAGTGGTTAGCTGTTTTCTGTCACTGTTGTTGTTACGGAGCCACTGTAACTTGAGATTATAGAATCATGGAATGGTTTGGGTTGGAGGGGACCTTTAAAGATCATCTAGTTCCAAATGCCCTGCCATGGGCTGGGACATCTTTCACTAGATCTTTGAGCAGTGTGTGTCACGCATGCTGTATCTGAATGTTTTTCTGCCAGAAGGTGTCAGAAGGTACTTGAATACTTCAGAAACAGTATCCAGCATTCCCTGTGATCATAAGGAAGAATTTCTGAAGGCCCAAAGATTTTTAAATAGACAAAGACAGGACACTAAGCAAGCCAGTGAAAAGGGGCTCTGGATGCAGCCAAAAGTTAGCGCATCTTTCATCTTGCTGCGCATTCAGAATGGACTAGCTGATGCATGTAGTCATATATAGAGAAAATAAAGATGTTTCTAATATAGTGGTGACTAAACCTGTGAGATTGGACTGACAGATACCAAATTTACATACAATCTTATAGTCATCTAAAACAACTGCCTCTGTATACATACATGAAAAGTTTTAACTATATTAATCTGTGCATTATTTTATTATAAAAGTGGTCTGTTAAACACCTCAAAAGTAAAAGCAAAAGAAAGCCAGGCTTTGCTACACATTATAGTTCTGTAATTCTCATCAGTGAGCTCTGAGTATCATTATAGAGACATTACACATACGTTGCAGAGAAGATGTTTTACTGATAGTGTAGCAGTGGTACTGTTTTATTTTCATTTAATTTGTGGATATATATGTTATACCACTATATAGGAAGAGGCACATATTAATCTAAGTCTGTGTTTAATTTCAAGCCTTAAAATTGGTTGTTGATCTGCCAGTAGAGTTTATTTTGCATCCAGCATATCAGATTTCAGATGGTATAACAACTTGATGTAGATTTTATGTCAACTTAATGGAGAGATAACTACTTCCATGCATGTTAAAATCTGTGCTGTAAGTACTGCAAGACTTACTGTAATAATAACCTCAAGAAGCAAAAAATAATTGTTGAAACCATCGGTAATAGTTCTTATTTTGTAGAACTGATGCTTCAGCACATATGAAAAATATTTTATTGTGGTTTTACTTTAAAAACACTTAAAGTAGTGTGCATTTTTTAAGCTGAAAAAATTAAATGAGTGTATATTTTATATACAGCTTTATTTTTTATTGAATATAAGACAATTAAAAGTTGTTTATTTTTTAAAAACCTGGTCTCTATTAAATGTCATATGCCAGTCATTATCCATGTTGCACATGTATCGTTATACATGTAAAATAGGTGAATTATGAATTACTATGTTATGTATAAATGTAGTTTCACTGTAGGAGAAGCACTCCTCAAAAGAAGAGACATTGCTTGTCAGGTTAGCAATATACTTCTTACATTTATATAAAATAATAAAAAGACAAGTTTTCTCTTTAAAGACCCATTGCAAAATTTTTATAATACAAAGCAAAGTAAATCTCAAAGACTAAGCTATATGAAGAGACCACAAACTTCATAAAATGACAGCTGTTAGTCCTTTTGAGCTACAGAATATCCTGTGTAAGTTTGTAATTATATTGTATAGATTTTTTAAAAAAAGTTTAGATTTTGATATGTGTGGATAAACTGATTTCTCTAGGAAAAAATTGAGAAATATATAAAAATATTTTATTAACTAGGACATATTTTCAAAATAGATCAAATTATGTTCTTAAAGCAAGACATGTTTCATTTTCTTCTGAAGTCAAGGTGGTAACAATGATTTAAAAAAGGCAACATAAAAAATTGTAGGAATCTTCCTTTAGGACATTGTATGTTACAGATGTTAAAAAATTATATTTAACAGTTTTCTGTGGGGAAATTATGTGAATATCTATTGTTACAAGACATTTTAAGTAAAAAATCTCTATGAAGCACCATCTACATACACTTTGTTGATTAGCAGGTGCATAAGGTGCAAGTTACTGATCTGAAACTATATGAAGTGTTTTTCTCACATTCCTTTTGGATGTATTTTCTCACTTGCAATTCTCTACTAC
Organism: Falco peregrinus; assembly: GCF_023634155.1. Lineage (NCBI taxonomy): Eukaryota > Metazoa > Chordata > Aves > Falconiformes > Falconidae > Falco > Falco peregrinus. The sequence goes on along the minus strand of NC_073725.1, from coordinate 47,033,575 downwards.
ATTTATAGTATCTGTTGTAGAGCATGTTAAAGACATTTTTACTTTGTCTTAGTGTTTCTGTTTACCTCTAAGAAATATGCTGCTAAATTTGTGGATTTGTTAGATCTACTTATTAGCAGACATTACTCAGTTTTTCAGTATTCTGTATTTCAATATGATGTGCAGAATTTACCAAAATATTTTCCTCTGGAAAGGGTTGACTCAAAGTCCTTTACAGTTTCAAAACTGTTATTTGAAAGAGATGGACGTGGGCAGTACAATTCAGATCTGGGTGAGAGCCAAAGCCTCCTTGGAATTCAGAGGCATGTGGGAGGTGGATACTGTAGTTTGATCTGCTGGGTGAGCTAAGTTGTAACTTCCACACTAGCACCAGTTGGCATCGCTCAAGCATGCTAGCTTCTGTCGCAGCTACATGGTAGCTCAGCACTTCTAATTTCTGTGCAGCTGGGTCCATCCTTGATTTGATTAATAGTAAATCTGGACTATAGGTTCAAAAGAATCCATTGTTATCATATGTTTTAACTTTCTGCATACCATAGGGTGTATCCTTTGATCTCTTTCTTGCTTTCAGTCTAGTAGCTGTGACTGAAATAGAGCTTATCTTTTAGTAAAACATCCAATCTTGACTGAAAAAATTTCCACTGCTGGAAAACTTATCATCACTCTGAGTAATTTCTTCCAAAGGATAATTAACCACACAATGGAGATCTTGCACTTTATTCCTCATCTAAATTTTAGTACCTTTAATTTCAAATGAAACCTCTGTGCTAGACTGTAGAGCTCTCGTGATCACATTCCTATTCCTCACAGAGAGATATTCACTATGAATAAATCATACCTTAATTTACTTTTTAATAAATTAAACAGTGCTTTTCATTTCTGTCTTAATGCAACTATTTTCCAGGCTTGCAGTCATTTTTATTTCTTTCCTCTGAATCATCTCCATATTTTCACTTTCCTTCTAGAACTGTGAAAAGGAAAATTAGACACAGAATTTCAGTAGTAGTTGAACGAGTGCCTAAAAAGACAGTACCTATGTTCCTATACAGTACTTTGAATTCTACATCCCAAAGTTCATCCTTTTAATCAAATTTTACACTGTAGTCTCAAATTCCTATTCAACATCCCAAGTCTATATGCTCTGATTTCCAGGACAGAACTCCTACATTGAGCTATATCCTGTTTTCATTGTTTTTAAGTGTATGACTTTAATTTTAGACATAAAAGAAACTGTATTGGGCAGATCAAAAGACTGTATTGCAATAACCTTACTGCAACAGGAGGGAGACATGATGATTGGGATGGGTTTTTTTCTGTGGTTAATCTTTTGCAGTTCAGATGTCCTGACCTCTAATTTACATGGATGTCGGAAACTTGACGGCATAACTTACAGTAGTGTGAAACTCTGTTCATATTCTATCAAGACAGAAGAAACCCAGAACCATAAATGAATACGCAGGCAAAGTAAGAACAGGGCAAACACACAGCTTTCTAATACTTTCCAAGCTACCACTTGTTTTTAGCCCAGGGATCTGAAAATTGAATGAGATATTTACGTTTTTACTGACCTTCAGTGACAACTTAATTTCGCAGAATCCTTTCACAACTAGTTCCACTAGTCTGTTACTTCATTTGAAGAATCAACTCCCTTTATTTATTTTAACCTAAATCCTATTATACTTCATTATTAAAAGAGATTATATCCGTATTAAAAAAGAGATATTGGGCAGTCAATCCCTATCTATTGTGCTCAGTGCCATCCCTAATACTGTAAACAGGTGGTGGCTTTAAACTAAAAGAGGGTAGATTTAAATCAAGTATTAGAAAGAAATTCTTCACTGTGAAGGTGGTGAGACTGGAACAGGTTGCCCAGAGAAGCAGTAGATGCCCCATCCCTGGAAGCATCCAAGGCCAGGCTGGATGGGGCTTTGAGCAACCTGGTCTAGTGGAAGGTGTCCCTGCACATGGCAGGGAGGTTGGAACTGGATGATCTTAAAGATCTCTTCCAAGCCAAACCATTCTATGAGTCTATCATATCCCTCAAGCATCCCTTTTCTAAATTAAGATACCTTGGGTTATCTTTGCTGCTCTTTGCTGAAGGTTTTTGAGTGCTATAGTGACCTTCCTGAAACTAAGGCTGCAAAACTGCATGAAGGTTACTATGGATTTATACTGTTGTATAGTGACATTCTCTGTTCACAGTTTTTCCCAATGAAGTCCTAATATTTCATTTGTTTTTTGATTACCATCTACCCTAACCTCCAGATACCATTTCTGATTTGTAATGGTCGGCTGAAAAACTTACCATTTCATCTATGGAGTTAGGATTGTTTTTTCTGATGCGCATGACTTCTCATTTTCTCATTTGCTGTTTTATTGCCCTCTCAATCTTAGAAAGTTCTTTAGCGGTTTGTCACAACTGGCCCTGAATCATAATATCATCAGCAAACTTTGTCACATAACTACTCCTTTCATATTTCAGGGTATTTACGAGTATGTTGAATTGCTTAACTTCCACACAGATCTGTGGAACTCCACGAAATCACATCCCTTTATTGAACTGACTTCTTGCTCCCATCCTCAGTTTCCTATCCTTTAGTCATTCTTTTCAATCAATGCAATAACCTTTCCTCTTATAATATAGTGGCTTGGTTTCTTTAAAAGCTATCAGGGAGGGACATTGTCAGAATCCTTATGGAGTCCAGTTAGACATAACAACTAAATCTCCATTACCACAAGCTTGGTAAATTCTGTGAGGTAGGGCTTCTCTTAACAGATCCACAGTGACTCTAAGTATATCATACTGTTGCAAGAATATAATATTTAGACAGATATCTGCTAATTCTGTTCTTTATTGCAGTCTACCAATTTGTCCAGCACAGATATTTGGCTAAAAGGCCTTGGATAACCGTTGAACTCTTTTCAGAGTTGACACCACATTCCCAGGACACTGGTAACAGGACGGTTTGAAGCAAGAAGATACATGCCACTTCTACTGAATCAACTATTTTATCCTGTTTCCTTTATAACTCAGTTGAGAACCTTCTAATCATGGCAATTTGTTACTGTTCATAATGTCAGAGTTTTTTTACACTGGCTTCAGTTTCAGAAAAATCCTCTGAAATGTCCACAATGGAAAATTCCCATCAGAATCAATTTGGTTTCTTCCAGAGTGAATATGAATGCAAAGAATGCAGATAGCTTCTCTGAAATGTCTGTGTCTTCACTGTGTGTTCTTCTGCTAACTGCAAACACTCATTACAAAACTCATAATACTTGACTGCCCAGTTTACTGGTCCGTTCACAGCAGGCCATATTAGTCGTTTGTCACCTGTGCTGTTCACTCTCATGTCAATCTTTACGCCATTTGCAGACTTTATCAATAATTCTATTTCTTACTATGTCTGCATTATTTAACACCATAGAGTCAAAATAATCTTAACATGTTTCTTTTTTAGTAGTAGTTCTGCTAGTATTGAAGAAGAGATTGTTTTGTATTAAATGCACTTTACACATTTGTTAATGACTTGCTTTATTTTAGGGAGGTAATCCTACAGCTACTGTAATTGCATTGTGTTTGATGAGAGATTTCAATCTGGCTCAAGAAACTTGTCAGTTGGCCATCAAAGACCTTGGATGTCTTGAAGTGTTAATTAATTTACTCGATACAGAAGAAATTAAATGCCAAGTAAGTAGCTTTGTCAAATAGAGAAACGAATATGCTTTTTCTATTAGAATATTTTTTTCAGTTTTCAAAGTTATATAGTATAATGCAAATTGATTTCTCATTTCTGTATTTTCTTGATTTCAAGGATTTTTTAGATAAACATAAATTTCCTTGATTTTCAGTTTCCTTCTTCTGATTCAATTTAAAAGATAAAATGATTTGGATAAACCAGCATGTTAAATACTTTTATGTATACTTAAATAATGTTTAACTTCTATTATTTTCCATTATTTAGATTGGTTCATTAAAAATCCTGAAGGAAATTAGTCAAAATATACTGATCAGACATGCAATTGCAGATCTTGGGGGCTTACAGATCATGGTGAAAATACTGGACTCTCCAGATAAAGATCTAAAATGTTTGGCAGCTGAAACGATTGCTAATGTTGCTAGATTTAAACTAGCACGAAGGACAGTAAGGCAGCATGGAGGAATCAAGAGATTGGTAAGCAGACATTAAAATTTGTACCCTTGTCTTATTTTTGTCAAAAAAACACATCACGTGTTGTGTACATGATTCTTGCAGTAGTGTTTACCATCATTAAAAAGCAGTATAATACCTAATCCCTTCAGATAATGAAAAAAAAAAGTGGTTTTTTTTCAGGTTGGGCTGTTGGAAGGTATTTCAGTGGGATCAACCAGTCCAACACTATACCAAGCAAATGATACTGAAATAGCACGCTGTGGGGCTTTGGCGCTCTGGAGCTGCAGCAAAAGCACCAAAAATAAAGAAGCAATCCGTAAAGCTGGTGGCATTCCATTGTTAGCTAGATGGCTCAAATGTTCACATGCAAACATCTTAACCCCAGTAGTGGGGACACTACAAGAATGTGCCTCAGAGGTAAGTAAACACCTATAGCTAAGTAAACACATATAGCTAAGTTATTTCTAATCATTAAAACAATTGGCTACTAAAAGGAAGCATCACATTTGTCTGTCATTTAAATCAGGGCCATTATCACATCAGGAGGTGGATGCTTTGTGTGGTCAAAGTATTTTTGAGGTCACATCTTGTAAGGAAGTACAGACCAGCATGTTTTATTTAAAAGACTAGGGGTAGTTTGTGAAAGAAGATATATAGAAATGAAATCCCTAGTCAGTTTCATTTTTTTTCTCATTTTTTTTTCATCATACTTGACAAATTTGGCAACTTCAGATGCTATATTCTGGTTAATCAGTACAATTAAATTCTACAAAACTAACCTACAGGTGTGGCCAAGGTGTTCCAATACAGTGCAGGGCAGTGTGGTTTACAATGTCCTTGTGAATTGCGTAAGATGGTGTCTGATCAACTGCAAAAAGAAGAATATATGTGATTCCGTTTTTAAATTTGAATACAAGTATTTTTTACCACTGCATATAAGATGAGTGGTTATTTCTCCGTTTGTAGAATCATATTTGAAGTTAAAGTGTATTGCATTATGGCCAAAAATATACATAAATTCCCTTGGTGAATTTAAGACATGTAAGACATGATTTTTCAAAAGATTTTACGTTATAAAATACTTTGTATTTTCAAAATTAGCTTCTTGAACTACACAAGTTTATGCATGCTCCACGAGACAGCAACCCAGCAGATTTTAGCTTCAGTAAGTCTATATTGAGAAGGTGATGTTTTTGAGGTTTTCTCATATGGCCAGATTTGGAAATAACACTAAATGGATCTCTTACACAGGTGTTTCCCATCTCTTAAATAATGGTCCCCTGTTACAATGCCTTTGGGTTAAAATTTGGAAGAAAAGATCACTAAAAAATTTCAATTCTTAGAACATGTTTTTCTAACTTTGTTCTAGGAACAGATCTGTTGTTTTGGCTGCTGGCTCTTGATGAAATGAGTGGGTACTTCTTGATCCCATTCTGAAGCACCTTTTTTTTTCCTTGGCTCTGAGCAGGGAGTCTGGACACAGTTCAGAATATACTGAATTCTGTTTAAGCCAGGTGGCTACAAAATAGAAATCGCAGCACCTGGTTTTACAGGTGATTTGAAGAGCACTGCAGAGAATTTATGTATCTGATTAACTTTGAGAACATCAATAGTATTTTCAAGGCAATGCAGATTACTTGTTCTTAAAGTACGAAGATTCCCAATATCAAAGCCTAGAATTGTGACTGGTGTTATTTGTTAATAGATAGGATTTAAAAGATTCAGTTTATCTTTTTAGCCAAGTTACAGACTTGCAATAAGGACAGAAGGAATGATTGAGAACCTTGTCAAAAATCTGAGTAGTGAACATGAGGAGCTTCAGATGCATTGTGCAAGTGCCATATTTAAGGTAATTGTATTATTATAATCAGTAGATCACAGCCAGGATTAGCCCTTTGGTTTTATGTGGTTGTCATTTTTAATATTTCTTAGTTTTACTAGTTCTCTAATGTGTAAGAAATTACTTCATGAAAATGTTGATGGTCTTTGGATAAATCTTATTAGAATATTTTAGCTGCATATTTAATACTGTAATTAAGTTTGTACTTGCTGTTCTTGTGTGCAAGCCCTGAATTGCACAGGTAACCAACAGAGAGAGGCGAGGTGTACTGTGCAAAGAGCTACTTTGGGTTTTTATGTTTGTTTGCCGACAAGGTGGACAATGTGACAGTATAAGCACTGCTGCATATACAGCAATGGTTTACTGTCCACCTCTGAGTTGTTAGCATATTCAGATACTTTAATAAAATACTTATGTTTTCTTCTGTATTAGCTTTTACTAGTTATAACATAATACACCTAGCTTTTGAAGACATAATTTTGCACATTTTGCATTGTACATATGTTTAATTTTTTTGTATAGTGTGCAGAAGATAAGGAAACACGTGACCTTGTTAGACAGCACGGAGGTCTACAACCATTATCTGTTCTGCTTGGTAACTCTGAAAACAAACAACTTTTAGCAGCTGTGACAGGAGCAATCTGGAAATGCGCAATCAGTGGAGAAAATGTGTCAAAGTAACAATTTAATTTTACAAACATATATTGCATTATCATGTTTTGATTTTATGGGCCTCTATTTAATTTTCAAAATTGTTGTGCCGTAATTCTTCAAAAACATACTTTATAATCGGTTGGGCTTTCAACTTAGGTTTTACAGTACTTAAAAAATTGTCACTTTACCTCATCAGGATACAGTGGAGACAGCGTTAAGTTCCTAGAGTCTTAAGAGTCAGTGGGGACAATTGGTGCCTCTAAAGAATAGTTAAGATGTAGGGCGCTGAATCAGGAGGTGTACTAGCACATACTAAACATTTGACTCATGGGCATATCTGATATCCCCACTCCTTTCTGTAGCTTACAAACTGGAATCACTGCTGCATGGTAGAGAGAGTTAGCACACTTAGCTTTAATGTTTTATGTCAAGAGAGGTGGAGAGCAAATTATCTCATTCTAGGGTAGATATCTGATACACATTAGGTCCACCTACTTCAGCAATATACTGCAATCTAGGATAATTAGCGTAGATGCCTCTCTCCTTGACTATACAGGGGGCTCAGAAAAGTAGCTTAGTGTGGACACCCAGCTTCTAATTGTGTGGAATTAACTGGTGAGAGTACCATAGGTACTACAACCTCTTAGTATCAGGATCCTGAGTGATTAGCTGAGAATGTGACAGCAGGCATTAGCATCCTCCACCTTTCATGAAACAGCTTAATGACTGAGAATAATTGACCCCCTCATCTAGAATTCAGTTATCAGATTCATGCACCTTACCTCAAAAAAAAAAATAATCCTGGAGTCTGTGCTAGGTTTCCTGCTGAACTTAGGCTGCTCTGTGCAGAGGAATGTAAGATTCAGAGGCTGGAAGGAGTATAAGTAAGAGGTAACCGCTTCCTGCAGCCCTAATTTTAGTGTACTTTGCTAGACAAGCAGATATGCTGGATAAAAATCAAAAAGAATTCCAGTAATAAGGGCTTATAGTCTGGCTTTTACTGTCCTAAATGAGTTCCCAAACTGCTGGTATACCGAGCTGTGGTCTTTACATACTCCACTGATGTCCTATTGCTTTTTGCATTCTTGATTGCACAGTAACCTGGCTTTTCAGAAGGAAATCCTTCTTTTCTGTGGGCTTTGGGTATCTGCACAGAGGCATCCTGTTTCTGGATCAGTCAGTGACGAGATGGACTGAATGGCGCACTCTATACTACTGAACAGGGCCAAACCTTTCAGGTTCAGGCACTGTGTTTTGATTATCCATCCTGTTTAACTGCTAGCACAGTCCTTTACACAGTTCGGCCTGTGCCAGCAAGCGCTCTCCCAGACAATGCCCAGACACTCCTTAGGAGCAGTGCAGGCAACAGATTGTTCCTATTAGCAGAATGGGTGAGCCCACCCTGAATTGTGAGGATAAGAGACTTCAGCCATGTGGATGCTATGTTGTACTTCTTGTCCTCAGGCCTAGAGAATGAGCCCTTGCCTGTTTTATTTATTAGTATAGCTGTAGCCAGTAATTCTGTCCAAATGCAAACAGATTTTTGCTGGGCTACTCACATGTCTTTGGCAAGTGCTTGATGCTCCATGAAGGTTACTAGCCAGGCGCAGCTCCAGGCTTGAGCTGAATTCATGTATTATTCAGTGCTGAGTCTGAAGCAGTAAACCCTATCCAAACTGAAGGTGGGAGGGCACTACGGAACAGGGAGAGAGGATAATGTGAAAACATGTGAGGAGATCTGGAGGGATGAGCTTGAGTCTGGCATGAGGGTAAAGCTAAAAGACCCTGCTGGTTCCTGTAGGGCCGCTTACCTTTGAACTACTCCACGGTGTTTCCTATACCTGAAGTACATTGCTGAGATGTTGTACTGACTCAGCAACGAGCTGATACAGGTGTCTGGACGTGACTAGCTCCGATTCCAGTTTGCGTGCAAGCGGCCTTACTTCTTCTGGACACAAGATGGCCCGAGCCAACAGCTTTGTCAGAGTGTAGCCAGCCCGTTGCAGAGCCAGCTTATACAGTTCTATCTGTGAAGCAGTTGATAGGCAACACAGATAAAGTAGCCAGAGAAAATCAGGGGGGGCTTAAAATTATTTGCTTGCTTTATTGCTCTTTTTTCATGCTGTTGATGGTTTCTTTTGAAAAAAAAAAATATTGTAGGGATACTTCCAAATTATAGGGAACAAAGAGAGGAAGATTCCTCTTTAAGCAAAAGCTTGAATAATGAAAAATGAAAGTTCCTCATTTCTCAGTTATTTTAATTGTTATACTGATAAACCAGCTTGGGAAGTTTTAACTTTTATTGAAACAGTTCTAGTTTTGCCATCAAAATCTCAAAAATACTAATTTCTTTTGTATGAAAGAAAAGGCACATGTACAACTGATTCCCGGAAAATACAGAGTATTTGTAGCTCAAGTAGACACTTCCAGAAGCTAGGGACTGCGGGGAAAACACAAATGAGAACTCTGTACTCTTTAGGGGAGGAACTATGTGTATTTACATAAAGCTATAAATCAAAGCATAACCATTAGATAATATGCAGGTTACATCTAGCTTGATACACCAAGTAGAATTGTCAAGTTGTATCACAGAAAATGTATGAAACAAAGATACACTATTTGTTAAGTATCTTCCAAGTTCTGAACAAAACAAACTTGGAAGATTACCCCAGTACTGAGGAATAAAGTCCTGTTCTGAAAGATGAATTTCTGAGGTCTAGCATGCACCTGTTTGTAGAATAGGTTGTTCAGGATTTTTAAAACATATTTCTGATTTTCAGTACCAAAAGTGCTATGAAGAATGAGGGAAGTATTAATAATAGCAGTCAACTCAAATTTCTGTCCACTGATTTCTTAGTTTCAAAATGGAATCTAACACAGTAAATAGAAGTGTACTAGAACTGTAGGTCTGACCTTATGAAAATGTAGGTATTAGGCCTGAACTAAGTGTAGAACTGGTCAGGGCAAACTCTCTAAAGGCTGACATTTAGTGAAAAGTAAGGGTGATCCTTTGGTCCAAAGAGGTGGAGGGGGGTCTAACACACTACTACTCCAGCTATTGCTAGCATGGCAGGAAAAAGTGCTGGAAGTTAGGATGCCACAGTACTTGCCAGTCTTCCAGTATGTTTTCAACTATTTATTGATGTTGCATGAACATGTCAAGTTTTAAAAACCCCACAAACTACTCTGCAGATTTAGATAGCTAAATTAGACAAATGTATATAAAGGTAGAGTAAGAAATCATGCTGTATGTCACACTTTCAAGAATTCATTGGAATGGTTTACCTGTACTGTGATTTCTTCAACAAAATAATTTACATACATAAATTAAACATTGTACTTAAATTATAATGATACTTTAATTATAAAACTTATCACAGTAACATACTGAAACTAACAACTTTGGGTTTATTGCTGTCCTTTAGATTTCGGGAATATAAAACTGTAGAAGCTTTGGTAGGGCTGCTTACTGATCAGCCTGAAGAAGTCCTTGTAAATATCGTTGGAGCACTGGGAGAATGTTGCCAAGAGCCAATAAATCGAAGCATTATCCGTAAATGTGGTGGAATACCACCTCTAGTGAAGTACCTTACTGGAACTGATCAGGCACTACTTGTGAATGTCACCAAAGCAGTGGGAGCTTGTGCAACAGAACCTGAAAATATGATGTAAGCTATTCATATTCATAGCATTTTAGATTGGAAAAAAAGATTTTTTTAGTAAATCTGGCATAAATACAGTCAATTTTAATCTGACTTAAAAGGATATTTTACCTTTTGTTTTCTACAGGGCTTTATGGGTTAGTTACTTCCTACTGTAAAATGTCCTAAATAAATAAGTATTTTTAAAAATCATGAATTAAATACATAGAATGTAAAGATTTTGCATTTTAGGGAAAATCAGATAAACCTTTAGTAAATTGCTTTTATTAAAGTTAAAACTGAAAGTTACAGAGCATCACTTTAAAGTGCTGCATGATAGGTATCTCTTTTGCCTTCTCCTTTTACATATGTTCTCAAATCATAAATAATAGACTAAGTTAGAGAAAGTAATTCTAAAAAGAAAGGTACATATTTACAGTCATGAAAAATAATTTGAAAATTAGGAGTATTATTTGTATTATCTCTGATTTGTCCCTCTTCATCATTCCTTCTATGAACTCAGACTTTTTTTGGACCTTTTTCTCCCCTATTCCTTTGCAAAACCAAAGAAAAAGACTCTTTTTACAGCTGCTCTCTTTGATTGTGTGACGTAGGTTTGTACAACTTACAAAGATCCTTGAGTTTTATGATTAAGTGTTCCAGTTAAATGTTGAGGTCGGTATTTGCTGTGCTTACTGTGCTGTTCTCTTACAGGGATATTTACCTCAAGATTCTCAGCATATTTCCCTCCTTATGTATAAGGAAGGTCAGAAAGAGAGTTTTATTAAGCTCCTCCTGTTCTGATTTGCATAATTCACTTGATATTCATATAGCAGTGCAGGGAATTCTTTTCCTGAATAGGGCTTTTGTTTTCATGCTTTGGCTGTCACCCAGTGGCAAAAGGCTAGATGGTACACAACTGTAAACATGGGTTGTATGAACAGTTAGTAATGTAGCATAAAAGTATAAATAAATGAAATAATTTTCACGACATATCTCACTAAAAATCAGACTTTAGAGTAATGTATTAAGCTAACATAATTAACACTGGACATCAACTGTTAAATTTAAATGCCAATACGTACAAATTGATATTTATAAAACCTCAGACATACTCCAGTACTCAGGACTGTCACTTGTAACAGCCAGCATGGATAGCTTCATAGTGGAATATGGTCAGTATAAGCACAAAACATAACACAAGTTGCTGCTAAAATTGTGATAGAATAAAGTCCATCTTGTTTCTAAGAAGGAGAGAATACAGGTTGTTTGGGAAAAAATTGTATAGAGTTTGCAGAGTGGAGAAAGGAATAAAATGTCTAATTTGTTTCATATAAAAATATTCTCTATTGAAGGTTCTCAACTTTTAAAATGTTTTTAAAATATTTAAAAATATTAACAAATAAGCAAGATCTTAGAACAAGTAGAATATACTTTTTAATATTACAAAAGAACTGTTACACAGAAATTATTATTATTAGTAAGGCTGACATGTACATGATGTGTTGTGCTAGTTAGACTCGTAGAAGAGATAATGCTGCTGTCTTTTCTCAAGGCTTGATTCATCCAGGTGTGGATAAATTTGATATAATCCAGCAAAATATTTAAAAACAATGCTGAGTTAAAACATTGACACCTTTGCAACCATTTACATTTAAATGATTTGCTTGGTTGAGTGTTCTGCCTCTCACAGGGTTAAGAGCACTTAAGAGCACCACCCACCCGCGAAAAGAAAAGGGACATCCATTCCTCTCCTTTCTCCTCCTCTCAGAGCTGTACAGCAGGAACTGAAATTGTAGGTTGTCATCCAGATTGCTCTTCTCCTTTTTGGGAAGAGTAAGTCACCCAGTAGTATCACTTCATTCCATTTACAGAATTTGGGACTAAAACACTAAGTAGCCTTGTTCAAAACTACTGTGGAGTTCATTCTTTTTCTGTTATCATTTTCTGAAGTTCTTAACCAAAAAGACACATCCTAACAAGGATGTGGAGATGTGCCAAGATTGTCTTCTAGAAAGAAGGAAAAGCAAAGCCACTTGTAGCTTCAAGGTAGTAGAAGTAGTGACGAAAGCTTCCCACTGAAGCTTGATACTTAGCTGTTTCTGCTCTTCCTGGTTCACCTGCCTGGATCCCTATTACATTCCTTATTTCTTAATCACTTACTCCTCCAAATGGCTTGACAGGTTCTAGGAGACCAGTTCTTTTCTACTAATAGCTTTTCTTCTGACAAATTTGGCTGGCAGGTCTTGAGGCTTGTTTTCTTTGTCATCTGGTACAGACAAGCACTGTTTAAAGAGTTACTTGGTTAGTTTGGCACTACAGAAACTTGAAAAACTATGATGATTTTTCTGGATTCTGCTATCGTTGACTTTCATATATACTGGACACCCAGAAAAAACCAAGAAAATTGAAAGGGAGTGTCAAGCCCTCATAAGGACTGAGAATTTTCAGATATATTCTCACATTTCATTAGCTGCATGTGTGTTTAACAAAGTGTGGCTTAGAGACTAAATATTCAGTTGAGCAGTCTTCTATTTTGAATGTGGTTATACTTGCAGCAGGTATGTGGAAACCATACAGGCTGAGAAAGATTCAAGAATATGTAATGAAGAGGATGGAATTAATATAAGGAAAAAATATTATTATGTATTATAAAAAAGAGTGTGTTCTGCTGCAGTGCAGTAAACATCTGAGGGAAATATTGTATGTTTATCATACGTTCTATTGAGGAAGCCTGCACTGACAGAGACTAGTAGATCAGCATAGGTAAATCTACAGTTTCTATATGTCTTTTATATATTTTATCTCTTCTGTGTTTCCTAGTTGACACTTCACCTTCTACAACTACTGAGCAGAAGGTACAAGTGTTACTTTCCTGCACTGAACCTTTACTTGAAGGCAACTTCAAGCAATTAAGTGATTCTTATTGACTCTATTGAGCTATGTAAAATAAAGAACCACAGCCAGCTTCTCCCACAGCAAAAAAATAGTTGACTTATCTTAAAAAAAAGCACAACTATGTGACAGAACGTCTTTACTATTATGTGGACAGCATGATGCTGTTCTACATATTCAGTCTGCCACATGGCCACTGACAAGAGATGCTGCTCCATATCTTTTATGTATATTCGTCTTTTTCAGGAACTTTTTTCAAGTTACTCTTTTTCTCTTACTGAAAAACAGAGGACTAGTGCTTATTCTTTTAACTGCCACTAGATTTTCATTTGCCCTTTCCATTTGAAAACCCATACACTTCATCTCTAACATTCAGACTGAGGGTTTAGAATCTTATAAACTAAAATGTACAATTATTTTAGCCAAACAGATGGAGTTTGAGTCATTGGTACATAATATTATTTATCAAAGCAGTCCACAGAAACTAGTGAAGGTTTTAAGAAACATGCTAAATTGTGGTTTCAAAAAAGACAAGATTACATTCTGCCAGAATTAAACTCTGTAATCTTACCAGTGAGCACAACACAGAGTCAGTATAACTTTGTTTATTTACATTTGTATTTGTGGTCTAAATTGGCAGGCAATTAAACTAGAGTTCTCAAAAGTTCTGGCAAATAACACTGTAGCAGAGAAAGATGATAGATATGACAAACAGATGTCTAGGCTGTGTGTGTGTGTGTGTAAGAAATTCATGTCAAAGTTTCTACTGGAAATGTTCAATATCAAGTTTGAATTTGAAAGAGAAGTACTATTTCAGATTAACAGCTTTGCTAGTTTCAGATACATGTAAAAAAGCAGAGCATATTTCTAGACCTGCAACCCATGTCTTGCACAGACATCTCATGATGTTCAGTGACGTCATGATATGAAGGTTCTTAAATAACATGAGAAGTCTTTATTATAACAACTGTTGACTGTAAACAGCCACAGAATTCATTCAAAAAAATTATCACCTTAAAATTATCTGCACTGGTCAAATAGCAAATACCAATTCACTGCAACCTAGACATTCCAGTAACTTCTGAATGGGTTTAATTTCATTAAAATTATTTGTCCTTAAGACATGTTCTATAGACACCATACATCAGCTGTTCTGTGGATGAAACCAGGAAGATGTTTTGCTCATACACATTGCAGTTGCCTTTTTGTAGGAGTGATGTCGGCTTCATACCCCTTCATCTCTGCTCTAATCATGACTGGCCTGCACAGGATGGGAACACCTCTTAACTCCAGCTATTTCTTTTGGTTGTTTTGGGGAACAGAATAATCTAAACCTTGTTCTAAATTGTATGAGTGATCAAATAAGAACAGTCGACAACAACGCACAGGGCTTTGATCAGGAGAGGTGGCCACTGGCCATCTTGGTCCAGGTCTGTTGTGAGATGCCTCTGCTGTATTAAGGTATAGAGCCACAGTGGTTCAGAATCAAGGCTTTTGCTTCTGAACTCTGCATATTTACATATTGTTATGGACTTACAGTGAAGCACCAGATGGCAATTACGTATAATAAAGTTTACATTTCTATTTTGAGTGACTTTTATGCCTGTTAAGATTTTGATTATTAATAATGTTCTGTACATTACACATATGCAGTTCAGCTATTCTTTAAAAGCAGTTAAATATTTGAGCTTTTAAATGTTAAATATTAAGATCTTTTATATAAACTAGATAGCATATTATTTCAGCTTTTATGAGATTCCCTTCAGCTTTCAAAGAAAATACTCTGTATCTTTATTAAAATACCTGTCCTTTAACAGTCCCATGAGTGGTTGCTTAATCCAGATTTAACTGTAGTTTAATTTTATCATCATAATGTCAACAAGTTACTATAAAATATATCGTTGAAGTGACTGTAACCACAGAGTGACTAATGTGCTAACTATGGATGAATACAGAATTGAAAGCTAACCAAAATAAATATTAAGGTATATTTCCTTGTATTTACTGTGGTAACTAGCTGTATTACAGCATCCTGCTAATAATGTTATAAATTTGGGGAAGAAAATTAGATACAGAAGCAAATCAGAATATTGTTTAGCATTATGCCATCAGAGATGAAATTTTCAAGATTACAGGTCTATTTTCCCATCTCATTCTCTGTTTATTTGTAAAGAAATCTAAGTGTGTATTTTTGTCCACTTTAAAAAGGCATTTTCACATAGTAAGGAAACTAATGTCTAAGCACTTTATAGAGGAAACATTTTTCAGGGCCATATATTTTAGTGTTCACTTTGTTTTTATAGCAGATATGCTCATTTAACACCCATTGTCTTCATCTGTTACATTGTGCAGTGAAACCATGGAAAGATAAAAAATTGAACTCTTTAGCAATGCTTTCTTAATTGGCAAATATATGTTCTTGGTAAGATGAAAATAAAAGGGTTTGTGCCTGTATGGTAATTACACAATAATTCCTCTAGTACGAGAATATAAGAGCATCCTTTCTGTATGTAGAGTTCTTTTCATTTGAGTTAATCTAGTGTAACTGAGAGAAAGCAGTAATCAGCGATGAACAATGTAATTTGGAGATTGGTTTATTTAGTCCATGCTGGTTTTTAGTTTGTTTTTGTCCACGTTGAATAGGTGGAGGACTATTGCTTTCAGATATTCTGAGGTGTTCTGTTGAGTCTAAGACAACGGTCTTTCTTGTCTTCAAGCAAAAGGCAAAAGTCTCCTTTAGAAAATGAACTATAGAGTGAGGGTAGTTTACCTTGAAAAGCTGAAGAGAAGGCAAGAAAACTGAAAAAAAAATGAAAGTAAACTTCAAATTGAGAAGGAGGCTCTCAAAAAAATAGAAAGGAAAAATAAATCAGCCTAGAGGTTGGGGTTTTTTAAGTGTGGTGTAAAAATCTGAGCTCAGTGTTTGGCTTCTATCTCTTGGTTTTTATATACTGGTTGGAGATGGGTCATTTGTATGTAGCGCCTCTTGGGAGGAAGTACCTTGCGTTGGTAAACGGTCAGTACTCCACTTGACTGGAAGAAAGATTCATGGATTCTTTTTTAATTAATTCCAATACAGGAAAAAATTCCTTGTGCTTTCTGACAGGAAAGTAATGTTAAAATTGCTTAAAAGTGTTCAGGGTTTGGAGGGTTTTAAAAGCTTGTTTTGAAGCTTTTACTTAAGTCATCCTTACTATGTGAATATATATCTGTAATTGTGTAGTTTGTGATCATGCTGTTTTATTTTGTTGTGTTAGAACTTCTGAACTTGTCCTTTGATGATTTTCTTGGAGTTGAATTGTAGTTGAGTATGTAAAATAAGCTGTATTAAAACTAGCAATTCTTTAAAATCTTGGTGTCTTAACCATAGCTTTGTGCAAAAAGTATTATTTTGAAAAACATAGTTGTTTAACCAGTTTGCATAAAAACGTTATGAATAAGATCCTTGGTTATTTTAGACAGAGTTAATGTACTTTATTATTTTTTCTGCTTCAAATGATAGGATTACATACAAAGCTGATTTTATAATTAGTTTAAACATTTCCTGGCAAACCTACATATAGTGAACACAAATTAGGTGTTTTATCTGATGTTTTTAAGCCCAACCTGTATTTAAATTTATCTTGATTTACAGTTAAACATGTAGACTCATTTTATACAATTGAAACTTTACTTTTGAGATTACACAGTTAGACAAGGTGTACTTACTTTTGTTTATCTTCAGCTCATTTGCTTGGGATTTAACATATCTTTTTGAAAATAGGCATGTTTGTAAAGGCTGTTAAGTTTTGTTTGACCTTCCTTTCCATTTAAGGTATTCACTGGACCCTAATGTGAAGTTATGATCCCCAAGCCAGATTGATTTTTAAACATAACACAGATTGTGTAGAGATGATTCTGATGATAATTCATTTCCAGCTAGTCATGAAGATACTTTGATTATGGTGTGTTTAAGTAATTGTAACATAGTGTTCAGTGTTAGTCGTGTTGGTAAGGAACACGTGGGAAACAAGTTACACATTATTCATTCCCAACAAAGGATGCACTGTGGTGTGACCATTTTAATTTCTAATGCTAGATTAGAAACATAGTATTTTAAAATATGTCATAGAGTAAGGTAAATACATTAACCATAGACTGAATAAAAGGTTAAGTACATAGTTTGGGCATAAATATTTGTTTTGGAAAGTATTTGTTACTATATGAAAGAAGCCAGTATGCTTGAATTCAGATTTTACTTTGCATGCAGATCGTTAAAAAGTCACATGCTTGTTTTCACATTTATATGAGTTCTGGTTATAATGTAGTTTACCTTACTTTATCTTCTATAAGAATTTTGATGATAGTGCTGAGAAAAAGGTAAATGACATTAATGAGATTTAGTTAGAAAACATACTCTGTCTTTACATCATTTGTTCACACCCATCTCCTATAGTGCGCAGTTTACTGAATAAATTGATGGAGATTAGCTGACAATAAACCACAAGCACTTACATAAAGCAAAACAGTATGTTAAAGAAAATCATACCGATATTTCTTAAAGCAGTGCTCCAAACAAACTGATATAATTTAAAATTGTCTACTCCATAATTAATTATCTCTTTTATTGGTCTGTGTCTGCAATAGGATAATTGACCGTCTAGATGGAGTTCGTTTATTATGGTCACTGTTGAAAAATCCTAATCCAGATGTTCAAGCAAGTGCAGCTTGGGCTATTTGTCCTTGCATTGAAAATGCTAAGGTAAGAAAGCATTTAAAGTAAATATTTTTGTTATATATATGTCATATATAATTTTTGTATTTGTGTGATTTCCAGAAATACTTTGCCATTTGCTACTTACACTCACTGAATTTCATTCAGTTAACTGCTAAAACCATGTTGTATTCACTTTTCAAAAGTGAATAGTCCTTCATCTAGCACTCATTATAGCATTCTGTTTTGCCTTTACAGTGCTTACTGTATTTGGAAAATGTATTTTAATAACCTATCGGGTCTTGGACTTACTGTTCTCAAACAAAGCATGCTGAAAATCTGACACTGCTGAAAACAGAAAGCTTCTACTCACAGACTATGAATAGCACAGGTAGTTGTAGTTGTTCTCCGCTATGAGGTACTTCAGCTATGTTCTCAAGAGACCATCATTTGGTTTCAAAGCGTTTCAGACTCAGTGCCAATGTAATCCTTAGATTTTCTACTCAGACTGCCAACAACAAGTGCCAGTTGTGAATAGTGGTTGTTGTGCAGGTCAGTTGTGCACAGAAGACTGAGCTATTCATTTATTTCATGTCAGTTTCCAAATAGCGATTAAATGGTGAGTATAAGCTATAAGTGATTTTCAGTGAATTCTTACCTGTGGTGGAATAAATGGGAAAGGTTTTGTTTCTCATTGGAAGTTTCCTAGAAATTTATCCTTTATCCTTGTACAGCAATATCTTCCCTTTCTAATATACCTCCACATTTAATACTTCTGCATCTTCTCTTTACTGTACCACAAATATATATATCTCTACATATAATACGAGATCATGACTGTAAAAAACGGAAGTTCCTTCAAAGTGCTAGATATCCTTAGGATCCTTTGCAGGCAATGTTTCCTGTTTGAAAATGAGCACTGTATGGTTGCTATTCGTTTATATGGATGGATAGATGTAGATACAGATATATGGATGAAAGTATTGTGAGAATATTTGGTCTTGATTTTTGTAACTTAAGTATTTTCAGTTTCTTTGCAATGATTTCTGCAATGGCAGCTTGCTTGCTATTTTTCAGACATGCTGCTTATTATCTTGCCATCTTTTTTTATTTTCTTTTTTTAATGTACACTCTAGTATAATAAAGTTTTTTGTTAGGTGGTGGTGAAGTGTGTGCATGTCTCCTCTGTCAAGATACGACTATACCTGCCTCTCTCTTGAACAATATTGCTGTAGCTGAATATTAAAATATTACTTTATCTCAGTGCTGAGGGAATAATTATTATGTGTAAGACTGCAACCTGTATTGCCAGAATAGAACTTCACATTATTAGACCTTCCACTAAAAGCAGTTCTTCAGAAACTAAGGGGCTAGAGGACAGCTACTGAAATTATAGACTACATGGATTTTTTTCTTGTTTTCTTCCCTGGGTATTTGATGAGCATAAGCTATGTACATCCTTAGTTTAGCTATCCTCCTTTCATCTACCTTGGCTGCCTGCCCAAATGCTAATCTGTGACCCCAGAAAGAGTTCTTTGTGTGAGACTGAGGCAAAGTGGCACACTGAAACAAACCTACCAATAATACCCTTTCCTCTGACACTGAATGGAAAGAATTATGTATAAAGCAGCGATTATAGCCACACTGTGAAAGTGCAGTAACTATTTCTATCTAAACAAAATTTTGGCTTTTTTATTCAAAGTTAGTAGTATTCAACAATTCGATCTTCCAAGAAGCAGTTTGGTTTATGCAGTGCTTGATTCAAAAGCAGTAGTAAGTATATGACTTTAAAAGGATTATGTATGTGCATTCTGGCTTTTCCAAGCCTGTACTTGGGACTGCAAACTATGTTTCAAATAGCTGTAAGCTTGGAATCTGGATTTGTTTTCTTTTTGTGTTCTTTTGTGGAAACTGTAGTGGCTCTCTTCTGCAGTGTGGAGGTTCATAGATGAAATAGAACTTGTTAATATTATCAGAAACAATTTTTTTATAACAATGTAGTGCAGCATCCATTTTTCTGCACAGACATTTCTGTACATCCAAC
Source organism: Falco peregrinus (assembly GCF_023634155.1). Taxonomy (NCBI): domain Eukaryota; kingdom Metazoa; phylum Chordata; class Aves; order Falconiformes; family Falconidae; genus Falco; species Falco peregrinus. Next base: position 47,013,657 of record NC_073725.1, on the reverse strand, counting down.
TTAAAGTTTATTTTCTATTATATTTTTAAAATCTTAGAAGCTAATCTATCATACTGATAGGGCTTTCCATGCACTTACTCTCACCGTCATCTGTTTAAGATTGGAAAGTCTACCACTTCTGTTTTACCATTGGGGTATAAGAGTCACAAAAGGTCAGGACTTGAATTCTCCAAAAGTTTAGTGTCAGCCAGTTTTGAGCTTTTAGGTTAACTAGTTTGCCTGCTGTTCAACAGGAAGTTAATTGCAAAGGGAGCAGAATCCCAAGTTCATGTAACCCAAGATTATATATGTCAGAGGTTACATTACAGTAGCTGGTTCAGAGTACTTCCCATAGAATAGAATTGTGTCAGTATGTTATAGCTAAGTAATATTGTTTATTACAGCAGTATGATATATAGGTAAGTGATATTTGGTCTATGACAGATTTAAGACCTTTTAAATAGAGGATATACTATGCCAGTATTAGTACTAAATATTTTTAGCCTTAAGAATTTCTTGTAGAGTGAAGATCTTACGGGTAGGCTGGCAGTGGTATAATTTGGGTGGTAGAACTCTCCCAAGAAAATTTGCACAGCACCTGTGAGTGCTACTTGTGAGTCTTAGACAAATATCTCATGATTTTGTATAAATTAGTTCATACATTTCTTTAAAATATAAGACTTAAAGAGACAAGAATGTAATTTATTCAAAGGAATTATGTTAATAAAACCAGATTCTTATTAATTAGTTCCTTACTTCCAAAAGAAAAAGTTACTACTGCAGGCACATTGGTAATGACAGAGTGTAAGTGCACTGTCCAAAAACCACAAATGATTATGAAAAATGGCTCAGAAAAGTCTGCTCAACTCTGTTGATGTTGGAACGACTATATTTGGTTATGATGCTTCTTTGAAAAACAGTATTTTTGGTGTTCTCCGAATGTATTATCAGCCCCAAACAGAAAAAATTAGAGAAATTCTACAAAGATGTTATTTGGGCTATTATAAAATTCAGCCAAAGGTATTGTGCCAGTAAAAGCAACACTGCCAGCTTGAGTTTGTACAAAAATACCTGTTTCCTCACAGAGCAACATTTAAATAGAATGTCTTGAAATAAAATTAAAAAAAAAAAAAAAAAGAAAAAGAAAAAGTTGCAGAGGTTATTTTCCATCCTTATATTTGGTAGAGTTTTGGGTGCAAACATTAAAATAGGAATGGTAATGTCAGGTATTGTCTTTTCCTTTGTCCTTTGCCTGTGCTTGTGTATCAGCTTTGAACTTTCAAATTTTCAGTTTTAGCCTTCGTTACAGCTACAGCTGTAAAGGCTTTCTTAAAGAACTTCAGGAAGCCACCTACCTATAAAGTCTGTCAAAATAATGTAAGTAAACAGTATAAAACTGGTTATTTGAGAAAAGAGAGAAAGTTATTCTGTTTTCTTAAAATGTACTTGTAAAATGACATCTCAACTTCTCTGATAAAGCATGATCTTTTTACCCCCTCCAAGTTACTGCACCCTTTTCAGCTCTGCAGTGGAATTTCATGGGTGTGATGAAGGACAATCAGCCATCTAAAGCTGTCTGTATATTTCCTGCATACTGGGGAAGAGAATGTCCATGCTGACACAAAAAAACCCCAAAATTAAAACTAAACCAGGTTTAAGAGGGAAGGGTCATGAAGTGGGTATGTGTGAAGGTCAAGTAGTCTTCACTTACACAAAAGTATTATATACTGTGGAAGTGAATTCTACTGGAGCCAGCAGTCTGGAGTTAACCTGTGGGTGGAAAATATGCTGCTGATGACCCATGCTATTTAGGATTCTTACACAGATTTTGCTTGTTATGGAAATTTTAATGTAACCATGTGTATAAAACCACAGAAAACAATTCTTTACTAAAAGTAACAAAGAAATGTAATTGAACTTGAAAATTCTTCTGATATTTAACAAATAGTAAAATAACTTGCTGTTTTAAATGAATTAAGATGCTTTGTTTACACATTTTACTAATTTAAAGCTTTAGTTTATAAAGCTCAGTCATGCCCCATAATGCACACTGTTGTTCATTTGTGTTATATTTTAAAAATTTTACTTAAGTAGTAACTATATTTTTGCTTACGTACCATTCTTTGGTTAAGCCTATAATGTCAAAATTCCCTACTTGAGTATGTACAGCATTTTCCAGTTTCTTTGTTTTCCATGCTATGCTTCTTGCAATTCTATACAGAAATCTTGGCAGTTCAAACGTAGTGCTCTTATGGCTCTCTTTCCATTTTCCTATTTGTTTTCTCTAGACATTATCATTTTTAGCATCAATCATACCTACTTCTCTATATTTGATCTCATTTTTATGCAGTTTTTAATCCCTGATATCTGAATTTTGACTTTCCAAATTTTTAAGTGTTTGTTGTGAACTGAACTTCAAAAGAATACTGTAAGAGAGAGAAAAAGGAATTTTTGGCTTGCCTCTCAGGAATTCCAGAGCACCAGGGTACTTGGAGATTTAGGAAGTCTGGGAAGCCCGACCTGGCTTGGTGAATCAATAGCTGGCTGCCATGTTTGCCAGGGTACAGGCAGAACCAGCCTATCCAATGATTCTTGACACAGGCTGCCTAGAAGTTTAGTGAATAACCTTTCAGGAGTTGTTTGGGCCTCCTGTAGACATGTTACCCTGAAGATCTGAATGAACTGACATAAATTGCCCTGAGGTCCTTTAATGCTGACAAATCCAGTAGGGTCCTGTTCCTGTAAAACACATAACCTGAAAGCTGAGAAGCAAAGGGAAACTAAGAGTGTAACTCCTGTCTCCCTCACTGGGGAGCCTCAGGTCCTAAGTTCCATGCAAAGCAGCTGCCTGAGAGCTTGGAGACCGTAAGAAGCCAAAAAGCTTAGGAGCTCCTGGAGACCTGGCTTTCCAGCTGTTTGGCAGCCCATCAGGCAAGGAGTCAGGGATTCTATGAAAACCAGAAGCCAAGCAACCTGGCAGGCTACTCACCAGCCATCTGGCTGACAAGAGTAAAGATGAAGAGGCACGTTGGTAATGTAGCCTGCCTTTCTGCCTGGTTTCTGTCAAAACTTTTCAAGAAGTAGTTGTGTTCTTATGGAAGGTTTTGGTTCCGTTCCATTAGCATTTTCTGATAGAATACGGTTCCACTGGAAAATATTTGACCAGCTTTCCTTGTAACTTAGTTTATAATAGCTACACATGCTAGTCAACAGCTTGTCATGTAGCTTTTAAATTAGGCTTGCTGATTAGATTTTTTAAATCTATAAAAAGTTTAAACCCCACCTTCCTCACAGCTTTTCTTTTTCATCTCTTCTTTGTTTTTCCTTCTTGTCCATCTCACTTTTTTCCTGTCTTTACCCTCTCACTTGCCACATGGGACCTCCATAGATTTTAAGGCAAGAAAAGAGTATGGAAATCATTGTGTCTCATTTGCTGCATAACATGAATCAGAAAATTTCAAGCAATCATTTTATCTAGCACAGAAGCTTTTGACAGAACTATAACAGATTTTATACTTCATACTTGTTCTGATTCTCAGTTGTCTGCAATGGTAAGTGGTACAACGTGATATGATTGCCTTCTGGTATACCACTCTAATTTATGGAACCAAGCCAGAGTTGTAAGGATGCAAACAATAATTGTTATAACAGTTTATTAGTTTCTGTTCTCACTGCATTGATTGTTTACCTAGACTGTCCTCAGAATATTCCAATATTGCTGTCTTGCATCTCTACAGTATTAAACTACATATTAGTGATGACTATCTCATAGACATTAATAATTATAAAAAGTTTGCCTAGACACTTACTTGGATTCAATTCCATCCAAACCCAATGGAAACAATGTTTACTTTTCCCAGTTATTCTATGTTATCTGTTTCTCACACTTCTGTTATAAAAATGCTTTTCAAAATAATCTAAAGCAAATCATGATGTTTTCTTTGACTGTGGCCTCAAAGGACTCTGATGATAGTAGTTTTGCTGCTTTGAAAAATATGAGGATTTTGGCATTTACTCAGGACTGAACATCAGTGAGAGTGGTGAGGAGGGGGAGGAAGAGTAGGTGTAGTCCGCCAGACTGAAAAAATAAGAACACTAGACAAAAGGACTACTAGAAGCTGCATGAGTGACTATGTAGACTTCCCCCCCAACACACACACAGTCTTTTAGAGAACATGCATTGCATGCTTTTTTGGTCTTTACGTTTGACTAATGGACTTTGCTTTTGTTTCTTGAAACTATCAATAGCAAGATGCTTGCCAAGTGTTTAACTGTGCATTGATCAATCCCTGAAGAGCCAGGAGTAATAAATTCTGCTCTTCCAGGCTACAGAGTAGCATTGGAGCCATGTTAAAGCTACTCTGCTTTGCTGCTGTGGCTTTAGCTGCTTCAGTGAGGTAAAGAGGACAGGAAAATCCATGCTGATTGTCTGCTGTTTTTTTCCTAGTGCATTACATCTTCCCAACACAGAAGAAAAGTTGTGAGATGTAGTGAAGTAGTCTCATCTGAACAGGATGTTTCTTTGTCTGTTCTGCTACAATGGAAGCCTCCACAGCTGTATAGACAGGAATAAAATTAGCCTTTATATATATAAAGTATTTTGAGTAATATTACCTCTGAGTTCTTTAATAAGAAAAGTGAATAGAAACTTCATTATATAAACTGTGTGTTTTCCCTTTTCACTGAACGGCTATAATACAGAAATTTATCTGTTGCATTTCTTTATATTGAATTCTGAATTGGGTTGTGCATTATGATAAGTTATTTGGTTGGCAATAGGAGATGGAAATGGACAGCTTCCTTCATTAAAGAAAAGGTAAAGATGACTCTTGATAACTAAAGTTTATTTGCACAGCCATACCATCACTTTCTTGGGCAAAAGCAATTCAATTTGACAAATTAGCTTTGACACCTTAAGCTTTTAATGATGTTCTAAGAGTGAAATACTACTTCTTTTCAGTGGACAAACTTTTATTTTTCAAGTGGGGTATTTTATAGTTAAACACAATGTGGTTTTGTAATAGGGTGTTTAGCTTTAAATCTTTCAAATAAAGAACACAGTATTCACTTTGGAAGAAATAAGAAAGGAGTTCAGTTACAAAAGAATTCAGTAGTTCTTTTAAAAGAACTGTATGTCTCAGCTTAAGGCTGATGAACTTTATTTACTTAATGAAAATAACCACAAAAAACCATATAATATGATGACAAGAGAACTCAAAAATCCCAAATGTTCTCTTTGTATAAATACAGCAAAGATCAAGTGATTTTTCCAAATCTATCTTTCTGCAAATATTGTAATGTGCTCTGCTCCTAATTAAAAAAAGAAAAAGTGTAAAGCTGGTTTATTTCACAGTATTTCTGCTCTTGGCAGAACCCAATGTAGAAGTGAAAAGGGAAAGTTAACTAGATTTTCTTAACAGTCATGCAGTTCAACAAGATAAAAATATATGAAGAGTAGCAGGTTGAGGCTTTTATTAGCACAGCAGGTAACTTTGCTGGCTTCAGCATCTATGCCAGATAGTTAGGGGTTTTAACTGCTTGAGATTGCAAACTCTTCTCTTTGAATCTAATTTTTAAGTAGTATTAATCATACTTTCTGAGGATGAAAACTGCTGCCCGCTAGTTAGAAGATGTGGTCTTGTGAAGTCATGAAAAATCCTGTTGTCTCTTCCTGTCTGCTTCAGCCACTTAAAATGTAGTCTAACAATCCATATTTTTTCGTAGCTTTTACCTCAGGTTAAATATTACATTAAAAGGTATAAGAATGATGAAGACTTAAAATCAAGATATTTCCTGATAATACAGTAAAATGCTCTTTCCCCCCCCTCCCCCTCCCCCAATTTTTTCTTAACATTTTTATTGCTTCTTTAAATGTCTTTGCATTTAACCTCTCGTTTTGTTCAGCTGAGGAAATATTATTGTTAAAACAGAAGCATCCAACCTATCATTAACACATATACTCAGATGTATACAATAAAATTACATTTATCAGCAATTTTACCAATATTTTTATCTATATAAAGACTGTTTCTTAGGCTTTATTTTTACCATTCTTTTTTTTTTCCTGCCTAAGTTGACCTGAGTAGCCTTGTTAGGACAACTAAGAAGTAAGGTTTTGTCATAATATGTATGGGAGGAGTAAATTACCTAAATTCACTTAAATGCATTTGTCTTTTCTTTCAAGTTGTTTTTTATGTAGCTGTGTTCTAAGATGTTCTCTGAGCTTTTCAAAACACTGGAATTTTGTTGAATAACATCACATGTAACATTAAAGAAAGTAAATGCAGTTTAATGGCTATATTAATAGATTAGAGTTTGCAGTATGTAAATGCTAAAGTGTAGTGTAGTCTTGGGCTGGAAATGGAACACTTTCCACTTCAAGTTCAATATCAAAAATATATTATTATGTAATAGTATAATACCTAGATGTTAAAACAATGCCATTTACATATCTGCAGTGAGGCTGAAGGACTACAGGTAAATATGAAAGCTTAAAATGACAAACCCTTTGGGTTAAGTCACACAAAAAAAGTTGCATGTCAATTAATTTAGAAGGTGGAATTTAAAGATTGCATTTTTTTCTATGTGAAACAAAAAGTTAAAAAAATATTTCCAAGGCATGCTATATATGATTTTTCTTGTATTACAAAAATAAGTATAGGTTAATATGCTTGAGAGTATATGGAAACTAAAATCACAGAAATTACTTTAGACTATATTGTATGAACAGCAATCTGATCATTAATACAAGTATACTCAAAGAACATTGATTAAAAAGAATTAAATCCAGACCTCTGTAATCACAGGCACAACTCCATATAATTTCTTCGTTAAATATTAAAGTATGGCAATTGCCTATAATAAATACACGTCTTTCAGTAAAAAGGGGTGGGGGGAAAGCAGATATTTACTGTAGAAGGCAAGTATGTAGTTTTGCTAAATGATACCAAAAAGAATGCATTTGGTTTTATATTTCTTTGGGAAATAAAAGGATCTTGTACGTAACATAATGGATTTAAAAAGCTCTCATTTCAGTCCTTTCTGCTCATACTTCTTCAAATTTCTTGCTGCTTTGCTTTTCCCTTTGTCTTGCACAGACCACCAGACTACACCCACAATCACATTTGGGAAACTTTCCTGACATGTGGTTTCTGCAGTTTCACTCTGTTTTTCATCACTGGTAGAAGATTCTGTCCTTGTATTTAGCTGTTTTCACAGATGATTACTGAAAGTCTTTTTTTCTGCCTGCTGCTGAATTGTTTATATATTATTCCATCAGTTTAATTAGACCATGCTCCTTTACAAAATGTAGAAAGTATAAGCTTCTCGGAAGAGAAATTTAACAAGTAGGGTTATAATCACCTAGAAAGAAAATATGTACAGGTAGGAAAATATAAAATATATGTATTAGTTCATTAAGATGGGATACAGACTATCTTATCTCTTAATGAAACATCTTTCAAGAGCATGAATAATAATGCACAGATATCTGAGCCATGCAGAAAATCAGAATCTTTTTCGTGTATAGCAGGCCCCTTTCAAGTCTTAGGTAGTTTACTGTAGTTTACCTGTTGCACAAAGCCTTTCTCATTTCTTGAGCCAATATTTAGACACAGGGCAATGCACACCTCTGTAGTAACTTTCAAGAAATTGAAGTAAATGTAAAATATTTCATTTTCTTTCCCTCTGCTGTGTCTGATCATTTAGCTGTCTAGCCTCTAATACATACCAGGTAAGAAATTTCTGTGTAGAAATCATTCTCCGTAACCCGTTATCTACTGCCTTTTGTCAAATTTAGAAATTTCAAGACAGACATGAAAACTGATACTAAGAAATATTGGTTTTATTCAGATGACTGTAGATACGTTTCCATTGTGGTATGCATGCACTAACAATGACAGAGAAACATTTATGCTAGTATATCCATAGGAAGCACACTGTAAACCCACCTTCCTTTACATACAGGTCACATGGTGATAGATGTGGCAGAGCATCAGCTTTTTTTCCATTTCTTTCAGCTGCTTTTCTAAGTCACAAACCTGTATTGTCCTCCTTCTGCATAAACATTTAGATCTTCTTTTTATTTCTGTACAGACCTCTGTTATTTGTTCATTCTGTTTTTTCTAGGACTTCAGCATGAAGTTTCCTCTTGGATACTACCCTTTTCCCACATGCTGTGGCTTCTGGTTTTAACCCTCACACTATATGACTTTAACCTCTCCCTTTCAGTCTCAAAAATTGCACTGCCTGTGATGGAGAATGCTTTGTTCCTGTGGGCTTACCCACTGCTTTTGCTTGGTTTGAGAAGAAACATCACAGCTAAGAGTTCTGTTTGGCATTTAGACCCAGAACTAAAAAAGATGAACTGTAGCATCTTCTGGGATTTTTGTTTACCAAGTCCATGAGCAATTTGATGGATTTGCTCAGCAAAGCTAACACAATACAATTGGACTCTACTACGTTCATAAATCAGCCCCCAAAAGAAGAAATAAATAGAATCAAAACCATTCTTAGTCTCAGGGCTGCTCCCTAGCCCTAGGAAAGTTCATATTACCCATGTTTGCACTTCCATGAAGTCCTAAGACCTTTGAGTCCAAAGGGGTTTCAGGAGAGTGGTAGTTTTTATTCAAAAGTCTCCTATTGACCTGCTGAAGGAAGCAAATTAAAATAATTCCATTTGCAGACCTTTCTTTCCATCTCTGCACATTTACCATCACTGAAGTGCACAGGCTAAAATTTCTTCTACAAAGTTACTGTTAACCATTTGGCCAGTCACTTTTACTCTATCCAGTGCAATAGTGGTTTGACACCAGGCCATCCAATGCTACCTGCAGATGTGCCACCACGATGTCACCAAGAATCCTCTGACCTGTTTTCATTCCCTATTTTCAGTACCCTTTGTGAAGGATATGATTTGGGCGCTAATGGCATATTTCTAGTAAGTAGTTCTGTAAAAATTAGATCACCATAAAAAACCACCTGAAGTTCTTGCCCACAGTGGTTTCTGACCTGTATCTGTTTCATAATCAATAGTTATGTGCTTTTCCCAAGTCTTGCATTTTTACAGAAACCCATGTTAGCCATAATTAAGCCATTCACTAGTTTCTATATCCATTGGACAAAGAACTTTAAGAAAACCAGTCATCTTTCCAGATCCACATCTGAAAGGTTGAAAATCTAACAATGTTGGGCTAGATTACAGATTGTATAAAGAAGTCCTGATAAAACACAAATACTTATGCTTAGTATAGAGGTCCACTCAACTAGAGTAACGGATGGGCCCAGTCAAGTAGAAATGGCGCTTTCTCCAAACCACATTGCAATACTTGCTAACCTCAGGTTAGACACTTGAAGTTCCATCCACCCCTTGTGGATGGAAACACACATCATTGTGTTTACAACGAAGTTTCTGAAAATGATGGCGCGTTGTGCAGTGTTGTCTTTCAAGCTGTGTGTAACTAGGCATCCTGAGAACCCTTTCTGGATCGTAGTTAGCAAAAGGTTGCTTAGTTACCCACAGATGGAATCAACATGTAAAAACTCATTTAAAGAAGTACATGTTTTTCTATTCTGGCGTTATTTCTGTCCATGAGGAAACTGAAAAGAGATTGTCTAAAATAATGTAGTATTACATGGTAGAACATCTTATCAAAGACAGCGATACATTTCTTTTCAAACATCTCAGCTTAACAGAGTGCGGTGAATCTGGGCGTACAGCATTGGTCAGTGCCTGTGTAACTTAATCAGTTAAGAATTTGTGCTTAAACAAAACTTAGATTTATACCCTGTGTGCTTTTAAGGGTACATGAAGTACTGTATGCTGCATGTCGCTTTTCCAGATACTGCTAGTTTGTCTTTGCTTGAGGCAACTGAATGAATTCCATACCTGTTAGTTCAGTCTCACAGTGCCAAAACTGCTGTTTTCCTGTTTTATACATTGACATGTAAACGTGTGCTTCATGATTTGAGTTCACTAATAAACACAAGAGTGATTATTCTTATTGTCTTTCTCTAAACCCTTTCTAATTTTACTATAACTTTTTCAAGACGGAAAAGATACTGTATTCAAGACCAAGGCACACTTTAGTTATCTCTTTCTTTCCTAAGAGCATACTTAGACATTTTTCTAGAGTTGTGTTTGTGTCCTTTAGTCATATTTTGCGTTGATTGTTCGTGCTCAGAGGTGCACCTGGTTTTCCCACAGTTGCTGTCATGACTTGTGTAACCTCCCCTCTTAAATATTCCTGGATACTCATTTGCATTGAAACAAGAAAATATGCTTTGTCTTAGCTGTCAATGTAGGAAATCGAAGACACTTATTGGAGCCTAAAGGGGAGTCTGTTGCTGTTTTAAGATGCCCTAAGGTATGTGAGACAACCACCTGGCCAATAAGATACAGCGGATAAGGAGGACTTGCACCCTTCTGGAGTGACAGCTTGAGGCTGTAAAGAATACCCTGTGGTATCTAAAATGACACTAGATACCTTTATTTAGACATTGAATTTCTGCCTAGGTGGTGGTGTGTAAACCAGTCTAACTCTCATACATCAATCAAGAGACTGCTGAGTTCTGAATTAGCCTTATTTCTTGGTGAAGACAACACAGCAGTAGCTGCAGTTTTGAATAATTATGTCATGCCAATCTCTTTTTTTAACATTTCCATGTAAATACAGATTGAATATTTAAAAATAGTGTTTCTTTTGATTCTTATTTAGGATGCTGGGGAAATGGTTCGATCCTTTGTTGGTGGCTTGGAACTGATAGTCAATTTGCTAAAATCCAAGAATAAAGAAGTTTTAGCAAGTGTATGCGCAGCCATTACAAATATAGCTAAAGACGAAGAAAATTTAGCTGTTATAACAGATCATGGAGTCGTCCCTTTGTTGTCCAAACTAGCAAACACAGTAAGTAACATCTAAACATATTATGCTGTATATATGAATTTCTTATGTCAGACTGCATTATACCCAACTAAAAGGTTATAACAAGAGCAGTAGAATTTGCAGCAGCTACTAGGAAGAGCTGTAGAATCCTTCTATGAGGTGTATATTGGACATGAAAGCACTCTGTGGCTAAATTGCTTAGGAAGATGAGCTTCATTTTCATACTCACTGTTGTTGAATATTGCTTTTGAGAGATGCAGCTGCTGTATGAAAACAGGCACAAAGGGTCGAGAGAGCAATAAATCTGAACCATGCAGAGAATCTCAATGGTGGGTCTGTATGTTAAGTTTTAATGCTTATCTAATTTCAATTCAGTCTAAAAGCACCTCTGAAACAATATAAAAATTCACAGCACTTACAAAGAGAATAAGGGACTGCCTTACAGCTCTCTCCAGTTTTTAATTGTACTGCAGTTAACTTGGCAGGCCTTAAAGATGTTTGAGAATATAATTCTGCTTTCATATGAAATTTTTGTTGTATTACATTGCCTTTCATTATTTTTTTACCTTCTTCAGAACAATGACAAATTAAGACGTCACTTAGCAGAAGCCATTTCCCACTGTTGCAAGTGGGGAAGCAATAGAGTTACCTTTGGAGAGACCAAGGCTGTAGCTCCTTTAGTACGTTACTTGAAGTCAAATGATCCATCAGTTCACAGAGCTACAGCTCAGGCTTTATATGAACTTTCAGAGGATCCCAACAACTGTATCACCATGCATGAAAATGGAGTGGTAAAGGTAAGATGGAAGGTTTTTCTTATTTGGAGTTCAAATTATTGAAGGGGTTTGGCATGGTCGAAAGAAGACATCTTTCATTTGAAATAGTTCTTGAATATTGCTGTGTACCTTGATTTTTCTGAATTTTATCCTAAAAATCTTTGGTTAAGTAGTGAATTAGGGACCAGTATTTTAGTGCTAAAGATTTTACAGCTAGGTAATGCTAAAGATTTACAGCTACATATTGGGAATGTAAATATGATGCAGACATTCACCTCTAGAGTACTTGACTCTGACCTAGGCTGGTAGTGACATCACATCAGCGTTTTTCATTCTCAAGTGACTTTTGCAAAGGAAGTTGGGTCAGCTTAATGGATAGTTGCCTACAATGAAGAAAGACACCTAGGAACTAAGTGTAACGGATTTTGGGGTCAAATTAAAACAGAATAATACTAAAGCTTAGGGTTTGGAGCTGTTTCAGTACTTAGTAAAGCAGTTCAGGAGTACTATGTTCAGTACCCCACTTCAAGAAAGATGTGGATTAGCCTGAGCAAGTCTACTGAAGGGCCACCAAGATGGTAGGGGACTGATGCACATGACTTGTGAGGGAACTAAGCTCATCTAGCTTTGAGAAAGAAGGCCTTTGGGCAGTGATGCCTAACAGCAGCCTGCCAGTTATCTAAGACAAATTTATCAAGGCAGCAAAGGCAAGTTCTTTACTGAAGTACATGGTAGGAGGACAAGAGGCAATCAGTGGTCATAAATTGAATCTGATGGACTGGATATAAGAAAAAAAGTTCTACTGTGTGAAGCACTGGAATAGTTCCTCAGAGAAACTGTGGAATCTCCATCCAAGTAAATTTAGAGACCTGACTTGACAAAGCCATCAGCAACCTGGTCTGAATTCAGTGTTGACCCTGCTTTGACTAGGAGATTGGACTAGATGACCTCCTGAGATACCTTCCAACCCAAATGATTCTGTGATTCAGATAATCTGATTTTTATCGGATGGAAAATAATGAAAATAATAAGAAATATGCAAAGTAATGATTGAACTTTGCAAACCACTTCTTCATTTTTTTGGTATAATTAAGCAGTATTCTCCAGCTTCTCAGTGGACTTTATTGAGCCATACACAGCATATTCAGTTAGGGAAAACAGCCATAGTTGTGATAGTGGGCTTTCCGTTTAGTATCCAGAAATAGTCACCATCTAATGTGGCAGAAATCTTCTTCATTATACTTAGATGGGTATCTCAAAAGGAATACCATCAGAGGAACAGATTTAATCACTGTTTTTTAGATACTTAGGGAGATGTGTAGGATAAAGTGTCAGAATTCCACCCTGTATCATTCAAAAATGAAACATTCATTCCATGAACAGAAAATAATCTTGAATTTTAGGTCAGGGCTACAAATCTGTGTGACTAAGAGATGCAGTGCTATCCCACACACCTATTTCAGAATTCCATGAGGTTTGACTACTTCTCTGTAGTTCATAAGATCTCAGGTTTTGGGGGGAAAGAAGTCTGTCTGCAAACAAAACTGGTTCTGTAATGAATCTTTAAAATGCAGCCAAACCTGATCAAGAATTAAGAGGTTAAAGAGCATTAAGATAAAAACACCCGTGACTGCACATTGCCATGAAGTACATGGAATAACTCTTCATACCTGCTAAGTATCACAATATGCAAAAGTCTTGGGCAGGATTTTTGGAAGTGATTCAGAATTCAGCGAAATCACCTCTAACCTTAAAAGGCTGTGTTGTTTATTCATGCAATCAGCTGTTTAGTTTGGTAGACTGCAGTCTCTTCATAGCCAGAAAGTGACATAGCCAAAAAAGAAAAAGCCAAATACATTGATGGGAAAAATAAATATTATTCCTTACTGCCTATTTTGCCTACTGGCAGTACAAAATTAAATATCCTTGGAAGACACTAATTTATCTGAAGGAATAGTTCTTGCAGAACCCAAAAAGCAGAAATAATGGAAGTCTGGTTACCGGAGTGTACTTTCAGGTAAACTAAATCAAACCAGTCAGATGGTTGGTGTCGTCCATACCAAAGACTGTCAGCCAATCCATAGTCAAATGTACTGAATAAGTGTAAATCGTAGAGATCTGTCCAGCTCTTCAAGCAAACTGCCTTCTATTCAGTGTCCTACTGAAGTCAGTGTAAATAGTGTAGAATCTGAAGGCCTAAGGTCATGCAGCAAATGTGTAACAATGAGGTATAACAATTTACAATTGTAAGAAATCCACTCAGGTGAAGAAATTATTTAAACATATCCCATAATTAGTGCTGAGCTACAAATAAGTAGGTAAGCTACATGGCATCATCTTACTCAGCACCTGCAGATATTTCATTTTTCTATGTGTTTGTGTTCAGTTACATTCAAGTGAACATTCATGGAAGTTCTTAATTACAAATTTGCAGACATTTTATCTGAAGAATATGAAAGTAATTATATCTAAACAAATATTCTTCACAATTGATAGTTCTGTACTGTGAATTATCCAGATATTTAAAAATAACATTTTATGGAAACTTTGTTCTAACATAATAAGTATTAATGGAGCTGTTATTAGAGCTTTATTCCTTTAAGTCTTTGAGAAATCCGTAACACAAGGCAAATTGATGTAATAGGTAAGTCTATACAGCAGGACCCTGGGGCCGTTCCCAGCTCTTAACTCCAAGTGCATAACCTGGCCACATACTGATTGTACATTAGGACTAAACCTGGATGCATACATTCTTGTCTGTGTTAAAAAAAAATGCAGGTGCAGAACTGGAACCACAATATGTATGAACAACTGGGAACCAGAACTGCAAGGCATGTTGCAAAATGCATTTGCCCTTCCACTAGAATATAGCCAGAGAGAATCCAATACCAGTGTACGTGTTGAAGTTAATGTGGCTCAGAGATCCATGTTAATAAACTGTGAAAAACCTAGACCTTGGCCTGTTCTCCCTAGGCCATAAAGTGGCAAAAATGGGGGGTGTGGGGTCATCAGAGCAAACTCTCTCAAGCTATCTTGAGCTTTCTTACCTGTCTAGCTGTGGTAGTGTAGAGCTCAGTGTCAGATGATTTGCCTACTATAGACATACCCACTTGTGTGTAGTTTAGCCTTGCCCCTGTTTTTCAGGGACTGGAATTCTCCCACCCACAAGAGGACAATATCTACGGTCATCTAATATTTCTTACCCTAAATAAAGCCTGGTTTATTTAGCAGTTATCCTGCTGTGATATTTCTAACCACTTTCTAATGTTTATCTATTGTGTTATACCTAGAATGGCAAAGCAGCACAGTGAAGCAGCAAATGGGCCTTTTTGGAGGTTTTATTAGACCAGCGAGACATACTAGTTCATATCCAGTGAGGATGCCCATATAATAACTGAAGCGTGGTAGGCAGTCTGGGAAAATATGTTCTGTTGGACCTGTGATAGTTCCTCCAGATGTGCTAGTCCAAGCGTGTTTGTTCTGTATTGCCAGAGCTGAGCAGACCATGAAGCAAATCACCACATGCACCATGACAGCTCAGGGCACAGCTGGCCAATCCACCAACACTTATGAGCTTGACTTCTATGCTGGCACTGTTGGGATTACCATCAAGCATCAATTAGTGTTTGGAAGAGCTAAAGAGGCATTCCCAGATGGCAAGGAGAGTGGGTGGAGGAGATTTAGTTGCTCAGATGGTGAGAGTCAGTGCAGGACTGAATCCAGCCTGGTCTGTTCTGTTGGTCTGCCTGGCGCAAGGGAGACAGTAGTTGCAGCACTATGTCTGTGCTGTTGGTGTCTTTGCACCATGCTCCTCAGTGATGACAGCATGTCTGGGTGTTTTCATTCTTCTAGCCTCTCCAGTGAATAGTTGACTGCAGGCATACTTTATATTTATGTAGGGGTTGTTAAGTACAGATTTTTCCAGGACTAATCATATTTTTGCTTCTGAAAAATTTGTCTGGGTTCCTTTGATATTTTTTCATCCTTTTACCAGATACCTGGTGTTTCAGTAACCGTGCCCAGTTGGATTAATGTCACAGCTACTGTAGTTCTGACTAGGTTGCAAGACATGCATATTCTCAGGTGTTTTTCAGTACATGTTCATGTGCTATGTTCACATGCACAGGAAGTCTGATGCTTCAGGAAAACATTTACTCTGCATGAGTGACAGTTGCTGAGTGCTTGCACAGTTGGTCAGAGACTTTCTCAAAGCATCAGACTTTCTACCATTCACTACACAATGTGCATATAGATGTTTCTGTCCAGGAAACCAGGAATAAAAATATATAGGGAAAGAAATTTCAGCCAGATTCTCATATTTCCTTTTGCTGCTGCTGCGAACAGTGTTTGCTAATCACAAAACAACAGGTATATGCACACAGTTGTGAGAGAAAACTGGCGTTCCAAGTTTTCGCGTATTTGTAACTACACCCAAAATACATTCAGTTTTCTCAAGCAAGGCTATGTGACAAAAAGGTTGGGAAATAACTGGTGCAGGTCAGCTGCCATGTGAAATTCTGAGTACACAAACAGGGTGCTTTTGGAGGAAGTTTAGAAAGGCAGTTTCTGAAGTTTTCCTTTTATGTTCCATTCCACACTCAGTGTTCTTAGGAGTGGGAATGGAACAATGGTTATGACCTGTGACAGATGAATCAATGCTTTCTTTCTACCAAGCACCAGAAAATATTTCCTCTTTCTGAAATAAAAATTCATGGCTGTGCTGGAAAAGAGATTTGTATTTTCAAAGACCCGGTAATGATGTATGGGACACTAGAAAGCAGGAGAAATTTTTAGACATCAGACTACAGAACCTGAATCAGAACAGGAACCTGAATTCAAGATTGGAGGTAGCTGTCCACAAATCAAGGGAGAAGAGAATTTCCGTGTGGGATTGGCAGTTTATAGCCAAGATAAGCAGGAATACCAGGCAACTTTCTTCACACTTGGAGTCTGTCACAATTAGAAGGAAGAGAAATAGGAAAAGTCACAGACAACTGGAAGCACCCAGCCATTGCCACATTCTTAATGGAAACTGCAGAAAATCTCTTAAAATTTAGTTGTTGCAAAGCACAAAGATAAAGATTTTTATAGGGCTGCTGTTTTCAGGTTAATTGTAGGTTAAGACTGTTCTGCAGGGCACAGGCAGATGAGAAAGTGTAACTACTTTAGTAATGAAAAGACAATCTAAACATGCTTTAAAGGAAGAATTCAAGTCATCTGAAGATCCTGAGAGAATACTTAAGTAATTGTCCTAGAAACCATGTTGCCATGTCAAACTAACACGATGCTTCTCTATGTTACAGACATGCTTTTTCTTGGTTATGTTGGCAAGCTGTAGGTTGGGATATGCTTCTGAAATGAGTGGGGATGGTGGTGTGCATAGGCATTTATGAAACTGCTCATAATGTCTTCTAAAAGGCTAGAGATCTTAGGAAAGATTCAGAGTGTATACAAGTGAAAAACATGTGACTGATTATTCCTGGTCATTCTTACTTTGTAAATGAAGAAAGTTAAAAGTTGATCTATTGTGGAAGTTGATTTCTGACTTTTTAAATGATATAAAGGATTTGGTTTCGTGGAATATCATTACTGTTTCTGTGCAAAGACGGCTTAGGAAGTTTGAATGGCTTCATGACTACAGAGTTGAGACGAGTCTTTTATTATGGGGCTTAATAAGACCTCTGAGGAGATTATTAAAGTAATGAAAAAAAGTAAGAACAAGGGAAAATAAGCACCCAGAATCAGGCTATGGAAGAAAAAAAAAACCAGTATCAGTGGGAACTGCTGCACCCTAAAGGGACTGAAGTAAATGTGTATGTCTCTGAACAGAGAAAGGAGGCAAAGTAAATTAAAAGGAAATACAATGTTGATGAAAATGGAACTTGAGTCATTCTGGTTGGTGAAAAGTTGGCTGTTTGCATCCCATCATCAAAGTCATCATTCAACTTTAAATGTTTACATTGTGGACATGCCAATCTGTTATAGTCACCCAAATTCTTATAAGTGTCAAGGAAGAGGAATAGATTCTTTACTGTGTTTCATCATTCATAATTTGGACATTTGTGCAAAGATAACACACCTCAGCCTCTATTGGCCGTGTTTTCTGGTCTCCTTTGGCTATAATGGGAGTGCAGGTTCAAAGGCCAGATCTGCACATCTACAATGTATCTGTGTTTAATGGGGTGAATCCCATCCCAAGGCAGTGGAGAACTTGTTTAAATGAATATACAGTCCAGTTCATTATTAGAGAGGAATGACAGAATTCTGAATAATAGTGCAATCAGGAAAAGCTATTTAAAAATGTATTCTTTTCCTACAAAAATACAGATGAGATGCATTTATATACTATGATGGTTCAGCAGTAACTGAAGCACACTTTGAACATGATCTAATAAAGCCAGATGTTTTAAATTAGTGGATCTAACTAACTTGAATCCGGGGATTTTGGAAAAGCTCTTTGGAATATTAAGGTTGGAATCTTTTCATCTGACTTTGGCCATTTAGGTATGGAATTTAAAGTAGTCTAAACCAAGATGTGTTCTGTAGTCAATGGAAAGAGAGGGAGGCACCTGCAGACTTGTCCTACCTGAAAATAGATGTCCAAGATATCTGAGAGGAACAGACTCATAAAGTGCCTAGTTTTCTCCACTTAATACAGAAAGGACCCAAGTGACGAGCTCAGACTAAGTAGCTAGCTTTCAGACAGCTGAATTTAAATTAATATCCTCCTGAATGTTGATTTTCAACAAGCTTGCGGTACAGGGGAAGTTGCAGGGCTGGAAGAAAAGTAATGTGCCAATATTTAAAAAGCCTAAATAAGATTATAGTCCAGTAAACTGGACACTGTTCTCATGTTAAATAATCATAGGTACATACATTATAATACTAGAAGGGATCGTTTAGTGATCTAGTCTGACTAGCCTTGCTCATACAAACCAGAGATGTTGCTTCAATTTATTTCTGTTTGGAATAGAGTATATCTTTTAGGAAAACACTGATTCTTTACTTAAAAAATTCCAGCGATGGAAAATCCACTAATGCCATCATAATTTGTTCCAGTAGTTAAATACCTTCCCCATAAAAACATTTGCATCTTATTTGTAGCCTAAGGTTTGTCTAACTTTATCTTATGCAGTTACTTAGATGGTACTGTTGCCTGGTAAACTGAGAAGCCTTACATAACTTCTGTTCTTATATACATTCTTACTAAGATCAAATTACTTGTCACATTGTCATCTTTTTAATTAGCTAAGCAAGTGTAATCTCTGATGGAATTTATGTCTGTTTAATTCTTGAATTATATTTGGGTGTTAGTTCTGAATTTTTTATTTTTGACCTTCCCTTTTGGACTGAATTTCAAATACTTCAAAACAGAATTCAGTATTCCATTAATATCTGCCTGAATACTTAAAACAGGTGAAATAACTTCCCTGTTTCAATGTAAGCTCTGAGCATCAGAGAGTTTCATTACTTTTGTTTGTCCATAGTATTGCCCTCGAAGCTCATAATCAGCCAGTTTTCTACTCTGATTTCCATATCTTTTTGGAAATTGTTCCCCAGGTTAGACCTCTGCATGCTCTAATCTTGGCCCTCATGCACAGGAGTAAAAATTAGGTAATACTGTTAATGGAAATCACCAGTGAGTTTAGATCTTGTGGTTTAAATTGATTTTTTTTTTCAGGAGATTGTATCAGATTTTAATTGTTGTCAATATACTTTATAAATGTCAGATCAATTAGGTCTCATTTTTTTAAGAACAATTCACAACTTAAAAACTGACAAAATGTATTCAAGCATTTTGTTGTTTTAGAGAGGAAAATTTTATGAGACCAACACACTGACTCTTAAAACAAAATATTGCCCTTCCACAGTGGAGGATTCCAGGTTTGGCACAGATATGATTCATTAGAAAACTGAAGGAGTTCGCTGGCTGAGAAAGTGGTAAATACTTTTGAATTATGTAGACACAAATAAATCAAGGTCTGTGAAAGGAATAGCAGAGGCTTTGATTGTGAAGCTAAAAACCGCCTGTTCTACTTGCCAATGAAATTCTACATTTGCAAGTACCTGATCAGATGGTACATGAATATTCTAAAATATGTAGGGAAATCTTTCCAGTGAGGTCATTTCCAGTATCTCATATGAGGATCACCTGATATTTTGACTTAAGACTTGTGCCTGAATTCTGAACTAATTAAATAATAATAAGTAAAGGTATTTATTTTTCTATTTATTCATTTATTTCTATGTACTGTGATGATACTTAAAGCCATTGATCATTGATAAGTAGTTCTCTTTGCTAGGCAGTGGTGTATACCTACATAAGAAGAAGAAGACCCTAGTCAGTTTAAATGTAGCGCACAACAAGGTGGAGGTGAACAAACAGATAGCAATGGAGTATAGGAAAAAATATATAAAAATATTTTTACTGATCATATTTGATAGTTCAAGCAAACCAACTGCTAATTCATAGCTGCAACTCAGTTACCGTAAGTAAAACATAAATGCCAAATACTGACTGGAAGCTTTTTGAGAAAACCAAGGACGACTGGATAGTAGCCGGTCACCCAGACATTAAGGCACTTCTGCTGTGTGGGAATCAGAACTAGTGCTGTTGGCAATTTTTTGCATGTGTGTGTCTATGCTGAAGGCTACATGAAGTCAGAGTAAATTAGCCTTTGTTGAGCTCTGCATTGTTCTGAGCTGCTTTTATTTGTTTAAAGATAGTATTGCTGTGTGGCACTATGAACAAGTCCATTTTCTCCCATTCTTTTTCCATTGTATATGCAGAACTAATTATTTTTGGGCTAAAGGAACCATTAACTTAATGATTACAATACATAGCTGATATGCAGAAGATAAGACTTTCCATTCATGTTCTGACATTATTTAGTATTGAAAATGTCTATCCAACCTACCAATGCATAGAACTGATCTTTAGCTTTACTCTGTGGGCTAGTTTATTGAATTATATGCACAACATGGAAGTGCTCTTTTTCTTAATATTAGAAAGTATTAATAGATGCCTTCTAGAATATCAGTTTTTGTAGTTATAGGAACTCCACCAGGGATGCTGGAAAGCTAATTTCAAGTGCTTGGTACATAGGGCAGGCAAAGCAGAGACTCATACTCCTAAGAATGGGTCTTGATTTGTATATTCATATATTTTAATATATATATATAAAATTAATCCATCAAATTTATTCCTGTTTTCTCATCAGATTATAGCCTCAAGAGCTGCATGAGGGTTTTTTCAGTTTGTTAATTTTTTTCCTAAGAAGATGTAATAGCTATAATTTATTTTCTGAATTCTATGATGAATTTATAAGAGGTATTTGTGCTTTCTGAGTTCTGTTCTTAGTAGTGGAAAGGTTAATCACACGTAGGCTCTTCCATTCCCTTGTAAAAACCTAAGATATAAAACCAGTTGGTTTAGCCATGATTTATGGAAGTTATTGTGAAATTTAGATTTAATATTTGGAGAGTTCTTTTACACTTGTTATGATTGCATTAAAAAATACATTTTGTGTATTTTATTGTGCAGAGCTTCTAGAATATTGGTCATTGTTTGCTAAAGTCGTAAATCCCTACCAGAAATTTTGGCTAACGATTTTATGTGAAAAGGCTTTCCGAAGACCAACTTTGTGAAATTAATAGATGTGAATTACAAAATATGGAGGACAATTACTAGAAATTTCTACTGAAAACATTCTATAAACAACTTTTTTCCACAAACCATATATATCTGAAGTTTAGAAAATGAAATGCAAAAGCATTGGTACCTACTTCTTTTGGAGCATTTGGCTGTGGGGTTGGTTGGTTTTTTGGAGGGGCCTTTGGTGAGAACATTGAATACGGAGTGTAGATTTTTAAATTATTAAGCAAGGTTTAAGGTAAGGTCTTCATAAATCAATCCAAAATATTTCGTATAATATCTATGCAGTAATATTATCAGGGTACAATAGCATGTATTTGCATATTTCCATATTTGTATTTTAATTTTAAGTTTAGAAGAACTCACTTTTTAACTGTCATGGTTGGCTCTATTCAGGCTCCACTGTTCAGGCTAGACATACAGCACGTTTGGCACATACTCCAAGCTGTTGCCTGTTAGTTTTTATAGATTAGTTGTTACAATTCTTGGACATCAAGAAAGAGGGCACTAGATGGCAAAATTTCTGCAGGTCTGTTGTCTACAGAAGGTATGCCCAGTCCCTTCACCCACAGAGGTACTGATCTCACCACACTTTAAAATTTCAGATGTAAGAGGTTCCATAAACTAAGTCCAATACTGGCATATTTTGTTTTATTTCAGAAGGATTAATGAAAATTGTCAATGTTGCAGCACTGCAATTTCTATTGTGTTAGCAACTGCCAGGTGTGAACATTTTCCTTACAGTTTCAGCTCCAGGAAACAGAAACCAGTAAGCCTTTACCTTCGTAATAGGCAAATTTTCACCATTCATAAAATAGGGGTACTTGTAAAACATTTTGCTTTTGCACCATTGCCAAAGGTAATGAAGTTTGGTTCAGTGTAGATTAAGCCTCAGACTTTAGATTATTTTTCAAAATTTCACATTACTAAAGTTTATGATACATAGCAAGTGTTCTGTTAAAATCTGGCTGATCCTGGATGGGAAAAAAACAGCAGCCTAAAGGAGATCAGCTTATCGTTGCCCAAACTCTGTGCTTCAGGAGACCTCTAATTTAGTAACGTTTGGATAACAAACCTAGAGGCTGGCATAAAGCTCCTCTTGGCACATTTTAAACATCTTTTAGTCTTATAAAAAGAAGCTTGTCCCACTAAGCTGTAGGTTTGCTGGAGCTGTTTAACAGTAGCTGTGCCCTGCAGCTCTTTTAGTGATAAATGAGCCTCTTCAAATAAGTGCAAATGCAGCCAACTGTGCAGAAGGAATCATTAAAAAAATTTGAAATAGACATTTTTGAAGCTTAAAAATGCACAAACAAAGTATGTTATACCAAAAATATATGCTGCTGCTTTTAATGGAAAAGATGGCTACTGGTTAAGTCTTCCAGCTTCAATAGGTGTGCCAAAAAGCCAAGGAATCTGGCAGAGTCCATAGATAGCAGTTCCATCTTTCATCTGTATTTCTTTTCTGTATTTATCTTGCTTTAGAAAATGCAGAGAATGTCTTTTCCTTCCGACCTGGCACTATTTCCAAACCACAGAAATACACAGAGCAGCTTCTTGCAATTGTTTAGCTCCCTGCACCAGTCTTATCCTTGTGACTATGTGAAATGTTTCTTAATAATTTGGCAATAATAAGAAAGAAGATTATTTAAATATTTTTACATTTATGGAATAATACCTTAGCTAAATCATCAGGTATTAAAATTTACTTTCTTAATTGAGAGATACTGGGCTTAATGCACAAGAGCAGAATGCCAGGTGATTATTTTTGGCATTCAGCTCATCAAAAATAGTTTCCTTGTATGTAAGAAGCTATTCACAGAAGCTGAACATAAGAAATACCAAGAATATACACAAATATATACACACACACACACATGTGTATACATATGTATATGTATGTGTAAATAGAGGCTGAATTGTCACTCAGGAATCCTTAATGTACTGAATTATACATTCATTGTTGTCATCTATGAAAACTTCTTTTTTTTTTTTCTTCCTGTAAATCCATCACTCGGTTCCAATTGGCTCCAAGCCCTGGTCATTGTAATCTCTTTTATGTCGCATTGCAAAGAGAACTATGCAGTATCCTTTAAGTAATATGGCACATCTTATTGCTGTTACTTTCAAGGTAAAGATGCTAAGGAAAAGTCTACTTGCAAACTATTGATTATGGGATGGGCTCTAGTATTCATGTTCCTAGTCAGTGTTCTGTACTTTGGCATAAAATCTAAAGACCTGACAAGGTTGCCAGGCAGCACGAGGCTGATGAGAATTCTCTCCTGACTTGAGTGAGGGCAGGGTCACGTTATGCATTGCTGATGCAGTTATGATTATATAATAATCAATTGTATGCAAAAGGTAGAATGTGTATTCTCCTAGACTATGAGTGAAAGTCCATACAATTTCATTTTATTGGATATTTTGCTTTATTTAATTTTGCATTTATCTCCAAGGATGATAATTGGCCATATTTACCAGCTCCTAATCAGTGCAGGGTCTCTTGCCACAGTTTATGATAATGTTTAATCTCTGGAATTTTTGCAGAAAATACTAATGTTAAAGTAAGAAAATGTTAGCCAATAACACTGCTTAATTACCGAAGGAGTCAGCTACACGCAAATTATGTGTTATCTTTGGATCTGAGGAAACTGGGAAGCTACATAGAAAGTGACTGTAGGTTGTATCGAGTCTATTCACTGCATTTGTGTTGAAATTAAGTAAACAAACCTCTCCATGATGTAGAACTAAGAATGCAGGCGCTCATAAAGGTGCTTCCATACTCCCATACATGTATGACGGTTCCTTCCAGATACTGAACTCAGGCTAAGAAATGTAATTTAGGGTTTTGTGGCATTATAGAAAGGTTAGAAATCTCCAGAAAGTATTTAGAATACCTAAAATCAGAATTGCCCTCTGGAGTACTGTTGTTCACTAGTTTTGCGACTGTCTACCTTGACCACAGGTATGTGGGATGAATCCAGGTTATTTGCTGGTTTTATCTCTGTACATTGTATCTGTGAAATCTGCACAAATCCAACAGTCATTAGACTGGATTAACTCCTTTGCAGAATTCCAAAGAGAGATAATAGCTGAACTCCAGAGGCATTGGAGCATTGGAGAGGCTAATAGAGTGTGTATGTGTCCAAAGAAGGCCTGTCATACTTTTGTACTGGATTTGCTGGACATTCACTGTATAGAGAATATTTTATTAGTCTTTTGCTTCTCAAATAATTTTGTTTTTTCATCAGTTGTATAGTCTATTCATGTGCAATAATCCTGTTGCCATTTGGAATTGACCATGTTTGGATTTTTTCAGCAGCACTCTTCACCAAAAACTCTTATAGAAGTTAAACTGCTGTATGATGAGAAGGCAAAGTCCTAGAAAGGATAAATAATTCGTTAAAAATGAGGAATCCAAGTGTAGGAATTAGGATCAAGTTTTGCAGCCAGGGGATCTTGCTATTCAGTATTTCATAAATGATAATGGGACGGGTGGTGAATGGTAAGTTTGCAAACTTTGCTGACAATAAAGTGCTTCATGGCAGTAGAGACAAGAGCCAGTTGCGAACTGTGATTCACAGTGCGGAGCCATGGAGGTCAGATCTCCTGTGCAAGTACATCCCAGCTCAGTGCAAAGTTTTTACCTTTCATGAAAGCACTGGATTTACTACACTGGATAGTATTGCACACTACGCGTGCAGCATATGCAAAGGGAATTACAATAACTACCTGTTAGAACTGAAAAGATGTCCATATATTTGGGCGAGGCAATAAAGTCCTCACAAACAATTTGGACAGAAAAGTTATCAATGTACCATACAGCTAGGGATACCCTGAAGCCCTGACTTTGATCTTGGGTTTGCTTCTTGTTGATCAGACTGTTTCTGTAATCCTTCTGCTTTTCTTTTCATAATCCAAGAATTCATATAAAATTTGAGGTTAAACGTAAGAGTTATTTATCTTTAATTTTGTGTTGACTTCCTGGCAAGTGGGCGTGGAAGCTGATACTTTGTTTAATTATTCAACATCAAAAATGCATACGAGGGAATTGTATTTTGAGAAACCGCTCTTTGACACATGCCAGTATTCTGCATAAAGATGCTCCTGTTCGGGAAAGGATGTTAAATTCCTTAATTTTATCATGATTCAAACACATGAGACACTGTTTTCATGAAAAAATAGCCTCTTTGAGTTGGGAACTGATGAAAAAGAGAGTACATTCCCCATGTAGGAGTAGTGCTTCGTCTTACAACGGCTTCCACATATTGTTATGATTAGATGGCAGTATGCCCCAAGTTTACTCACCCAAGAATGTCCAGCATGCTGTTAATGTTCTTGTGCTAGCATTCGTGTTGTGAAGTAGTATTTTAGAAGCTAGTTAACCAGCCTTTCCAACCACTGCATCCTACCTGAGATGCCAAGTAACCCCCATACTGAATTGAGAATATCAATCGTGATTCTTTTTACCTTTTGCAGTAGTAGCATTCAGTTAGAAGGCCCACATGAATTTTTTCTTTCTATGTTAAAGCATAGAGTTGCATGGTTTTAGGAAATTAATTTTCACATCTTCCCCCGCATGCTTTAACCAGCTCTAGCAGAGCTTTTATACATGTGCTACAACCTCCACTTACTGAAGCACAACTATAATTTTCTTTTTATAAAACTAAAAAAGCCCAATCAAATGAATAAGTGAAAAACATCCCCAAAATTTGAAGCTTGGAATTAAAGTTGAGCAATTACTTAATAAAAAAGTGGAGGAATAGACCTTTGCTCTAATCAGAAGAAGGTTTTAAATTTAACTTCTATTAGTTAAGTTTTCATTCTCTACTTGATAGCTACATCTTTAGAGAGGGAAGGAAGCAGATCAAGGGCTCTAGTATTTCCTTGCTGACATACACAAGTTAGGCAGGCAGGTATTATTGCTTGCTTGCAGGCTGCAAAGTGTCTTTAAAAATCTCTGATCTCAGAAAGCTTCCAAAATCCAGCAGCCACTCAAGCAGTTTGTGGCCAGACTGAGTACCTTGAGTGATTTTGGGGAGTTGTTTTGCTTCTTTTTTAAAAAAATACCTGACTTCACTCACGATGGGTTGACCTTGGCTGGACAGCAGCTGCCCACCAAAGCTGCTCTATCACCCCCCCTCCTCAACTGGGCAGGGGAGAGAAAACACAATGAAAAGCTCGTGGGTCAAGGTAAGGACAGGGAGGCCACTCAGCAGTTACCGTCATGAGCAAAACAGACTCAACTTTGGGAAATTAATTTATTGCCAATCAAATCAGAGTAGGATAATAAGAAATAAACCCGAAACCTGAAAACACCATTCCCCCGCCCCTCCCTTCTTCCCAGGCTCAACTTTACTCCCATATTCTTTACCTTCTCCACATGAATGGTGCAGGGGGACAGGAATGGGGTTTGCAGTCAATTCATCTCATGTCTCTGCTGCTCCTTCCTCAGGGGGAGGGCTCTGCACACTCTTCCCCTGCTCCAGCCTGGAGTCCCTCCTGTGGGGACAGTTCTGCACAAACTTCTCCAACATGAGTCCTTCCTGTGGGCTGCAGTTCTTTGTGAACTGCTTCAGTGTGGGTCTTTTCCACAGGGTGCAGTTCCTCAGGAGCCTATGGGGTCACAAGCCCTGCCAGCAAACCTGCTCCAGTGTGGGCTTCTCTCTCTGTGGGTCCCCAGGTCCTGCCAGGAGCCAGCTCCAGCACAGGCTTCCCACGGGGTCACAGCCTCCTTCAGGCATCCCCCTGCTCTGGCGTGGGCTCCTCTGTGGGCTGCAGGTGGGGATCTGCCCCACCATGAACCTCCCTGGCTGAGGGCACAGCTGCCTCACCGTGGGCTTCACCAGGGGCTGCCTGGGAATCTGCTCCGGCACCTGGAGCTGCTTCTGCCTCCTCCTGCGCTGACCTGGTGTCTGCAGAGCTCTTGCTCTCACATGTTCTCACTCCTCTCTCTGGCTGCAATTTTGTTGTGCAGATTTTTCCCCCCTTCTTAGATACGCTATCCCAGAGGTGCTACCACCATCGCTGTGATGGGCTCAGCCTTGGCCAGCAGCAGGTCCATCTTGAAGCCGGCTGGCATTGGGTCATTGGACTTGGGGGAAGCTTCTAGCAGCTTCTCACAGAAGCCACCCCTGTAGCCCCCCGCTACCAAAACCTTGCCATGCAAACCCAGTACACCACTCTAGAGAACTATACATAAATTACAAATACTTCGGTTGAATGTGACCTGAATGGAGTGCTAATTCAAGCCACCCCTTATCTTTTAATCACCAAAAAAACCCAAAGCCTTTATCTGTCACAAAAAGTGTGCATGGTAATGTTTTTCCACAGCACAGACTTTAGACTTGGTTTTGCACACAAATTTCCAGTACTAGTAAATACATTTTATGATGACTGCACCAAACTCTGTTCATAAAGAAATGCTCAAGTGACTCAGAAATTTGGGGTGATCATAGGAAGTTGACTCCTCAGTATAAAATAATGTATTCCTTATATTTGTCTCTAATAACAAAAAGCAGTTTGCCAATCTTGAAAAGTAACTTCTACTCTGCATTCATCGTTGCTTTTGTACATTTAATTCTCTGATATTACACATTTTAATCTCTAGATATGAATGAATCATATCTATACTAGGTATACTATAGACTAGGACTATACAAAGACCTTTGCCCATGGACAGCCCCAGATCATTTCTTGTTTGATGATATTCAGAATTCCTTATTTGTATGAGTAAGGCTGAACAGTGTTCATACCATTTATGCATTTATTTATGCCATTTTCTAATTGTAAATTTTCTAGTACATTTACTAGTCTAAAACCAGACTGTAAGTTGAAATTACCACTCATCTTCCAGTTTATGTAAATGTATGCACTGTTGCCACCCACACATCTAAAAACATGAGATTATAGATCTGTCTTCTTGTGTGCCACAAAAAAGAGCTTCAAAATACCTTGGCTCGTTATTTGAAATAAATGCTATTTTATGGATCTACAGTGAGAACATCCTGGGTTTATCCCCAGACTTTGATATGTAAGGTTTACTAGCAAAAGCACCCCACTGGTTTTGATTATAATGAATGAATATAGGCAGGGAGACAGACACTTTAGACCATTGGACCTAAAGCTATATTAACTTTAGAGATCAAAATCAGTACTTGAAATTGGATACAGAAGAGAGTTTGAAGTCAGTTCATGCATACCAGTAGATCTAACATGCTTTTAAAATACTTTTATAGTCAGATTTTATACCCTGTTTTCAGCATATAAACTGAGATAAACTCGAGATAAACATTGCAAAATTTGTCACTAGTGTGGAAACTGTGGTGTCTCTTTGCTGCAGTTCAGTGTTGTCTTCAAAGCCAGACTAGTTATAGTGCAATTCAGGAATATCACACAAACCAGAGGAACAAAATGCAGTATGTTTTCAGGGTATTTCTGAGAAGTCAGCCAGAACCCTCCAGTATGTGAGGGTTAATGGACAACTTAAGCCTCTTTTTTTTTTTTTTTTCCTCTGACTTGCTGCTGATAGGTTATTTGCAACTGCCCCTTCTTAGCTTTTGAGTAATCTTCATATGACCGCTAGAGATAGACAGAAAGAAAAAATGTTAAGTGTTCATATTGATAGTAAACAAATTTGGAAAACTAAAACCGAATTAACAGTTCTTTCTCATGTTCCTGTACTACCTCCTCAGTAATATTTGGGAAGGAAAGGCAAGCTAAAAGTCATGGTCCTGTAAAATGAAAAAGAAAGCAAAGTGTGAGAAAGCAGGCAAGTATGGAAAAGAAGCAGGAAATACAGAGAGGAAAGACTGATTAGGCTGGCAGCAATGTAAGGGGAGGATAGTCCCCAACACGTTACTAAGCCAAACTAAAGTATGAAAGGAAAGAAACATCCATGATGTAAGTTTACTGGTTTGAAGGTCCATTACATGTACGAACCAAGCAGGGTCCTGTTTAAATCTTAATAAAATTAATTTCCAGTGAATTGAAAAAAGCTTTGTTAAACTGTCACTCTATTGAGATTACAAAAAAGTTCTTTATTCTCTCTATCCCACTAAAAGCCTTTTATATGTTAATCTTCTTTTGAAAACTACAATGAAATAAAAATAATATAGTGAAATCGGTTCAAATAAAAATATGCTGTAAGACCCTGGGCTTCATCACTTCTGGATTATCAGATCTGCCTATTGCTTTTTGTGGGATGAATTTCATATCCCGTAAGACTTTTTGTACATTGGAATGTTCATGATGATTGAATTCTTTCTTAATATTGCACCGAACATCTTACAGCTCAATGTAGATTCAAGCTGTCCGCCTTTAAGGACTCCAGTTGGTTACATATAATCACACCTTTTAAACAAAGATTAGAAATCATTTCTATATACTGGTTTTATTTAGCTACATTAACTTTGCATGGTGTGTTTATATTTAGTTAGATTTACATCTGAAATTGTTGGAATTATCCCACTGAAGTCCTGTAAGTAACAACTTGAGATGGGTAAATCTTTAAACTTAGTGCATTTTAAAGTGTCCTGCAAGTTTACAGTTTTTAAACTATTTCACCATTTAGCATTTTGTTCATTTTGTCCTTGTCATTGATATTCAGAGTTCTCCACCCATTTATTATATCTTCGCACGTAGAGGGGCATCCTTCTCTAAATAATTTTATGATTATAAGAAATAGACAATTAATACATGTGAGGTGGAGAGAGAGCTGTAGGGTTTATACGTATGTTGTAGATATATAAAAACTTGCAAGTATGTGTGAGCACCATACTGTAATTTCATTTAGGCATTCAGATTATGTATTTCTCCAAAGTAATGCAATGCAACATTTAACCTTATTGGAGAGTATGAGAACTATGTTTTTATTTTATGTTTTATTTATCTTCTCAGAAGTATTTATTTTCAAGAGTGCTGTCCCCATTGTAGTAGGCACAATTCAAATGTGTTGGAGAAATACAGTCCTTGTGCCAAATACCTTTCAGTTTAGTTCTAATAAAGGAGGTGACTAAACCGAACAGGCAAAAAGGGACAGAGAGCAGGTACCAAAAAACAAGAAAATGAAGCTGTACCTGGAAGGGTTTTAAGCTTCAAATCTGTCATGGTGTAAATTCAGTTGAAGTTCACTGAAGCTGTGTTTTAAAGAAATAGTAAACAACTCATGGTAAGGCACCAGTAGTCATATGTTCAGGATACTTCACTGAATCTGTTGAGCCCTATTCTTCTTTCTCCCTTGTTTCCCAGGGGTTTGTGGGAAGTAGCTTACAAACAGCTGTTTTGTCACAGACAGTCGCGTAGTCAAAAATAATGACTTGCTAAGGACAAGTCACCAGTACTGAATCCTGAGACAGGTGAGATGGTTTAATACCTGAAAGTGCAGCACAAACTTCAGACAAGTTTGTTCTCATCCTGATGTGTCCAGCACCTGTTTGCAGAAACTGTCCAGGTTTGCTTACCCCTGTACTCTTTCACTGTTTTTTTGAGAGAGGAAGGGAAAGGTGAGAAAGAAGAGACAGCTCCTGGCTAGCCTGCTGGCCACCACATTCAGTTGTACCATAGCCCAAGCTGCGTCCTTTGGACCACATCATCCCCCCAGCTACGCTTGAGTGACTCCAAAAGGTTATGATCCTTTTTCCATGGCTGCCAGGAGGGAGATGTGTTTCATGGGCGAGGCAAGAGGAAAGACAAATAAGAGAGGAAAGGAAGCCAGGTGCAAGCTTCCTAGGATTTTTCCCACCCCAGCCAGAACACTTCAGGTTCCCACCTCTTTATGTTCAGAGTGGGTGAACTAGGCTGCACCAGGGGTTGCTCTGACTTTAGTCCCAGAGAAACTTTATACAAGAAGGAATCAGCACAGTGGGTGTCTGCCCTGCCCATCTTTTGCCTTTACTGGAATTTCTTGGTACTGGATTTTGTACGTCTGCTAGCTCAGAGTGTTCCCTGCCGTGCAGGACTTTACATCTGAAATCTATTCTCTTTGTGCCACCTGAGAAAAACAAAATTAACAGAAAACACCCCAGAACTTAAACAAGCATCTTCTTAGGAGGCTGTGCATGGTACATGTCTTACCGTTTCACTCAGCTGAAAAAGGAAATAGGGAAATTGGCCTGAATTTTAGTTTAGAAGCGGTGACTTAGCTTAACCTTCATTATGCTTTGATTGCGGAGTATGTTTTATTATTTATAATTTAATTTTATGAGAAGTATTTTCATAGGAATATGTGTAACATAACACCCAAACTAGGTGCTTTAATATTTTCCAGTGTGCAATATGGTGTTGAAAGTTAGATAATGCTGGCTGGATCTAGGCTGATACTTTCTTGGATAAGCTTCCACCATATGCTTTTATTTAAAGTATTTTTTTCTTCTAGGTTAGATTTATAAAAAGCATGTGAAAAATGTCTTTTTTGGAAAAGAAGTGTTACGCAATTAGAAGATCACAGTGCTAGAAAATTAACATCCTTTAGGAAATGCTGCATGTAAAACAAGTCAGATACTAAATACAAATTTTTAAAAACAGCAAGTCCTACCACCAACTGGAAATACTATGTCAATCTACAAGATGTTGTATTGAAGTAAATGTCTTTAGTTCCAGGAATTTTAAGCTCTATGTGAACTCTGACTAGCTTCCCAATACAGATACGAATCTTGTTGGAGGAGTTTGTCCATATTTCCTTCTGATTAGAAAAAACCCAATAAAACCTGTTTTACAGGGCAGAAAATCTAAAGAAGCCAGAAATATAAAGGCATTAAATACTTTTTATAGTTACTCTTTATTCATCTTTTTGCTTTCATGTTCACAGGACTCCGGAGTGTTGAATAGGCTGATCTCTGCTCTTTCCAGCAGCATTGTTCTACACTTTCCACTGTTTTGGAAAACTTGTTGTAGACACATCACATGACTAACCCCTTATTTAAAGATTAATACATTCAAAATGATATTCTTTCTGAAAACACTTCCTATGTGTACTGCTTCCACCCTCTGAGTCTGGAAGCTGCAATGACTGTGACTAAAGGAAAGTGAGTACTTCCAAATCATTGTAACCAGTACACAGAGCATTGCTACCATCTGAGATTTTGTCAGATTTAGGGTTTATTGGTACAAAACTTGTCTACACTTTTTCTGTTTTCAAATCCCCTTGTGCTACTTCTTTTACAGAAATGAGAAATTCTAGAAAGACATCTTCATAGAAAAGGGAATTACTAGCCCAGGTTTGTTACTGTCTTGCTCATCCAGGGATCCATACCCATTTTGAAATGACACTTCTGCAAGTTCTTACATTGATGCTTGTGTTACCTTGTGTTCTAAAGAAATAGTAAACATCTTATGGTAAGGTACCAGCAATCGTATGTTCAGAATACTTCACTGAATCTTTCAAGCCCTACTCTTCTTTCTACTTTCTTTCCTAGCATTTCATTTGAGTATGTTTGAAATAACCCATTTTGAATTGGTTATTTTGTCATGGTAAAGATACTATGTGGAAGGAAATGCTTTCAGACCGTGGAAGGTAGCTTCATTCATGATGCATGACTATGCAAGCATTATGGCTTATTTCCTTACCTCTTACTACTGCCCTGAGGAACAAGGGCATTTTTGTTACATCTTTGGTATGCCAGAGAGTGTAAGACTCAACAATAGGAGTTAGCAAAGCATGTCTTCAGAGCAAAATTCCTCATCACAGTCTGGGGCACTATAAATTGGTCAGCCTCACATTGATCTCTGTGGAAATTGCAGAGGGAGTCCTCTTGGAATGCTTTTCTGGGCACAAGAAGGAGAAAATGGCTGGGAACAGTCAATTTAGGTTTGCCAGAGGTAAACCTGATTGCCCTTTATGTGTCTAAGTTTGTAGATGAGAGGAGAGCCATGGATGTCATTTACCTTGGCTTTAGCAAGGTTTGCAGCTTCCCACAGCATACTTCTGTCCAGGTTACAGTGTGTAAGAGTCCAGATGTGTGAACAACCAAATGGATTAAAACTGGCTGTGTGATCCAGCTCAGAGGGTATAGTTCATGGGTTGTAGGCTGCCTGGAGGCTGGTGAGAAGGGCAGTGCTGAAGGGCTCGCTCTGTTGGGACCTGTCCCATTTAACTTGTTTCTCAGTGACCTGGGGAAGGCAATGGACTGCTTACTCACAGGGTTTGCAATGATGCCAAATTGCAAGTTGGGGCAGGGGGGCTGTTTTTGCTACCGTGAAGGGAAGAGCTGCCATTCAGAGATACCTAGGCAGGGCTGGAGCGGGCCAACAGAAACATTGTGAAATTCAGCAAGGACAAATGCAAAATCCTGCATCTGAGAAGGACTTGCACTTCCACTTGCCCTTGCAGTGATACAAGCTAGGGACTGACTGGCTGAGGAACAGCTTTACTGAAAAGGGTATGGAGATTTTGGTAGACGGCAAGCAGAACATTAGCCAGAAATGTGTCCTGAATACATACTGGGCTGTATGAGCAGGAGCTCACCCAGCAGATTAAGAGAAGTGATTGTTCCCCTTAGTATTCATTAGACCACACCTAGAGTACTGTTATGGGTAAACCATAATAGGTTCAGCAGAGGACCACCAGGATGATCAAGAGCTGGAACACTTGACCTATGAGGAGAAACTAAGGAAATAGGGCTTTTTCAACCTGGAGAATAGAGAGCTTCAAGCAGACTCAACAGCAGTCTTCCAGTACCTACAAGGAGGTCAGTCATCAAAAAGATGGCGCTAGGCTTTTCACAGTCATGCAGGGCAAGAGGATGACAGACAACAGGCATAAACTGAAACAAGTAACTGAATGCAGAGAAAACCTTTGTCTCTACGAGGACAGTCAAACACTGTAATAGGTTGCCCAGAGAGGTTGTGCCATCTCTATCCTTGGAGGTTTTCAAGATCAGGCTGAATAAAACGCAGCAGTCCAGTCTAATGTCATACCTGACTCTGCTTTGAGCATGACATTGGGCTAGAGAACTCCTGAGAGCCCTTGCATTCTGAACTATTCTATGATTGTGCAATCCTAATATAGTATCACAATTCTGTGCTATTTTAAAGCTGAGATAGTAATAACAAAGTCTTAATTGTTCTAATATTTAAATGATTTGGCTGTGCATTGCTCTTGCTTTTGGAAACTAGAAATGCTACATATGCTCTGTACGTTCTCCAAACAGCTTGTATTTGTGCTTATTTGCTAGTATGACGTGCTAACTGTGCAAAAAAATTTGGACTCCTGCCTTAGAATATAGATACCTGCCAACAGAAAATGAAGGCTACGTAGGGCTGCAAATGTTTTCTCTGTCTATGGAAAGGGCCTCTTATGTGCCAGAAAGAAGCATTTATACCACACACTTTTTTACTGCTTCTCACATCTGTTAACATTTACATGTGTCAGAAAACAATACCTGAACAGTAAAGGGAAGGGATACATGAAGTTCAAGGTCATTGCGTCAAGGAAAAGGACGTGTTATATGGCACTGGTGCATTCGAATAAAAGAAGATTTCTTGGATTTGTCAAATATATCTAATATGTGGGTGTAGTCTGTGTATACTATCTGTGAATCCATAGCTGAAATGGACAACCGAAATTGCCAGTAAATTGAACTGAACCCATGAAGGGACAAGGAGTGGCCGTCAGGAAGTGAAAGAATTATAACTTTCTTGGTATATACAAAAAGAATAAAATTTATTTTCATTTAAGGCAGAATTTACATCAAAATCTTCAGTTATATTCCTAAATATGGAATTACCTACTTATATTGAAATATTTTGTGTTTTCAGTAATCTTCTCTTCAGCTGTCTTCCTGTTAGCACAAAAGGAGTAGGTTACCTGGCAAATGCTGCTGTATATCCTCAGTCCTTAGAGTCCTTAGAGGCAGCTACTGTATTGGACTGTGTTTCCAAGAATATTTCTTTGAAGTCGTATTGTGAAAATCCTGAGACCAAGTGTAGTACAGGATTTTGTATGACAGGGCGGTTCTTACAGATGTTACCACTGGCAAGTGATTTAGAAGAATAAATTAGAGAGCAACTGATCCTTGCTCCCCTGAACCCAGAAGGAAAAAAAATCAGTATCTGATACCTTTATAAAAATTGCTGGTTGCATTGGTTGCATTAGTACCGCTAATTCTTTAGTCATCTGTTCGGGTACTTTGAACCAGTGTCATGTAGTATGCTGTTCTTAGATGCCTGATTTTCCAAAATGCACCTGTAACAAAGAGAACAGACCCACCGCTACAGCCATTGTCATGTCTTTATATTAAGCTCTCCATGGAAAGTGACAGAAGAATACCTATTTTCCTAAGTCTTCTGAGCCTAGAAAGAAGTGGTTGCTAAAAGAAGAAATAAATAACCTAAATAAATAGAGTCCTATATTAAAGGCAAAGGCCTATTTTTGCTTTTTGCTATATTTCTACTAAATAATGTATCTCCAAAACATTTTTTTTGTGATGAACTTCTGCCCTTAGGCATTGATAACAAGCCTTATGCTGAAATTATTATGAAAGTTTGAGTTCCATGCTTAGTACACTGAAAAAGCCTTGCATTAGGTCTGTGCAGATGCAGTGAATAATCACATAAGACATATAGTTTCCTTGCCCCCAAATTGGAAACTTATGGCTTTACCAAAACCACCATATGAATGGTATGTTCATACATATTTTTGGTTTTGAGTCAGGGATATGAAGGATTTATACCAGTTTTCTTCTGTAAGTTATACAAGAAAGTTGTGAGGCACCTAAAGAAGTGCTTTAAGCTGATGAGAAATCAGCTGGTGGAAAATAGCAGGGAAGAAAGATTTTCATCTAGCAATATTTCTTAAAAAAGAAAAAACGTTAGGCATCTGATAAGACTTGGGTTCTGGCCTTTGTGCTTTGTAGAGCAGCTTTATCATTACACAGAGGCGTAGTCTTTGGTCTTGCTTCCAGTTGAAGTCGGTGGTGAAACTTCCACTGACTCCTCTGGTTGCTGACCCTGGCCCAGCTTTTGCATGCAAATACAGTAAAAGAAGATAAAGTTTTCTCATATTGTTTCTTCTCATGTCATTTTAACTCTGGCATATCCTTTCAGGAGTGTTCATAGAATTCTTATCTAGCTACTTGTACATAGACATCTGATTGCAGTAATGGAAATTCGAGGAAGAAGAACTGCTAAAAAGTTTATCATCGATGCCTAATTTGCATAATGCTCTTTTTGACACAATTCAGGCCTCTCACAGGCACTCTCGCAAGTTATATGCAGGGGTCAAAGGGTGAAAGGTGACTGGCAAGATGCTTGTTTTGTACATTTGTCTAACACAAATACTTCCTCAAGTATAAAATGCTTTGATCTCTCTAAGCAAATGCCATATGTGTGCAGCTGTGGCCCATACCTCACGATTGCTAGAAGGTTAGAAAAAGGTAGCATACGAATTTGATGTCTGCATTCAATTTATGCTTTTATATTTAGCAGTTCATAATTTTGTGTAATATTTTAGCTGTATGAAAAATATGCACCGGAGTTGAGTGATAACAGATTTCTCTGTGGTTTGACTCAACATTGTTTGGGTGAACACAGAATCCTAAGTATTGCAGACTGAAAATACAGGTTTTAATTAGAGCTGTCTGAGCTTCAAAATACCTGAGTGCACATTAAGCTTGGCAGATTTTCAGAAATCTGGGGGTTGCATGGAGCTGATTTAAGCTAAGCAAGAGTTCAGTTTTCCAGCATACATTGCATTTGCAGTTGCATCACTGACTTGCAACACACTGAAGAAGTGAGATCCAAAACCATTATTAATGGTTTTCTGATACGTAAAAATGTTTTATCATCAAGGCCTGTCTTATGGTATATTTGTGTTGAACAGTACCTTACCTCAAGGGAATTTTCAGTGAAAAAAACTGAACAGCTTCCAGTGTAAAGGAACTACTCCACATGACTGAAAAGCTGAACCAGCTCCAAAAGTTTGGCACCTTCCTTGAGCTTATGTTTTTTTACTTTTACATGCAAGACTGATATGCCCAGATCTGTATACCTCAAGCAGTTTAACATGAATAGTTTGCTGTGACAATAAAGAAACCTACTGCAGTCAATGGGACACAAGGGTCCATTCATATGGATCCTGTTTCATGATCAAGGCCAAAAAAAAATGCATGGCTTTGTTTATTAAAAATCTTGAGCATGTACAAATATACTAGTATACCTTGGGAGGAAAGCCATGATTTCAAGTGAAGCATTACTTACAAGAAAAAAAATCCAAGTCACGACCAATAGGCAGGCATGATACAGCAAACAGAAAATCAGACATGAAAATATCATCAAAATACCTGTTCAAAGGTACAAACATGATAAAATACAAAGCATTGTGTTCTATGGGTATCTTAGTACGTATTAAGTATGCAAAAGTTACATATAGAAGTTTACATATACACTTGTTAATACGATTTTTAGTATTATGTGTGTGGCTAATTCATGCAATTGTTCTAGATGTGATTTGAATATTATTTAAATAATAGCACACATTTCGTTTTCTGTTTCTCTTTTGTATTTTTGCTAGCTCCTACTGGCTATGGTAGGCTCTACAGATGAAACTCTGCAGGAGGCAGCAGCTGGTTGCATAGCAAACATTCGCAGGTTGGCTCTAGCAACAGAAAAAGCAAAGTATGGCTGATGCTTTAGCAGCTTTTACCAACACACTTGTTTTGCAATACAGCTAAGTTTAAATACACGATTACTCCTTCTAGCATCCGTATGTCGTAGCAGAGCTCATTTATATGAGGAAAACCTAATAACAAAAATAAATCTGTGGAAAGTTATGCTTGTTCTTACATTATTGGTTTGTCATGCCTAGGTTTTATAAAACCCCTAGTTTTGTGTATCTTTTAGTATTACATCTTTCAAAAGACTATCAGTTAAGGTATTTTCTATATCTTTTAGTATTACATCTTTTAAAAGACTATCAGTTAAGTATGTCAAAGACATTTTCTACAATTAATATACTTGTATTTGAAATACATTGTAGATATAAATGGTTTTGCTTATCTGTGATGTTACAATAAATTTTCCTTCACTCTGTGTGTGGTTTTGCAGCGATTTATGAATGTCTTGAACAATTCCCTTTGTGCTAAACTTGTCCAATCATCCTGTCATTATGTTTTTGCCTGTTTGATCACTTGCAATTCACAGGAGAGGACAAAATGCAGTTAGATCAACCTCACATCTGGTGTTATATAAGGACTGCAAACAGCTGTAGCAGTAGATATCACTCCAAATTTCCTGTTTCTACCAACATCCGACAAAATACTGCTTAATTTTATAAGTAGCTGGTGAAATGTGTTTTAATTAACATGTGTTTTACTCAAAATTTACCAACTGTAAATAAAAAGTAGGATATTACATTTATTATCTTAGTGTGGGGGTTTTTTTCATCTTTAAACTGAGGACAACATTGTATAGATGTAGTTACTTTATGTTTCCACATAAAATTATGTTCAGAATTAGAGTTGCTTGACAAAAAGCACATAAATAATTACTGATATTATAGATTACAGACTCACTGTACGTACCATACTCAACAAATAATACTAAGGCATTTCCTTGAGAGACATAATGTCTTAATTACAAGCACAGACTGCTGACAAAACTGAAAAAACCCAAATGTTTAAATAACTTGTGTTTGTCAAGTACTCATTTCTGAGTGATTTTTTTACTTCCCTTAATAATTAACAATTTTCTTTTTTTGGAAGCAGTTTGCAATTCCATTATTTTTCCTCTAACTAGCATGGCTACTCAAGGCAACTAATTTTACTCCTCACAGAAGCTTCTAAGTAAGACATAACACAAATCCAATTTTTTATTTCTGTTTTTTCTGAAGCAGATATGAAGGCTCATGTAAAATCCCATTTTAGAAGACTGATGCAATTCTGAGAAAGGACGATTGCATTGGGCCCTTAGGGAAGGTATAGAGAATATTTTAAAGGAAACCTTTAATAAATATGGATAGGTGCTGACAGTGTGGAGATCAAAATATTAATTCATGCAGCATTTTTTGATCAATGCGAACACCAACATAGTCATGTGGTCATCACAAGTTCCATCAGCAACCGGTGACAAAGCAAATGCTATTTTAGGTATTTTCCAGCTCTGCCCCGTAGGTCCAGTATGTTATTTTGAACAAATATATCCATATTTTTATACTGATGTTACCGCTGTAGTAGTATCATATGCTTCATTGCTATACCCAAAAATACTTCTAAAATGCTGATTGCCAAATTCATTTGGAAGAGGGGAGGCTTGATTTTATTTTTGTCTTTTCTGTGAGAGAAGCTGTAGATACAAATAGTTTATCACAGTCTTGCTTATGAATAATACTTGAAGTGATGGCTTATTTTTCTAACTGTTGAGGGGAAAAAACTCCCCGACAGTAACTGTTATCCTTAACATGACCTCTCAAGACACTCTTGACTGTTTAGCATGGATTTCAAATGGAGTAAGTTCTAAAGAAAACTTAATTTTATGATGCAGGTGTCAGGGCAATAAATGTAATTTTCCTGACAGTGCCATGGCCTCAGCTTGCCACTCTCACTCACGCTGGTAGCCCTTACACCTCAGAATAGTTCCTCTGAAGTCTTTATTTTAAGACCTCAGACAGTCAGTCCCCGACTTAAGCTGACTTATTTGTGCTGTTTTCCTTTCCTTTGCCGTGCCTGCAGTTTTGAAGTTCTGTACAAGGAGAAGAAATGTTGAAATCAATACAGATTGCCACAAAAGCAAAGGATCAGTATTTTAAAAAAATACATCCTTTTTGGCCCAAACTGGTGGATTCTGTGTAATTAATTTAAAGAGATTTAGTTGTTGGAAAATGAATAGATGAATGAGATCCCTGCCCTCTCTGAGTGGTGCAGTACAGCATGTACATTTGAAAAGCTTCCCCTTTTCTCTGCAGAGCTGCGTTGAGTTTCACACCACTGCAGCCCTCTGAAAAGGGATCCTCACAAAGCTGGGTCCCACTTGCTGCTCACACACCCCTCCTGGCAGCGCCTGCCAACCTATTCAAGCCCTGGCACCAGCTCGAGCAGCCGCAGCCGCCCGGACCTGGCATTCCCAGTGCATATAACCGGGCACCAGCCAGCTCCTGCTCCCTGGCTCCTGCGCCTGGAAGGGAAGTGCCTTCACTCCTTTCTATTTCCACCAGCTGCTACTTGTCCACATAAACCTGTAGCCTCTTAGGGAATGTGGTTATACCAAGCATGGGAGCTCAATATTAATGTTAAGCACAGAACAATTTGATGTACTACTTCAATATAAAGTCTTATTTTTGTTGCAAACAAGAAGCAACTTAAAAAGGGGGCTCGGCCTCTGTCCTGTTCAGTTGCCATCGCCTGCTCATCCGCTTCCTCCTTGTTTTCTCTATGCAATTCCTGTGTTTTCACAGACTTGCAATACAGGTTGGTTTGTTGGGGTTTTTTTCCAGTGTATTTACACTGATGTTACTGTCAGCAGGAAGTATCCATCACTTTACATAATTTCGGGAGCCAGCTCCCGGCTCTGCACAGAGCACCGTGCTCCAACTGGAAGCTGTAAAGCCAGGCCTGCTCCTCACTGGCTGCTCATTTTCTGCTTTGTTCCTCATTTTCATTAAAATGTCAGAAAACACAGAGGCCAAGAAAAGTTGTCATGAGAAAGTGTTGTTTTGAGTATGGAAATACTATAGTTGATGAGAAAAAAAGCAAGAGAAGAAATCTTTCACCTTCATGCAATTATTTCTGGAACCTTAAAGGCCCACCATGTCTTTCAGTCTGTGTGTCTGTCAGCGGCAAGATAGCTTTTCTTCTACCACTCCGTGACTTTATGATTTATTGCTTGGTGACAGATAACCATTATCAATAATTTAATTGTCCCAGGATGTTCACACTACACATTTGAATCTGGGATTTATGTTCATTTCCTCTTAATGTTCATGCTAATGACAAGTGCATGTGCTCTGACACACAATATTGTCTCCAAGTTGTTAGGGAAATATAAACTTTACGGCCTGGGTGCAATGGATCAGTCATATATTAGGGGCTTTGTTATTCTGTCACTGAAACTTTCCTTTGGTGAGTAAATGAGCTTGACATTCACAGGGCTGTCTTGAAATTTGACTCACCAACTTGCTTTAGGCTAACTGATGGCTTTGTGTGAAAGCATGGTACCCCTTTCATTCCACATCTCCTAAAATCAATCAAATGAGCTGCTGATGCCGGGGGTCAGATGTGAATAATCCCAGGGGGGCTGAACTAGATAAGTTAGTTTAAGAATTTTATCTCTTAATAAGTTAAATGGTTGTTCCTTGTGCATTTCCATCAAAATAATCTTTGTTTTACACATGACAGCAGGATGACTGCGATGGAAACATGTCATGTGTTTCTTCAGCAGTGGTATTCAAGTTTCCATGCAAGCTGTTTGCAGAGCTTATTTCCAAAGTCAGAAGCTGACTGCTCCCCAATGGTAAATTGTGGTTTGTCTCTTCTTTAGCCACTGAAGGTTTGCCACACACTGCTCAGGATCCAGAACAACAGGAGAAACCAATGCTGCGTCTTGGCCACTTCTCAACTCAGACAACCTTCTGCAGTTTGGTGACCTGACACGGGCCAGGACCAGCGTGTCTGCAGCTGTAGCCATTGCAGGGGGAAGTTACACTGCACCATTTCTGAAGGAATTAATTTTACCAGTTATTGTTCCCTCCACTGCTTAAACAGAGATGTTCCTCAATGCTCAATAGCTTGCTGCTTTGGCTATTGAAGCCAGCCAAAAGACACCCATTTTCATGAGTCTTTCTGCTGAGCGCAGTTTTACATTGTAATGTGTGCTTGTCATCCCTTGCCCAGTTATCAGTTCAGCAATACCCATGACTTGCTGGGAAGGATTTCCATGGACAGCATCACCATGGCTTGTGTTTATCCTCTCGACTTGTTTCTGTGTTATCTGCCAGACACCTTTCAGTTGGCAAGTTCCTCTCTCTTTTCCAGTTGTTGTCATTGGCAGGTTACATGTTTTATCCTAGTCTACATGGAGCACAGTACCCTTCAGCCTCTTGATCTTTCTTTTACAACTGTAATCAATTCTACTTTGAACACAAATGTTTTCTTTCTGAAAGGCTCATAAACCCACATAAGGAATCTTTGACTTTGCCTACCGTATAATATGGCCTAATCCTGTCACTTTTGCAGTTCTTCAGTGGCACAAAACCTTCCTCACTAATTTGATGTATTTTCTTTCATCATTTGGGAAACCTGACGTAGTGGCAAGATAGTAGTTGGCCAGTCAAAACCTTTGCTTGTTGTCATTTTGAGTGTGTATTGGAGAAGCACCAGAAGAACGACATTATACTAATGCTGAACGATCAAACAATAGGTCATAAACCAGCAGTTTTCAGCCAACTCCCCATTGCAGCAGGGTCCTGAATGCCTTTAAAGCTTCTCCATTCTTCAGTAGGTGAGAATCTGCCTAGAAGCTTTTGAGGAGCAAAATTGTTCATTACAATCCTGGTGGTGAGGTTTTGTCCAGGCATGCTGTGACACACCCCACTTCTCCAAGGGGCTTGGTGAATGCAGGAGAGCAACGCAGAGCACCTGTGGTCTGGTGGGTGCATCTGGTAGCAGGACTGTGCTCCAATGGCCAAGCCTTGAACTGCACCTTCTAATACCCAGATTAAAAAACTAGGGACTCGTGTACTGCTTCTGAGGAAAAAAAAGGCTTTAATAACAGTGGTAATTAAAAAAGTTACAGATGCTGATAAAATTAAAAACATATGATATGGACTGAAAAGATTTAGTGTTGAAAAATGTTGGTTGATTCAGTAGTAGTTAAATTTCCAAATAGCTTGTCTTGAACAAGCAAAAAGTTTTAAGTATTTGGCTATGTGTCTTTTTAAAAAAAAAAAAATGAGCACAGATCATGTTGCTGGTTGCTTCTACCACAGACTGGTAAAGGCTGCGCTATAAAATTAGTGCAGTAAACCACTCGTCTTTCCAGTTGCCGCATTCCCTTCTCCAATTGACAGCCTTTTGGGGCCTCCTTGGCTCTTCAGCAGAAAGCACCAACTGCAGTTCTGTTGCTCTAATGAAAAAATAACAACAACGTCTGGGAAGCCATAGAATGATGCAATAATCGTGCTGCTCTGCTTCCTTTAATGTGATGAAGCTTGCATATTTGCCTGGCCCCAATGTTTTACTCCTGCCAGTATTGTACTGTAAAGAGACTTGGCAGAACACGTTCAAAGGCTGTTCGTGGTTTTTCACTCAGCATTAAACCTTCCAATGACGGAAGGGTGGGGGAACACATATTGGGACAAACAGACACTCAAAAAGTAAAAAAAAAATTAAAAGAGAAGGAGGCTGGTGGTAAGATGGTCAGCAGTTTAGTAAACCTTGGTTATAGGACTGGCGTTGATGAGGGCCAGGCTGAGACCCACTGGGGGACAAAACCACATATTGAACCAGTGGGTCTTCTCTGCTTGCTTTTCAGAGGGCAATCAGTCAGCCCACAGGAAAAACAACTAATGTTCTGAGAGATCAGTGTTGCTTCAGTCTGATAGCCAAAGTTACACTGCCCTTGATAACCGCACGCGGTCGCAATGGGTGAGATAGTGC
This sequence comes from Falco peregrinus, assembly GCF_023634155.1. Classification (NCBI taxonomy): domain Eukaryota; kingdom Metazoa; phylum Chordata; class Aves; order Falconiformes; family Falconidae; genus Falco; species Falco peregrinus. The sequence continues at coordinate 46,969,784 of NC_073725.1, read as the reverse complement.
AGAGGCTCTAGGATTGCCACTTTTTGTGCTGTGTTTGCCCAGTATATGGAAAATTCCTGTCCCCATGGCTGCCAGTCTTGCTCTGCAGTCCTTCATTGAACTCACTTATGGCTGACTTTCTTTTTTAATTACACCAGTTGGAAAGCAAGACTACCTAAACCTTACCCCTGTGTGAGGTTAGGCAGGAAAATACTCAGTGGAGCTGGAGCAACTCTTGGAGAGAAATATTCCATGTGCACTTGCAGATGAGGGACAAAATACATTCAGAAGCAGAAGGTATGGTCAGTCTGATGCCTCCCTCCAACTCGTTCCACAGCTGTCTGTGGTGGGATGTCATGTAAAAGGAAAAATATTTGGAAAAGCGGACATCTGTGGGCCAGCCTTGGTGTGCTTCCCAGAATGTAATGACTAGGTGAATGTTTTTCAGCACAGCAACTAAGGCATATAGGTGACTGCCAAGCACTGGATCTGATGTGGCATGAAGAGGTACAAAACAAAGAGGAGTGATTTCTCTGAAGAAACTGAGGCCTAATTCTTTCCAAACTTCAGCATTAAAAACAAACCAAAACAACCCAAACCAGAACTCTTTTCAGTTCCCCCATGTTGCTTTTCAGATTTTTGCATATCTTTGAGACAATTCCATTGCATGGACATGCTCTTTTTCACCAGTCTTGGGGTTCTACAAGTACCAGTGTACAAGCATTACTGTCAACATTTCTAAATCAACAGTTACTGAGATCTATGTTACGATATGGTGATTACTGATACCTAATTACCACTTAATATGTTCTGAACTTTGTAGGAATGTGTAGTAGAAAAGACTTCAACTTCTGTTAGAGCTGAATCTGAATCATGTGTCTCCTCTCCTATGTGACTGCCACATCCACACCCACCATCCCAAAGAACTGAAATATATTTCAGCTTTAAGAGGAAAATAATCTCTACTCTACCATGTACATTCTTGCTCCGGGAGATGGTAAGTGCAGGCTCAAGTGCCCCACAGTACCCTCAGACACTCTGCAAGCCTCTGAGAGTCTCCATCAGAGAAAGCCAGTGTGAGGGAGGATGCTCATGGCCTAGGAACAGCTATTCCATATCATCAACAAACATTACAACTAGGATAAAATGCAGCTGCGATGCTGGGGCTTCAGAAAGTGCTGGCCGAAATGCTCAACTCCAGAAGCAGCTTTAAGGATGCGAAGCATCTTTCTGCAACCCCAATTATCCCTCAGAGGGCTGAGATCAAGCACAGAGGTTCTCAGTGGGGTTTGCCTGTGCCACCAACCCCACTGGAGAAGTTAGCATCCTGCAGCAGGGGCCTGGTAAGCAGCTTGGGCTCAGGGCTTCTACTGTGCATCTGGTGGGGTGTGCGCTGGATGCAGAGAGGCATATATTTTCATAGCAAATCTAAGTGGCAGTTTAGAAAAGCTGACCCAGCCAAAGAAAACCCTGGAAAACTCCGCAGAATGAAACAATAAAACTGTCTAAGAATTTAATCCAATGAGAAAGTTAGTGATTGTCAGAAGTCCACCAGATTTACATTTCTAAAATGAAACAGGCTAATGAAGTAACAAGGTTGTGCTTCTATAATCAACTAGTAGCAGTTTTACAAAGCAATAAGAATGTGGAGGGAATTCAGTTACAAAAAGTGGCTGCCACCTGTAGGTACCCCTTCAAGTTTTTAAATGAGAAGGTTTGTGGGAAAAGAGGTGAATTCTCACCTTGCTGGGGCAGGTAATGTTTTGCATTGGCCAGTAGCAAATGTGATTTAGGCAAACATTTCTTGAATAACTGCAAACGAAATGATGACGAAACAGCTGAGTGAGAGCCTAAGGGGGCTGTGGGCTGCTCCTGCTGAGCTCCTGGTGGCTGAGGATGTGCTGCAAGCCAGGCCTGCTGCGACCAGAAGCGGTTCCCTTGGGCAGCTCTGGGCAATAAGTAACAGCACAAAAATCCAAACATGGATTGTAGGATATCACTTCTGCCCAAGGAATAGTTAAGGGGAGGGATGGGGGAGTCACTTCCAGTGATTCTCATGTCTGCAGCTGATGTGCAGATACCCAGTGTGCTCCAGCCCTGGGAGAACCGGCACAGCATGGGCCCATGCAAGTGCAGCTGCTTCCTCAGCTGCAGGGAGAGGTGCTGGTCAGTCACATTGCTGTGTGGAAGGTGAGGTGGAAAGAAAGGTTTATTATGGAAGGAATTCATTAAGAAGCAAAGAAACACAATTTAATTTCTTAGCTTGATAAATGCAGATTTTAGGATGCTGCACAGTGGAATGGCAGCCCAGACTGCCAGGATACAAAGCCAGCTCCTCTTTTGGGGAATCATTCCAGCCAACGAGGGGCATGAAACAGTGCTGCTTCTGCTCAGGAAAAGGCCGTGTGCCCTATACTACCCTCACACTCTTCCCCTTTCCGTAAAGACTCAAAAGTACATGGTGTCCTGCTATGAGAAGGGAGCTCCAAAAAGCCTTACAGAATTTTTTTGTGCTGTAGGGATCCCAACATGATCTGTGAGTGAAATGCCCTCCTTGTGTCACAGCATTCACTGGATTTCATGGGGATGCACCTCAGGAGGGCATCCCTCCAGCATGTCCAGACCCTACTGCAGCGAGACCTTGAGCTTGCCAGCCCTGACAAGCAGCTGAGCCACGGGGGAAGCAAGACCACTTGAAGAATGGAAATGTGCATTTAGCTGCACGGGCTGTCTTGCCTCCAGCTCAGACTATTTCCTTCTGTCTCAGTCTGATAACTGCAGTCTCCCAAAACCTTCTCAGATGGCTGCTGTCTTGCAGATCCCAACAGAAGCAGGGTGAAAGAAAGCTTACAAAAGGCTTGATATCTCTCTGAGCAGTCTCAGTCTCTGGTAGATTAGCAATGCAAACAAACGAAGGCTTCTTGGAACTAGCCAGACACTTGGCAAACCCACGTGTTTGTGACTGCTACCTTCATTGGAGACAATTGACATGACTGTGTCCTTTCCAGGCATTTTGAGCATTTCTGTATTATCAGCCACCTGGTCCAGGGCTGCAGAGTCCATCCAAGGGAGGACTGAGGCATGAGGACTGCTTGAAGCAGCTCCATGGGCAAGAACCTTAAAAAAACCCCTGGATCTTTTGTGTAAGAAATCATATTCTTTGGCTGGTTTGTAAATGTTCATTGCAAACTATCTAGCGCTGCTGCCAGACAGAATTACCTTAACTGGGACCTTATGGCTCAATCCATGGAGAGTCTCCCACATAAACATAGGCAGGAGTCGAAGTGCCTTTTTTTATTGAGCGAACGCTTGCAGCAGGCCCAGGCGCCTCATTCACAGCCTTTCACAAGACAGTGGCTGTGACATTAAAAAGGGTTCCACAGTTGAGTTGTCTGAACTACGGGAGGCCCAGAAGCTATGCAGAGTGTCCTCAAGGGCTTCTTCAATAAAACCAGCAAGGCCAGCTGTGCACTGCAAAAGGCCATCTGTTCCCCCCAGATATCCACACCCCAGCCAACGGAGGCAGGTACTATAGGCCGCTGAGGAAGGATCAACAAATGTTGTGAAGGAGGTTGATTTTCAACTCCAGTAGTTTGTAGCCAGGTGGGTTTAGCCCTGTTATTGTCTGCAGAAAGGTGAACAGCAAAACCCTTTCCTAGGATTTGCTCCTGAAGTCCCCTCTTGATCTGAGATCCTGGAATTCACAATCCTAGACTGGATCTACAAACCCTGAACTTGATCCCGTAACAGGCCTGGCAGTTCATGGCTTGCCAGGCAGGTACCGTCACATTCCGATTCACCCATCTGGAGTAAGACACCAACACCTCGGCTGTCCTCGGGGACAGTCTCAGCTAAAAAGCAGAGGTCTCCTCTGGTTGTGCAACCATGGCCTGGCCCACCACACCTGACGGGGTGACAGCTTTCTAAAAAAGACCAAGGGTGTGAGACCTGGGCCTTTGCTGCTGCCCTGGGCAGTCTGAAGTTCTGTTCGCCTTCCCTGTGGTTGGAGACTAGTTTACAGGCAAAGTGCCTGGCTTCTCATCAGGGAAAAGCTGCCAGTGGTGGCGAGGTGCCCCTGCAGGTGTGGTGTGGACAAGCTGCTCACCATGTCCACATGTTTCTTTCCTTACTGAACCAGTGAAGAGAAAACATAGGCAAGCAAGGGATGCCCTGGTCCATTAACAGGGGCTGGGATATGCCTTGCTGCAGCCCGATGGAGAAGGTAAAGTCCCACAGGGCTTAGCTGACCTCCACAGCACCTGGGGGAGCACCCCTGTTTGGACACCCGGAAAGCCTCGCTCTGCAGAGCCCGCCATAACCCTGGCTGCTGCACCATGACTGGTGCAGGTGGGGTGGCTCTCTCCAGGAGGGGCCAAACCACTGTCTGGGCAGAGCACAAGGTTTGACTATTGCTCTCAAAAGAGGCAGGAACACTTCACGGCAGTGCTGTAAGTACTGCTGTGGGCACTGCCAGCACGGGGTGGGCACAGCACCAAGCTCTGCCCCGGCCCTGCCAGGGCTGTCCACCCAGGGCACATCCCACGCTGCAGGAGCAGGCTGCAGCCTTGCTTTGTGCTTGCACCTATTCCCAGAATTTACCCTGGCAGCTGAAGCAGGTAACTTTATACTGTTTTGCTACTTTGTGGAAACACGGTGAGGTGACCAGCACCTGAATCAGTTGACAGCTTTGAAGGAAACAATTTAATTATGCAGACCTGAAACTGATTCTGTCCTTAACGCCCTGGGGCACGTCCTGGCTGATGGCAGCTGTGGTCCTCCCTGAGCATCTGTGGGCAGCTTCTGTCCCAGTCCAGCGAACACTTACTGGATGCTTAATATTATACAAATGAGGAATGCTTGCAAAGCTCAAGGGACAGCCAGCAGGACAGCCAACATTTATGCGCACAATCAAATGTGCAATTTGGGTCTAAGCACTTTGTCATATTCTTGGCCTGTGTTAAAAAAAAAACAACAAAACATGAAAACCCACATATCACATTTAAGCTAACAATGATTTACTAAGAAAAAATACTGACAGATTTTTGAAGTACTGAAAGGGTTGAAATAGTCTGAATAGAATAAAAATTGACACAAATTTTTACCACAATGCAAAAGGAACTTGAACTATTCTAATAAGAGTTTGCTTTAATGTTCGTGCATGTCTTCACATCCTGCTTTTGGCAATGGCCAGAAAAGTACTACCGAAATACTGTGAGAAAAGCTGTTCTCATGTTATTTCTGGCCCTGCTGTAGTGCATGAAATCAGGACATCTCATGAGAGAGACTGATATTCAAGATTTTCAGTCTATTTTTCAGACAAAAAAGTCTGAATATATATCTAAATTTCTGGGGTTAGTCATGGCTAGATCTCAAAGCAACAAGACAAGTATCCCTGAGGTCACAAGTCAAATAGTTACAATAAAGAAGAAAAGATAATAGTTATATTCAAATAACTTGTAGGAAAAAAAGCCTGCAGAGCCAATATTCATTTATCATGCTAAGGTGGATGGCTCCTCATTCTCAGAATAACCCTTATTGCCATTGGGGAAATTCTGAAGCTCATTCATAGGGTGGATATGGGTTATGATCGAACCTAAAATGCTTGAAGACACAGGCAAGTGTCATAGGACTGGTACTGTGTATGTGTGTGGCTCTAATCTGTGCAAAAATCATTTTTGATAAACACCTTCAGGATCCAAAGAAATGAGGGCTCTATGAACTATATGGTTTCTGGTGCCCCTGCCAACTTCGAATAAATATTCTGTGTGTGTAGCCAAGGTCTTAGAGAATGATTTCCTGAAAACTACTTTACTTTAGAACCAGAAGGAATTAATGAAGATGTGCCAGCTATTTCCTTCACTGGCTTGCATGCCTCTGCCTCACCAATAATAAATAGTAACAGTTTGTGCATGAGTTATGCTGCTACACCTCATGTTTTGCACCCTGTAGAACCCATCTATTCTGTACACAAGCAGGAAAGCACAGAGTATGAGTTTGTTGCCTCTCCTTGGGTATCGACATTTGAGGCTGGCAATAGCTATCAAATACAAACTGCGTTTTGAGTCTTTGGCTGTAGCCTCTGCTAAAATAGCATTTGTGTATTTTAAAACTATTTACAGAGATTTAACTTCAGTTCTACTAAAAAGGAGATAATACAGCTATCAGCACTGTTTAAACAGATTAATATGACTGGCTTGCCTTTTTAATCTCTTTGAATAAACAGATTTATTATTATCAGAATTTTTTAAGAAAACTAAATCATTAGAGATTTATGAATTATCGATTATGTAAGAGCTAGGGCAAATAAGGAGATGTTTTTATATGACTGCAAGCAATAAGGAAGGAGATTTTCAAACTCAGGCCAAAAACATTAATTGCAAGTCATCTTTAAAAAAATCTTTCTGCAGCCTTATTTTATCCTCAGATTTTCTCAGGTTTCCTCTGTGGGAAACCAACCCACTACTGGGTGACTCCCAAGCAGAGCCAGAGAGAGTGAGATCCCACGTCTTGGAGGGAGGTATCCCCAGGCAGCTCCGGGTGCTCGACCCTGTACTGTTTTTATAGAAACTGGCATTAACTTTGAGGTTGTCCTTCAAGACACAAAATCCCTTCAATTACATCCGTGTTGCCGAGGCAACATGCTCTGACTCTGCCTGTCCTCTCTGGGACCCAACATCTACCAAAGGAGCTTCTGGACAGAAAACCATCAAAACCCTGACTCAGTTTCACAAGGTTTTATGCCGTGCAAGCAGCCAAGAGACAGGATATTTTGGAGGTTTTTTTTATGCAGTAACTGGAGGGCCATCAAACTGAAGCATGTTATGACTACTTCTCCCTGTTTAAAATCCTAAAAGTCAGCCTGAATCTTGTCTCCTCTCTGTCTTGTCTCCGGAAAATGCCTCAGATTTGGGGTTGAAAGTGAATACTCTCTGGGCTGACGTGTTGGGAGCTGCTACCCCCGCACAGCGCTTTGTCAGTACAAAGGAAAGAGGAAACGTTTCTGCTGGTATTATTAACATGTCAGTAGCACTGATAGATTCCAACTGAGATCAAGCCCTCTCGTATTAGCTGTGTGCCAAAAACAGAGTAGGAAGCAGAGAAAGAGGAGGAAGCGTTATTATTGCCGTGTTACAGCTGCAGAAGAGAGGCACGGGGATTGTGAAAACCTCGAGATCACACAAAACTGCGTGTGACTCAAGTGGGGAATGGAGTCAGCCCCTCACAGCTGCCCCTTCTGTCCCCTCAGCCCATGCGCATCTCCCCACCTTGCCAGGTTCATTCACATTTTGGGGTATTTGGGGATGCTGGAGAGTTTGGGCTGGTAAAGTAAGTCCCAGGGGACAGGTCCCAGGCAGATGCCACGTGAATTGTCATGTCCCTGTGCATTACTGCACCGCCTTTGCTCACACACAGAGGCGCATCATCTTTTCTCCCTGCCCAGAAAAGACAGACTTACTTGAGAAAAAACTCCTCATGATTTGAACCATTCTGCAGATAACTATTTAAAAATATGGGTTGACTGCATATCTGTGTATATATATCTGTAACACTGAAGAATATTGATAGTAAAAATACCTGACTTTATGCTTTCCAGTGGAGCTAGATGGGAAAACAGGAATAAATAGCAGCGAATTCAATAACAGAGTGTGCGGTGTTTATTTTTGCACTGGTGGCTGAAGAAAAATGAGAATTATAATTATTTTTATTATCAACTGTTTAATATTTATCCTTAACTTTTCAAAGCAGTGATTTCTGCAATATGACCTGCAACCATTAATGTTAAATCCAAACAAATCCACGTTCATTTTTCAAACGTAGAGCAGACATCAGCCATGCAAGATACTACATCAAATGGAACTGAATAATTCCCTGGCCAGTAAAGGCACCAAAGATGTGAATTTCCTCAGATAATATTAAATACAGATTTTAAGACTCAGTTAAAATAAACATGGTTATGAAAATAATCAAATACATAACATAGCAAAATTACTGATTTAAATTATATTGATACATTACACATAATGAAGAAAATCAGCCTATTTTGGGATGTTTCAACTCCTTTTTGTAGAGAAACAAGGGATCACGTGCATATTTAGGACTTGACTCTCTAGCTTGGTATTCCTTGGGGTGAGAATGAGCAGCAGAGGAGGGAGGATGCCGACTGGAGGAACCCACACAGCTTGGCTCCACAGAGAACTGAAGAAACCAGGTGGCCCACAAAAGCCACGAGTGGGGTGTCCTGTGGGGCACACACAGATCCCACCTGGGTCCTAAGAGCACGAAACAGAGAACGGCTCACACGTGAATGAAGCTCAGTAACAACAAAGCCTGATCTTAAGCCACCAAATCTGTCCCAGAGCAAACTGCAGAACTTCTCCTGCTAGCCACGTTTCCCCCTAATTAACACTGTGTTACATACTGTTGTCACTCCCAGGAAAAGCACACGGTCCCTTTCTGGAGCCCTTTTCCCTTGTGGCTGGTCACAGAGCCCTGACAGAGCCTAATTTAGAGGGCACTGGGAAAACACGGCTCCTGCAAACACCAGGGCCCTCCTCCTGCCTGTGTCCACTGCACCCAGCAGCTGAAGCACAGCAGAAACCCTATGGAAGATGCTTTGGATTATACAGCCCTGGGGATGGAAATCTAAAAAAGACAATAAAAAATGGAGGTGGAACAGAGCGGCAAGGAAAAATAAAGCCCCTGAGCACCAGTCAGGAGCTTGTTTTTCTGACTATTTGGTGGTGGTGGTGGGTGTCACAAGGAAGTAAAAAGAATTGATATCTAGTCCTTGGTTGGAGATCTTGCTACATTTTTGTTTCTTAATTCTTAGGATGAAGCACAACAAGAAGATGTAGAACAGAATGGGGTCCTCCACTCTCCTAGGTGAAGCAGCAGGTATGGGTTGGGGTTTTTGTTCTGGGGTTTGTCTGGGGCTTTTGCTGCCACTAATCCTACTGCTTTTCCCAGAGTTTGAGGGTGTCACCAGGGAGACCACATCACAGGGCCTTCTGCTTCTTTAACAGAATCAGGGGACAGCACTGCCTGCCTGCCACAGCTCCCAAAGAGGCACGTGTCTCCTCCCCACGTTTTCTAGCCCAGCTCTCTGCTTTCAGAGTGGCCTTGGTGTCCCCCCACCTGACAGCCATGTGTAAGGCCAGGTTCGAGGCACAGCTTCACAGTTAATCTTTTCCTGAAGCTGAAGTCCTCTGGCCACTTCCCCTTGTCGTGCCATAACTCAGGCTCAGTGATTTCATCGCTGAGCTGAGCTAGAAGCCAGATGACAAAATATTATGTTGTAGAACATGAGTCCACTCTGCAACCCAACCTGCCACAAATAATGTGCAACCCTTGCTGTTTTGTGGAAGACAAGAACTGGACCTTCACACAAGGTCATCTCCCACTTTTGTACAGTCTGGTGCGGTTCTCAGCTTCCTCATCAGGTGAAGTCTGGTCCATCTTTCTGCAGCATTCAGCAGCCTGTAGACAGTGGACCAGGTCCCTTAAGGAACACCTTTTCTGGATGTAAATGGTAAGGATATATCTGAGTTGAGCACTGTTGTAGTGCTGAGTGCTACACTGGAGCTACGGTCTGTAATTTTTTCCTGGAAGTGACTTGAACCTGGAAGTGAAACCAGGGTTTGGTTAATGGTCACATCTGCCAGGCTTCAGGATGTCCTCTTGACAGCCTCCCCATTTCACCTCCTTGCTGTTGTTGCCCTCCTTGCTCCTCACAGTCTTTGGCCCTGTGGTTTAACAGTATTACCTGCCACAGCATCACCAGCCATCACCAGCACCACCAGCCACAGCACCACCAGCCAAGCTGCTTTAGGGATGGTCACACATGATGTTGGTGCGTTTGCTTCCTGCATCCATGTTTCTATTTCAGCACACCTTCTTAGCAGTTCCTCCAAACCAAATACCCATAGAGAACAGAATTAAACACACATTTTATCTTTCAGGTGCTCCTTCACTGCTATTGAGAAACCTTGCAAGGCTCATTTCTCCACAGCACGCAAAAAGGCCTGTAACTAGGTGGCAACTTCAGAGCCTATCTTTGCTTTCTAGTAGAACAGCATAATTTTCTCCCCCCTTAGATGTCATATGCCCAGTATGATGACCCCACTGCTCCCAAGGAAGGAGCACTGAGCCCCGTTTGCTCTAAGCTATTCTAGGCATTGGTCCTTGATATGTTCAAGGGCGACAGGTCTTCCTTCCTTAGGATTATATTCAACAAAACTCCATGTAAAGAGATCTAACTTCTCCACTGCTTCATTTCACCCCAGTGCTTTGGGGGTTGCCAGACTGAGCAGGCAGAACCCCTGCTAAGCTGCAGCTCTGCCAGCTCTGGCTGCCCACAGAAGCAAAGCAAACCCCTTGAGGCACCATTGGAGCCAACTTCCTTAGGCAGGTTCATCCGTACCTACATGTGCCTCAGGACTTCGCTCACTGCTGCCCCAGCTGCTGCCACGAATGGCAACAGGTCCCTGCAGCTGCTCTCCCGGCAAGGGTGGCTACTTTGCAGTGTAGATAACACCTCATTTTGCATAATCCTAAACAATTTCTCACCTACCCAACTTCTCAGGCCCTCTGACATACATGGCCATAGTTATTTAGCAGCCTAGCATTCCATAGAGCAGAGTGTACCAGGGACGTGAGGAAATTCTTTGAATTTCAAACATATATGTTTACTGTGAAGGAATCCACAGCTGGAGCGAGGAGCTGTGAGAATGCAATGCCAAGGAAATGTTTGCTGAAAGCATTTAAAAAATAACCAGAGTGCAAAATAAGGCACAAAAGCAACATTTTGCTGGGAGTGCAAACCAGAATTGAGGACTGTATTTAGGAGCATAGTTAGAACTCTACCAGAGCGGTTTTGGATTGCCCCCTGCTCTTGGGTGGAGAAGGGGGAGCAGGTAGCGCCGCGCTCCAGCCTGCCCTGGCAGTGCCAGCCGGGCTGTGCGCAATGGCCGCCCACCTCAGGCAGCGCTGGGGCTGTGGCCTCTCTGCTGGCTGGAGCAGGGCTGGCACTGGGGAGCTCCATTGCTTGCAGCCTTGGGAGCAAATTCTCCTCTCAGCCTGACAGCACCGTTGATTTTTTCCTGGCTCCTCCAGTGAGACAGATTAGGCCCCAGAGCACCACTTTTAGGCTCTTTCTGCACGATATCCCTTGGAAAGGTGCCTTGTTGCTGCTTACTGGCATGCCAGACCGGCCTACTGGCTGTCTGAGGCTGGGCACGTGGGCATGGACTGGCAGAGGTGCTGCGAAGACTGGCAAGGAGCTTCTTGCAGCTCCAGACCGGCAGGTGCCCAAACTGCCCCTGCACCCTGGGCCTCCCGCCCCACTGCGGGATGCATGGGAGCCCCGGTGCTCCCGTCAGTCAGTGCTGCACCATCCTCAGGGGAGCCGGCAGCAGGCCGCAGTATGCGGCCAGCAGCTATTGACTTATTTTTCCGTGCATGGCCGGGTAAGTAACCTTAATTAAAAACATGAAGCCCACAGTTTGTATCATATTCACGATGTTAAACAAGCTCTGGAAATAGAAACCCTGTTTTCATTTAAGCTTTTCAACTGTGATCTAAGTAATAAAATATGGAGGGGGCGGGTGTGTGTGAGATTTACATGTGATGATTTCGGAGATCTCGCTGCTTTAGAAGCTTGTAAGGCGCCATGGTGCCAACTGCTCCTGCCGCTGCCTTGCCGCGCTTGGCAGCGCCTGCCCGCACAGACTTTTGGTTTTTTCCAGAGCTGCTTTCCAAATGCTGATTTCTGCCCTCAGCTCTTGTTGCTGTGATTTATTCTGGGTGTGGGTGTGGGATCTGCCAGGCCGTCAGCAACCTGCTGCCCTGGGTGCCCATGCCCTGCCTGGCGCTGGCCAGGCGGGCATGCAGGGCAGCGCGCACCCCCACCACTCCTGGGGACCACGGATGTCCTTAAGGACAGCCACATCCCCTGCAAGTGCAGACAATGATCCCCTGAGCTCCAGCAGCACCATCATCAGAAGACACGGGAGAGGATTACCTTTGCCTTCCCAGGTTCCTCCTGAGCCACCCACAAGGCAGAGAACGAGCATCCATCCCACCACTGCGGGCAGGCAGGCAGGAAGAGAGTCTTTCCAAGGGCACCTGCTCTGTACCCTGCCGGTGCATGGGCTGACCCTGCTCCAGAGTCTGCCTCAACCTGCAGGCCCCACGGAAACCTGCCATGCCCCATCTGTGACTCCCCTCGGGAGCTGGGAGCCTGAGCCTGTGCCAGCCCAGCCAGAGGGGTTCGCCCCTGCTGTGCCAGAGGGGCTGGGAGTGGCAGATGGGGGGGGACACGGACGGACGACAACAACAGGGCAAATACTTGTCTAAGGCTGCAAATGGTTGAGATCACCTCTCCATTTATCTGGAGTGAGCGAGAGCCCTCAGGAGCTTGTTTGTGATCAAGCCTGTCACTTTCTCAGTCTACTTTTGCTGTGATATAATTATAACACCACATCCCAGGTCATAAACCGTTCCACTGGGCATGGCAATGGTTGGAGCTGCGTGTTTTGCAGCAAGCCCCTAATAAGCACGTTAGCACAGACTGGCAAGAGGCATTTGTCCCACGGTGTCCCTATGAGCCATGCAGAAGAGCTCCCGCGGTCATTTACACCCGTTTCTATCCTTTGTTTTCTCAGCCAGAGACTGGCAGCAAGTTATTTGGGGGGGATTTGCCCACCCTAGTGACAGCGGTTTTTCTCCCTGACAGGGTGCCTTCAGCACATTGCCCTTCCCCACCCTCCCTTCTGGTTCCCTTCAGCAAGCGGAGAAATCATACCCATAAGGGTGGGTGGTCCTTGACGCCAGGGTGCACTTCTTCCACGGGCCCCCTTCCCGGACATGTGTGGCTGTGTGACGTCGCAAAGAGCGGCCATGACGCCACGGAGGGGTGCAGGGAGGGGGCTAGGTCGCAGAGAGCACCCCATGGCGGGTCAGAAACGGTCTGGCAGAGCCCGGGAGGGGGGACGCGGCGGGCGGGCGGGGGTGCCCGGGGGCAGGAGCCGCCCCGCCGCAGACGGGAGCGAGCGCGCCCGCAGCAGGTACCTGCCCCCGCCGCTGCCCCGGGGCCGGGAAGGCGGCAGCCCCCAGCCCGTCTGTCCCCGCCGCTCCGGTGCCCAGGTCCGCGGAGAACCGCGTACTGCCTTCGCGGGGGCCTCCGCGGCCCAGCAGGACGGGAAGGGACGAGGCCAGGATGATGGAGAGGGGACGGGATAAAGCCCGCAGCGGCTATGCAGGCTCGGGTCCTTTGGGGTCAGGCTTGCGGGGACAAGGACGGGGACAAGCAGCCCACGGGGAAGCGAGGTGCCCTCGAGGGCGTGGGGGGGCGCTCACGGGGGTCCGCGCCGCGCACGTCCCGCAGGGCCCGCGGGCGCAGACGGCTGCTCCCCGCTCACCCGCGGCGGTCAAGTAACGTCTGAATTACATCCTTGTAAATATTGACTGTGGCCATCTTCTTCGTTTCTGCGCACAGTAACCGAAATGTTAAGCCCGGCGCTGCCGGGACTGGGCTGCTGCGCCGCAGGGCGGCGGGTGATGCGGGGCCGGGGGAGCCGGGGGGGCCAGGGCACATCCGTGGGCGCGGGCCGGGGGCGCCCGCAGACCTCGCCGGCGGCGGAGCACCGTGTGTCCGCAGGAGCGAGGATGCTAAAGCGAGCAGGCTGCCTCCGGCTCTAACTGCGGTCTGATTTATAATCCTTGTAAGGGGAGGCGAACGGGGGGACGGACGGGACACGGACACGGGACGACGACCCACAAGGGGAGACGGAGAAGAGTTGGGGGAGACGTTGCCCGGTCCAGCTTCATTAAACGCCAGCATTAATGAGCGGCTGAGGGCTGCGGCTGCCAGCACCGACGCCGCCGCGCCGGCTCTGCCCCTCGCCCATCCCGCGCCCCCGACGGGGGTCGCTGCCGCGGGCAGCCCAACCCCAGCCGGTGCCCTCAGCTGCCTTTCCCGGGGGACCCCCCCATGCACACCGGGGACTGCCCAGCCGTGCACTGCCTCCCCCTCGGCTGCCCCTCGCCGGGCTCCTACCGCCCCTCCACGCACCGCCCCCCGATGCCGCGCTGCCCGGGCGGGGCCCGTGCCCTTGAAGGGGCTGCTGGGGTCCCCTCGCCGGCGGTGCCCCCCCCCCGGGGGGATGGGGAGCGGCGGTCCCGACAGTGTGAGTGGCTGCGCGGCGGCAGTGCCTCCGGGCGCCGGCTTTGCGCATTTGGTGGTCGTTAAAAACAATTTGTTTCCCTCCCCGTTTGGGGAGGGGGAAGGGGAAAATCATTCCGGGGGGAGGGGAGGGGAAGGGAAGGGAAAAGGGAAAAAAAAGGAGAGAGAGAGAGCGCAAGCGAGAGAGAAACACCAAACCAACCGAAAACCCGCGCTCCGAACTATTGCGACACGGTGCGAGCAGCGCGGCGGAGGCTGGCGGCGAGGTGCGAGTGCGAGCGGGCCGGGCCGTGGGAGCGGGCCGGGCCGAGGGGGCCGCGGGAGCGGGCTGAGGGGGGGGGGGGGCGTGGGACCGGGCCGAGCCGTGGGAGGGGCGGGCAGCCCCCCACCTCCCCCGGTGGGTGGGCAGGCGGCGCCCGGTGCCTCCGCGCTTCCCCCCCCGCCGGTCGCGCCGGGCGGGTCTCGGCGGTTCGGCGCGGCTGCCCGGTGACCGCTGCCGCCTCCCCGCAGCGCAGAGCGAGCCCCCGCACCTCGGAGCCGGCGGCCAGCCCGACGGCGGCCCCCAGCCCCCCACCATGAACACCATCGTCTTCAGCAAGCTCAGCGGCCAGGTGCTTTTCGAGGAGGACGCCAAGGAGCGGGAGCGGAGCGGCCGGCCCTACGTGGGGGTGGTGGAGGGACCGCACCACGCCGAGGTGCTGCTCCCCGACAGCCCGTCCATCAAGGAGAGCCTCAGCCTGCGCAACCGGCGGACGGGGTATGCCGTGCGCTCGTCTCCGCGCCGCGCACCGGCTCCGCGGGGCGGCCCTGCATGCCACTGCCGGCGCTCCCGGCAGCCGCGTAGCCGGTTTGGGGTTGAGAGACGGGTTTCTAGATGGGTCCTCCCCCACACCCCGGGTCCGTACTCTCTGGGACTCTTACTCCGCAGCCACGGTGGGAAATTCCGGTAATAGGTGATGCAGAGGCGTCCGATTGGGCTGGAATGTGCCAGACAAGAGCGCTCCTGTCCGGCGGTGTTTGACCTCCCCCTCTCTGCCTCGAAACACAAACAAACCGGGGAAACCGGGGCTCGTCCGGTTTGGTCGGGCGCTTCATGTAATTAAAGCCCCCAAGACGGAAGCGCGAGGCGGAACGCGTGAAACCGGGGGTCGGAGCGGCGGCGGGGCCGGGGCAGCCGGTTCGCGGCCGGGGCTGAGGCGGGCGGGCGCAGCGGGGCCCCCAGCAGTTGCCCCGCCGGCTCGGCCGGCTCGCAGCGCGCTGGGCGAGCGGCCGGGAAGACGCTGCGCTGTCGGTGCATTCCCTGGGATGGGAGTTAAAGCGGACTAGTGCGGTGCCAGGCGAGGGCCGGGCAGGGTGTTGTTAGCGTCGGTTTTGCTAAAAAGGCAGCTGAGGCAGAACCGCCTGCGTCTGATTTTTTGTGTGTGCTGGAACAGGTGAAGTAGGAGGCGGTGAGAGGACGTGTCAGCTCCGGCGCGTTGTCAGCTCGAACGGCTGAACTGGCGAGCGCGGGCCAGACATTTCGGGTCAGCTTTACAAAGCAAAGACTAAGGAGCACGGTCAGGAGGCACCGAAACCGAGGAGTCCCGAGGAGCTATTTTTACTGCCGAATTTCCACCTTAACGATTGCATCAGCTCGTACTTTTAACGGCGGTGCTGGTTGGTAGGACGCAGGTTTATGTTTCATCGAAATGTTATCAGCAGCCGACCGCGGCGAAGCTGGGTTGCCGAGGGAGCCTTGGACGAGGCAGCGGCCGCGGTCGCTCGGCCCGGCCCGGCGCGGAACGGCATGGCTTGGCGCGGCCGGCAGGGCACGGCGCGGCTCGGCTCTTCTCGGCCCGGCGCGGCCCCGCACGGCCCGGCGCGGCTCGGCCTGGCCCGGCCCGGCCCGGCCCGTCTCGGCACGGCGCCGTGGCGCCCCCTGCCGCCGCCGCCCGGAGCCTCCGCGCCGCGCTGCCCGCCCGGCGGGTTTTCCTCCTGGTTCCTCCGGCTTCGTTCACTCGCTTTCTGTTCCGGACCGTTTTTCACAAAGAAACACCGTTTTCTTTTCCTGTTTTTTTTAGCGGGCCCCGAGCTTCACTGCCCCCGTTAACCTCTTTTCCCCGGCGGGCGTGTGGGGCTTTGGGCGCTGCTCGGTGCGGCTGCCGGCGGCGCTGGGGAGCGGGCACGCCGCCGCTGCCGGGAGCGCTCCTCGCCGCCGGCTGCTCGCTGGGAAATGAGCCGGGAGGTGCCCGATGCCGCGGGTACCGCTCAGCGTAACTGGCAAATAAATACGGCCGCGGGGCCGGGGCAGCCCGCAGCCGTAGCTCTCTGCTCCCGGCTGCGCCCGGTGCGCGGCGGGGCCGTGCGAGGCGGGCCCTGGCCCCCCGGGAAGCCCCTCTGTAAGCAGAGCGAGCACACGCCCGGCAGATGCCGAGCACCGAACGCATCGGGATACTCAGACCCCGCACCGGCGGAGCCCTTGCCCTGCTGAAACCCCCGCGGTGGATCCGGCCGGGCCGGCGCTGCGTCCTCTCCCCCAGCCCCTCCACCAGCGGTGCGGGCCAGCCGCGGGCACCGCCTTCTCCCGAGCAGCCGGCCCGGGGCGGGGGTGGCGGCCGTGGGGAGTCCCCGAGCACCCCGCGAGGATGGGGGTCGGCTCCCCCCGCGCAGGGCCAGACCCGGGCAGGGGGCACCCCGGGGCTGGGGCACCCCCCGAGCAGGGTCCCCCCCCGGGCAGGGCACGCATCCCTGCCCGCCTCCTGCACCCTCAGCGGCGGCCCCTCAGGGGAGCTCGGCGCCGTGCCCGGGGACGGGGGGGGACACCGGGGAGGTGCCCACCGCCCCGGCCGCGGCCCTCAGCGCCCCTTCTCCGCGGCAGGGCGCGGCAGAGCGGCGGGAAGGTGCGGCACAAGCGGCAGGCGCTGCAGGACATGGCGCGGCCGCTCAAGCAGTGGCTCTACAAGCACCGCGACAACCCCTACCCCACCAAGACCGAGAAGATTCTGCTGGCCCTCGGCTCCCAGATGACCCTGGTGCAGGTAAGGGAACCCCCAACCCCACCTCCGGCGGCTGCTCTCGGGCGTTTAGTGGACGGGAGGGACAGGGGCAACATCAGGCGAAGCCCCTCTGTGAGCTGAGCAAGAGGCAGCGCTGGGGGTCGGCGGAGGCATCGGTGCATCCCGCAGGGTCCTGTGCGCATCCTTCGCTCTGCCCTCCCCGGGGCTCCCCCTTCAGCAGGGCTGTGTCCCCCAAACAGGAATTCCTACATCTGGGCTATCCTGGCTGGGGAAGCGCTAAAGGCAATCGGCAAAAGTGTGTGCTTTCCCTCCTAGGAAAAGATGTCCTCATTCTTTAATCTTGCTCGTAAATACAGTGGAAAGATTTTTGCATAGTCTTTAAAAATCTTCAGGTAAAAAAAAAATCAGTCATGGGAGATTTCAGCACAGAATAGGAATTGTTGAGGAAGTTGCAGGGAGCTACTCTTTTCCTTTTTGAAAATGGGATAGAATGGAAACGGTGACATTGTTTTGATAATAATCATCACCTGTTGCACAGACGTTCGTGTTGTGATGCCCACTGTGTGCTGTGGCTCAACGTGCAGTGACTGTGCTTCACCATCTTGCAGAAATTATCATTATAGTGTAATTAGACATGGGGAGTAGTTGTTTTGCTCTCAGGTATAACTGCCCTGAAATGACTGGCAGTTGCGTTGCAGTAAGAGGCATAAAGCTGGCTGCAAATGTTTATAAATCTTACTTCTTTGTTCTCTTCGCCATCTGGCACTCTACTGAAATATGTGGTTAAATGCTATCGGTTGCTGAGTGATGCTATCTCAGGTCTGGATGCTGCAAAGATTTATGCATTGTGAATAATCTAATTTCCTTACTGCAAGCTACTGCTAGGTGCATAAAATGAAACACATGTGTTTGCAGGATTGAGTCCTCAGTGCTCTGCCTAACACATTATGTGTCACTTTGCAAAGGACATGAAGATATCAAAATAACATGAAGTACTAGGAAAAGAAGGTGGTAATTTCAGCATTATTATTTTGAGTGCTCCTTCAAAAAAGCCTCTGCTATGAACTTTGATCCTAGTAATGGAAAAATGGGAAACTTTTACACTTTAGTACCTCGCTGTGAAACTATTGCGCTAGAAAAAACACTACAACTTTGACAAAAATAATATTAATGTCTCAGAAAATGCCAGTTGTAACTGGAAGATATAGTTAAAACAACTTCTCTTGCTTTTAAAAAATATACATGAAAGGTTTGCTCAGACTTTTAAAAATATGATTGCATAAGCACTATCCATTCAATGCCACAATTTGATAGTAGTTTATTAGACTGTGGCTTTTAGAATATTCCTGTATTTTTACATGAG
Source organism: Falco peregrinus (assembly GCF_023634155.1). Classification (NCBI taxonomy): domain Eukaryota; kingdom Metazoa; phylum Chordata; class Aves; order Falconiformes; family Falconidae; genus Falco; species Falco peregrinus. The sequence goes on along the minus strand of NC_073725.1, from coordinate 46,951,264 downwards.
ATTTAAAACATACATCCAGAATATATTTTGGGATACTTTCACATTAATGAAGTCTTGAGGACTTGTCCTGTTCTTTTATAATTGCCTCAGAACGAACAGACAAGGGGAAAAAACTGGTGGATTTTTGCAGTATTTCTCTCGTGGCAGCTTTGATAAATCCTGGTGGGATATGCTGTGCTATCCTCTATAAAAGCACCAAGTGAGACATGGCCAGTGCTCCAGAGAGTTTTACAGTCTACTTAAGGTGTAGAATAAAATTTAAAAGAATCATGCAGGGCTACATTTATCTCTGTTAGACCCCCACGACTCCAGTAGCTTTATGCTGAAGAGGTATTTGACCAGCCTTATTTCTGTGAACTATAATATTTGAAAGAGCTGTGCAAACCAGCACATCTATCTTCATCTACAGAAGCACACCATCAAAAAGAAACCCCAGATGTTTCTTCCATCATTTGAGTGCAATGCTGTTTTAATCCACGAATATGATAGCATCTGTACGAGAGGTAAATACATAATGTCTGGCACCAGCAGTAATTCCTGAGCCTGGAAGAACAAAACAACACACACCCCACATCTACTTTTTGGATGCCCAGAAAGAACAAGACTGTAATCCAGATCAAATGAGAGTGAGAGAGAAAGCGCCAGGCTGTGATCTCAGTCACACTGGGTACATCTGAAATAGCTTCCCCAAAGGCTGAGTGGTGTAACCAAGAACAGGCTCAGGACTGGGCTGTGGTATCTGTTGGAAAGCTTTGCTTCTGTCCCAGGAGGGGCACTTTGCAAAAGCATCAGCCAGGGTCCCCTGTGACTGCTTTTCTAATCTAGTAACACCAGACATTGTTGGAGAACCAGGAATCAGTGTATGATGTTTTCTCCGGGTTACACGCCTTCATGTTCACTGACCTGTCTCGTATTTCCTACTCTTCTTCCATTTCTCAGTGCTGTCCCATGGCGTTTGCTCTTGGCGGGAATGTGCGCTTGCCCCCACAGCTTTCCACTCCTGTGGAGGCTGTTGTCTGCTGACAGCTGTTACCTCTTCTCAGCATCCCTCGTGTGCTGACGCCTTGTTGTTGGAAGCCCTAGGGAAGGCAAAAGATACTGTTGAAAATCCCTTTGAGTTTCTGCCAAAATGCTGTTTAGGGAATGAATGGTCGGGGTTGTTTTTTTTTTCACCTGACTGCTGACCTTGAAAAAGGTCTTCAGCAGCTGCCTGGAAGATGATGTTGGTCACAGTAATATTGATAATATAGCTGTAACTCTTCTCCACGTGCTTTTTTTTTTTTGTCTATTGAACCTTATTCCAGCACGTACCATCTGTCCAAGGGAGCTTTTGCAGGACTGTGGCATAGATAGAACCAACCCTTCTATGAGGCAGGGAGGTGAACCCTATTTTCTGCTGTTATTACTAGGACAGTATCTGCATGTCAGATTCTCCACAACTTTTTTTTATTAGTTTTGTTATCACCCAGTTGGCTGATTTTAAATTAATTTATTCTACCTCACTGATACTTTGGCTTCACCCCCTGTTCCTGGGTGCAGTGGGATGGCAAATCGGCAGTTCCAGCTGCACGTCCAGCAGCACTGCAGAAGGAAAGTCAAACCCTTTCAGGGAGGCAGGATTTCTCAGGAATCATAAATCATCATGCTTCTTAATAAGTAGTAGCAAAACCTGGGGCAAATTCTGGGCTGACTTATTCCTGAGCAGGCCAACAAGGTCTTCGGGAGTCATCAAAGCAAATGTTATTGCAGCTTTCAGTCCAACAGTCCAAAGTTTCTTCCCCAACTGCCAAAGCAGGAAACCAAAAAAGCAATATAGTTTGAAAAGGCATTTTATGTTTTACTCCAATTAGATTCCAATTCAGAATCCAATAATTTGTCCTATTAATATGCTATTAATATGCTACATTTTCATTTGTATTATTACCACAGTGCTTGATTTATTTTATTTTAAATTTTGGTTAAGATGTTCCTGTGAAATAAAAAAGAAAAATGGTTGTATATTCCTTCCAGAAAGAAATATGAATGGCCATATTGTTGAAGAGAAGTTTTTTGCTATACTAGGATTAATATATTGGTCATGTGCTGCTATGGATTTAATAGCATTCAGATTCATAAAGGCATATCTGGATTACTGGAGGAGGAGAACCGATTGATTTTGGTTCCTTTTCTGAAATTTTGACCGCTCTTAAGCAGTGAAGCAGAACAAATTACAATAAGATTGAAGAATCTCTTCAGAAGTAAAGCCAGAGGCACAATATTTCACGATGCCGATATAAGTACTTGATGCTCTTTGGGAATGGTTGAGCTGCTGAAAAATACGAATGCTGGAGAGCACATCCATTATTGTTCTCTTTAGGTTTTGTCTTTTTACTTCTTGAAGAGCTACATGATTGTTACTTTACAAGAATAATGAGTTTCATCATGTGTTTTTTCAAGATACTTCCAGTTCTTTGGGGAGTTTCTGAGAAAAAAATTTTCCCCCTGGCTTGTATGTAAATCATTGTTTGGTTTTTTTTCATTGTTTTTGGAGGTCACAGTAGTGTAACTTGGGACCGTGATAAAGGATGGATGGCTTTTGGCAGCTTTCGTTGTTTATTTTTGTAATAGCTTAAGTGTGGTGGAAACCGGCACTTGTAGTGCGTGGGACACAGCAGCAGGCATGCAACTTTTTAAACACCACATGGATACACAAGGTAACATTTGGGGCTGGTTGAAATTGGTGACAAAAGCGTCCTTGGCTTTAAAGGAGCTAGGAATAGCTTGTAATAACCCAGGTTGTGGCTGGAGTTCAGGGTGAACGTGCTGTCTGGTACAGCCTGTAGCCATGCAGCCTCTTCCAGTCCACACACCTGGAGGTTGTCCAAGACTGAAGAGTGGGAGAGATGTTGAATCTCTTGATGTCTTAGAGATCAGGTTTTTCCAGCACTATACACCAGTGGCCAAGAGCAGGAAAGCACCCAGAGATACCACACCATAGATCTAGCCTAAAAATCTCTGAAGTGAATTTGTCCAACTTCTCTTCATCTTTAATGGGCCTGGTTGTAATTGCATTTGGGTAGGAGTTTCTGGAGTGAGTTGCTGCTTTGTGCTTTAGCAGGGAGCTTATGTTGTAAATGCTGACTTCAGGTTCTTTCATAATCATAGAATCATAGAATTGTTTAGGTTGGAAGAGACCTGTAAGATCACCAAGTCCAACTGTTAATCTAGCACTGCCAAGTTTATGGCTTCACCAGCTTTGTTGCCCTTCTCTGGACACGCTCCACATATGTGTCTGTCTCCTAGTCAGGGCCCCAGAACTGAACACAGTATGGAGGTGCGGCCTCACCAGTGCCGAGTACAAGGGGACGATCGCTGTCCTTGTCCTGCTGGCCATGCTGTTTCAGATACAAGCCAGGATGCTCTTGGCCACCTTGGCCACCTGGGCTCACTGCTGGCTCGTGTTCAGCTGGCCATCAGCCAGCACCCCCAGGGCCTTTTCTGCCCGGCAGCTTTCCAGCCGCTCTGCCCCAGCCAGTAGAACGCTGCTGGGGGTTGTGCGTGGGGGTTTTTTGACCCAAATGCAGGACACGGTACTTCTTCTTGAATCTCGTAAGTTGGCCTTGGCCTATCAGTCGGGCCTGTCCAGAGCCCCCTGCAGAGCTTGCCTGCCCTCCAGCAGATCAACATTTCCCCCAGCTTGGTATCCTCTGCAAACTGACTGAGGGTGCGCTTGATCTCCTTGTCCAGATCATTAATAAAGGTATCAAACAGAACTGGCCCCAGTACTGAGCCCTGGGGAACACCATTTCTGACTGGCCAGCAACTGGATTTGACTCCATTTTTTGGGCCAGGCTGTCCAGCCAATTTTTTACCCAGTGAACAGCATGCCCGTCCAAGCCATAAGCAGCCACTTTCTCTAGGAGGATGCTGTGGGAAATGATTTAAAAGGCTTTACTGAGCTCCAGGTAGACAACATCCACAGCTTTTCCCTTATCCACTAAGGAGGTCACCTTGTCATAGAAGGAGACTAGGTTAGTCAAGCATGACCTGCCTTTCATAAACCCACACTGACTGGGTGTCCTGTACATGCCACATGATGGCACTCAAGATGATGTGTTCCATAAAGAGCACGAAGACAGGGCGCAATACATTTATCTCATTATGAGATAATGATCAAATACTACTGTTTTCTCTTCTCATAGCAGAAGACTTAAAATATGACTCATCTTTTCGTATTGATATGCAGAAAGCAAAGCACTGGCATGGGAAGAATGAGCCCAAAATAAACCAAGAGTACCATGCAAAAATCACTCCTGCTAAATTTAATTGCTTTTATGTATGAGTCACACTTATACTACCCTATCTTTCTTTTCTGTACATGGCAATTCACTGATGAAATATTTCAATATGTAATGAAATGGAGCATAATGAAGTCTTTCTCGTGAGAGGTTAGAAAGCTGTCGGTTTTGTAAGACACTGCAGTAACTGCTGTACTGTTCAGTGGGACCCTGGACTCATCCATCTCTATCATTGCACAGTTGATTTCAGAGTTACACTAAATCATGCAGCAGCCAGGTGACTGCTGCTTCAGCTGAGCCGTCTGCAGTGCATTTGTTAATGGCATTAGAGAGTGGATGGATTCCAGCCCACCCTTTCTGGTTTACTATAATGGTTGCTCTGTCAATATGATGAATATGAACAAGTAGCCTTGGAAGAGAATGAAAACTACTCACTCTTTTCTGCCAGCTACAGTTTTGGTCTTCTAACCTGTCATAGTAAACGACATGGTTTGTAAAGTTACGTGTTTGGCGCCTGAGCGCTGATCCAGGGCTCACTGTATTTTCGGTGGAACCCTGTTTCATGTAAATGTGATTTTAAGTAAAATCAAAGTGACAGGCTTAAGGTGCTACTGCTAGGTTCTGAGTGGAATTCTGAACTGAAGTTTTGTTTTTCATTTAAGCAAATAGGGTTTATTTTTCTCATAATTGCCCTAGAAGAGATTATCGATCCAGAATAATTGGCCAAATACTATGTGATTTAAAGAACCTTAGCTACAATAGACAGTTGACAAAACTAGGGCCAAAATCCAACACTGAGGTCTACAGTTTGGCTCTTTAGTAGGTGGGGTAGCATGTACTGATAAAACATGTGTTAGCTTGCTTTGCAGGTTAGCATAAATTAAATAGTGTGATTGTTCCCAGATCTGAATATGGCTGCAGGTCTCCAGCTTCCTCACTGTGCACTCTCACAACATAAAGATGTGAGTGGGGCTATAGACTCCCGACATTCTTTACATTCTCCTTTGCAAGTAATGCTGCTCTGCCTCCTGCTTGCAGAGGTCATGTCAAAATACACTCACTCCTGCAAGAAGTAAATAGCATTTTTAAGACCTGATTTATCATTAAACAAATATTGTTAGATGTAGGTAGCTTGCCTGTGCTCTTGCTCGTAATAAGGTTATGGTAAGGTCATTCTGTCAGTATCAGTATTTCCTATTTTATGTATTTTTAAGTTATGGTAGAATCAAGGCCAGCATTTTCTCAGATGTGCTTTAATGCAAAGTTGCTGCAAGTACATACATACATAACATTTGGTGGTTTGATTAGCACTGCTGGCACAGAAGACTGTACTGTGCCCCTTCCGCTCCCTTGGTGCCTAAAGCAATGTGAATCCTTCTGTTTGAGCCTGACTTTGTGGTGACCCTGTATGCTAGAAGGGTACTAACTTGTATCCATTTTGCAATGTCAAGCTGGAAAATGCTCTGCAGCAGAGAAGGAAGATAAGCCAGCCTCCTGTTTAGTAGTCACCTGGTGAGGAGTCTGCGTCTTCACTGGTTTTTAGCATTTCCACAACAGAAAGAGTTCATAAAAGCTGCTGCTCTGTAGAGCATATGGTTGATTTCTGCAGTGACTCAAAGTACATTTCATTCTGTGTAAGACTTTCCTGATACCCACTACCTGTCAGACTTGGAGTACTGATAAAGCACGAGGGAGAATTTTGGCTTTTATATAACCAAATTCAGAATGAGTTTTTCTGTTCGGCAGCCTTATTGTAGCCTACGTAAATGTCAAAGGCAAATTACCAAACATCAGCTATTAGTTTTAATTTAGGATGTTAGTAATATATTGAAGGTTCATATTGAAAATTCAGGGCATTATCTTTAAAATAATAAAAGAAAAGATTGATCTAAAATGAGTATTTTGGGATACCTTATTAAAAACCTTGTTTATAATGAGGGTTTGCTAACACTTGTGAAACATGGGAAGCCTGAACGGGCTGCCTCGTCTGAGGTTCCTGCTCTGCTCAGTGGTAGTTTCGTGGGCTTCTGTTCATGTTTCCCTTGTTTGCCATTTTCTTAGGGCATACATAAAACTCGTGAAAACTCTATGGGTTAGTTTTGTTTATTTGCATAATTTTCAAGGAAAACTAATACATTCATTTATATGCAGGTATCAAACTGGTTTGCCAATGCAAGACGTCGCCTGAAGAATACTGTCAGGCAACCAGATCTTAGCTGGGCATTACGAATAAAACTGTACAACAAATATGTTCAAGGAAATGCTGAACGACTCAGCGTGAGCAGTGATGACTCATGCTCTGAAGGTCTGTTGATGCTCTTTTTATCAGTTTTAAACCAATTAAAATATATTTTGAAAGTATCAGGCACTCTTAAGTTAGCTCTTGATTTCTCACAAAACACTCAGTGGCTCTGCCTTTACTATTTTGTGAATTAGGTGCCTTTTTAAAATGCAGCCTTGCAAAGCGAGATGGTGTTACTGGTGAATTGGGGTGACAGTCTGATTGCATGTTATTTGCCTAGCAAATATTTGTATAACACTGTTAGTAGAAAGATAATTGTTAGTTCATTAGATTCTATGAGACTATTCCTTTAATCTGTGTTAAAGGAAAAAATTGATTATATTTCTTGGTTTAAGGAAATAGGAGACCTCTTGACTTTTACTTTCCTTGATGGAAGGGCTATAGCAATATCGTATCATTAACAAGACAATCTGATTAACTTCGGTGGAGCTTATTATATGGTAAACAGGATATTATTGTTATCTATTGTATGTATTTTGCCAGCAAATGTTGTCCTTAAAAGGTGCACTGAAATTCTCTTTCTTATCCAAAGTAACAAATGGAGGAATTTTTTAAATAGCACCCAATATTTTTTAATAGAACATTTGTGTTAATTATGTACATGGGTACTTCTTCTAGTCATTTTTGACAGGGAGATACATTGACAGGAACAAATGCTACAGAACATTGTCAGAAACCTGTATGACTTTTTAGAAGAATTTGTTTCAATTTGTACTCAGTTTCAATTAGCTTTGTCCCAATTTCAGTTTGTACTCAAATTTCTTTGGTATGCACTTCCCTTTAAAAGATCAGTTGCAGGACAATTAAAAGAATATAGTTTAATACACTTATATATGCTATAGTATTCAGGGGGCCCAAATTTCAAGTTATGATAGCAAGAATTCAGTTTATTCACACGGATTTTAAAATGCTTATCATTGATCTAGGGCTCTTCTCATTTTTTTTTCTATCTGCCTTGTGTTGCTCATGAACAAATTAGACTCAGAGACTGTTTTCTACAGTTAATTAATTTGGAATAGCTGGAACATCTGAGAACCCTGGGAACTACTGTGAGAAATGTGTGAACAGAAGAAAATTAAAATCGTTGTCTAATGCTGAAGTCTAAAGTTATTGTCTAGTTTTAGTTATCTTTATAGCAATTTAAAACCTGTAGAGAAAGCCTCTTGTTCAATATTAGGTGTTCGATGTATTACGGTATCTTTGTTCTTTTGTCTTCAGATGGAGAAAATCCTCCAAGAAACCATATGAATGAAGGGGGATATAACAAACCAGTTCATCACACTGTGATTAAAACTGAAAGTTCAGTAATAAAAGCAGGAGTGAGACCAGAAACAAGTGCCAATGAGGATTATGTGTCACCCCCCAAATACAAAAGCAGCTTATTGAATCGTTACCTAAATGACTCATTGAGACATGTCATGGCTACTAATGCAGCTATGATGGAAAAAACAAGGCAAAGGAATCACTCTGGTTCATTTAGTTCCAATGAATTTGAGGAAGAATTGGTGTCTCCGTCATCATCAGAGACAGAAGGCAATTTTGTCTACCGGACAGGTAAGGGATTCTTTCTGTATCATTTCTAATACAGCCAGCTTTGGTGGAAAGTGTCACCTGATTGTGCCTTTTATGACAGTAGATAACTCCTGCCCATCGTCTTGTATGAGAGGGTAGCTCCTCTCCACCCTTTCATTCACTGAAGAAATTCTACCTTCAGTATTGAAGTTAAATGCTGTTAATGACTGCTAATGAAACTGGTTTGCTTTTTGAATGGAGTCATGGGGCTGATTTTTGAAATGACACTTACAGGCCGCTTTTGTCAGCAGTAAGACAAGCCTAAAATAGAAAGCTCTTCAGGGTAAGGGAGGACTAGAGGGGGACTAAAGTTCTCCGTGGCCCCAGCTGGGAGGAGGAAGAGGGCTTTGAAATTTCAAGGTGGCTGTTTGTGGCACTTACATGAGCCATATGCCCTGTGATGGAGTGCACATGAACACCTTTCCCTGTTGTACCGCGTCTTTTCTGTCTTCAGTGCCTTGTCCAGCACGTGGCCCTTTGGTGCTCATGCATCCCTTAGGAATACATAGATTGTTTACACCAGTCTCTGCACTGCTCTCCAGACACAGCGCACTGAGCTAAGGAGCCACAGACTTGGCCACTAAATACCTTGGTTTAATGTTTTTTGAAGGGTTACACATAGTTTACTATTTTAATCTTCTCAATAAAAACATAAAAGCATGATTTGTATCCTCTGCTGTGTTACAGAGGAAAGCACATGGGACTGCCTGGTTCACACCAGTAAATTGCTGTAAATTGAGACAAGATCAGGACGTGCTCAGGTCCCTGTGGGGCAGGACATGCTGGAAGGCTCCTCTTACAAAGCTTGTTCTGTATTTCTTTGGGGACGTAAGGCAAAGGCAGTCCCTTATCTTTGAAAAAAATGAAGCTTTGCATTCCAAGTTCTGGACGTCTCTGCTAGCATCTCAGAGTTTCCACCCATAGCAGTCCTTTGCGTTGTCCGGGGGCCTTTCTTAGGGAGTTATTGTGCCAGGGATCACACTGAAGGCAGGCAGCATCGCTTTTGGGATGGATGAATATCGATGGAAAGTACTGGAGGGCTTTGCACTAAAGTTAATATAGATTTAGATGTAGTATTATTCCCCTTGGCTTCCCTGGCAGGCAGGTTCAGATGCCCCTCACTTTTGCAGCTCTCAAGTTTGCAGCCTTTGCCCTCTTTTTCCTGCCACACTTCATGTGATTTTTTTGTCCTTGTGGAGGGGACACAAGGATTTCAGGAGGCTGAAAGCTCTGGTGGGGGTTGGAGGACACTGGTGTGTGCAGGTTGTCAGGGGATAACCAAGGGGGGAGTGGGAGCCCCATAGAGAAAGAGAATCTCCTCAGGATTAGAATAGTGCAAGCACAGTGAATAAGTTTCAAAATTTACACTCTGTTCATTCAGCTTTATTTTTTCAACATACCAAATAAATGCCTTTGGTCTGCATGATGGGCATATTGTCCTCCAAGTTTTATTTTTAAGTTATTCAAGAACAGATGCAGCAGCTCAGATATGTAAACTTCTGTACTTTTATACCATAACTTAAAAATGTACATGATGACTTTTTAAAAATTGTAACAAATTTGCTACTAGATTAAGTTCCTCTTCCCAAGTTTCAAGCTGCACTGAAAAATACAGTCTTTGATGAGAATGCTGAGACAGGCACGCTGCAACTGTGTGAGTTCACAAGCTGGGCTGGAATGACAAAAACCAGTATACTTGTCCTTAAAATTAATAACTAACATTCCTGGAACTCCTCTTAAGATCTTATTTAAGTCAGCTCTTAAATATCTTTATTAATATTTTGGAGTGCTGTGGCCTTTGATGAGAACACACCAGCAGTTCTCAGGAAAGTTTTATTCTTTTTACACTTCCAAAGCAGACAAGCATTAGCCTGCTGATAGAAAGAAAAAGATTGTGTGCACGTACTACATTGCTTGATCGATCCTTCCTATATATGTGTGCCCATTTAGGAAATATGATGTACAAATAGGCTTTTTTCAGCTATAAGGTTACAGTCCCATTAATGATTTTCTGATGATGTTATAACATGTGGGAATTGAGCCCTTCATGAACAAAGCAGGTATTTTCAAGTTACCATGCATTCATGCAATCTGTTTACAAATAGATGACATTATTCAAATGATTGTTAGATAGGAAGTGATAAATAAGAACTTTTTTTTTCCCTTTTTCTTTTCTCTGTAAATTGAATGCCTAGGATGGCAGTTCTCAATAGAGTTGTGTAGCAAACCTGTATCTGTGTTCTCAAAAATTTCTGTAATCCCTTTTGGTTAAGCAAAATAACAGGGTAAGGCTGACTGTAACACTCGTACCTTCCTGAAAGCAGCAAGTGTGTTTTTAAGGGAGATACCACAACTTAAAAGGAGCTCCCCGCTGCAATTTTTGTTAAGTGAAACAGCTAATTTTTAACACAAAGGGGTTGAAGCAGAATTGTGGAGTCACTCCTAGATGTTTTCGTTTATGAAGTCATTTTGAGTAGTATTTCAAAAAGCACAGAGTGAAAACTGATGACATTTTATTTCTGAGAAACATTTGGCAAGGTTGCTGTGCTCCTAGGAGCAGGCAATAATTGGTGTTGAAGCATATTCTTTGTTGTCCTTCCCTGTAAAAGCAACTTAGCAGAATGTGAGTAGAAAGTTTACTCACTGAATCTGATTTATGTTATGGGCCGGACACTGGTTTCAGGTACATCAGTGCGACTTTGCTCGCCTTGTACCTGGGGCCAGCGTGGCCACGTGCGTCTCAGCAGCCCACACCACATTAACGCGGTACGAGTGCAGTGTCCAGTGACAAAAACAAGAAATTGCAGTTTAAAGTTTATATGGAAAGTGGGTTGTACAGTTTCCTGTTTCAGTCATTAGCATGCTTATAAACACGGGACCATATGCTACTCTAGCTTCACGCAACTGGGAAATCCCATGTAAAGATCAAGGACAGGCTAATATAACCGACTGTCGGGAGAGCAGCCAAGTTTTGTACCTCCGCACGATTATTGCGAGCTTGTGGGAAGCAGCTCTGGTGCTGGGGCAGGAGCAGCAAAGCCTGAGCTGATGCCCTGGCCGGTGCAGTGCCTGTGCTGCTGGCTGCCCCGTCCCGCCCCGGCAGCATGGCCCGGGGAGCTAGGGAGCTGCTGCGGGAGGCGGTGTGGGCGGCCGGTGCGGGGAGAATGAGTGGCCGGGAAAGGGTGCAGCTGTACTCAGATATGTCACGTACGTGTGTGTTTCTGTCGTAAGCTGATAGGCTTATGTCTATAATGTGACATACGCAAATGTGTTCACTTAAGGCAGAAAACTTCAGTTCAGATTAATTCTCATGCAGGCATAATATATAAATACATATAACTGGTCAAATACGTGTCTTCAGCTGACCACTAAAAGGCTTGGTTCAGTGTTTAGTTAGAAATCCGTGTTGGAGAACAAGTTTTCATGAATGCCTTGGCATGCTGTCATTAACAGCAGCTTCTCTGTGTGACATGATAACTGAACCCAGACTTGCCTATCTGTATTTGTTGTGCAAACACGTGCAGAAACAACAGTCCAACTGCAACAAGCACTCCAGAAACCTGTGAGGGAAAGATGTAATAATGTTTATAGTGAGACTGGATGTAAATGTAGAGCAGCAAGGTCAGTCTTTGGTTTACGGCTCACTAAAATGCTGACTTTTTCTGTAATCAGGCTGCAGTGCTCTGCGAGTGCCCTGTTGTCAGTCACCTGCAGGAACAAAATGTTCTGCGTCGTTATAGCACAAGGAAATGAAAAACTCCAACTTTCTGGGATATCGCTGCCTGGTGAGCTGCGTTTGGTGAATGAAAGCAAAAATTAAAATGAGAGAAA